>NC_092090.1:75615778-75919778 GCF_045679555.1 Salvelinus alpinus | reverse complement strand
GCTAACCGATCGCTGCAGCTGTACATAGTCCATCTGTAAACAGCCCACCCAAATTTGCCTACCTCATCCCCTTACTGTTTTTATTGATTTACTTTTCTGCTCTTTTGCACACCAGTATCTCTTCTTGCTCACGATCATCTGATGATTTATCACTCCAGTGTTAATCTGCTAAATTGTAATTATTCGCTCCTATGGCCTATTTATTGCCTACCTCATGCCTTTTGCACACAATGTATATAGACTCATTTTGGTTTTTTTCCTACTGTATTATTGACTTGTTTATTGTTTACTCCATGTGTAACTGTCAGGATTTGGCCAGGATTGTTCCGGTTTTGGTCACTAGATGCCCCCATTGTGCTTTTTTGACCCTTTTGTTTTTCCCTTGTTTCCAGTTATTATTTGCACCTGTGCCTCGTTTCCCTTGAATATATTTAAACCCTTAGTTTTCCTCAGTTCTTTGCTCTGTGTTTGAATGTTAGCACCCAGCCCCAGCCATGCTGTGATCATTTGTTACTCCAGTTGGATTCTCTTGAGGTACTCTTTGTTTATTCTTTTGAGGTTGTTTCCCTGCTGTACTTTCCACTTTGTGGATTTACCTTGTGACTTGGAGGATTTACCTTTTTTCTCTTGGAATTACTTTTGACGTTGTGGATTTATATTTTTGCCTGAAGAACTTTCCTTTTTACTTTATTAAAACACCGTCACAAGTACTGCTGTGTCTGCCTCATCTTCTGGGTTCTCCCGACTATTAGTGACTCAGTTTGTTAAGTGACTGTTTCTCACACCGGAGACCCGAGTTCGTAACCGGGTCCTGACAGAAACACAGAGCCAAAATGAACCCAGAGGCAGCCAGTTCCCAGGACCTTTTTGCCACGCTGTCCAGACACGAGGGGACTGTCCAACGCCACAAAGCTGCTCTGGTTCAGCAAGAGGCCTTAATGGCTAGACATTCTCAACTTCTGTCGGAGATGCTGACTTCCATAAAGCAGATATCTGATTGACTTCCCCCGGCAACCGCTCCCGCCCCAGTACCTCAGATTCAAGTGCCCGTGGCAGTTAACCCCCTGGCTGAACCTCGTCTGCCGCCTCCCCAACGGTTCTCAGGTGATCCGAGTGCTTGTAAGGGGTTTTTCACCCAATGTTCTCTCTCCTTCGAGCTGCAACCCTCGTCGTTTCCCACCGACCGGTCCAAGATCGCATATATCATCACCCTGCTGAAAAACCCCTAGCCTGGGCTACTGCTGTGTGGGATGCCCAAAGTCCCTGCTGTGCCAGCTACTCTGCCTTTGCTGAGGAATTCAAGCGAGTGTTTCAAGGTCCTACCAGCGGCCCTGACTCAGCCAAACAGCTCCTGACTCTCCGCCAAGGTCGGCGCAGCGTGACGGACTATGCCATCCAGTTCCGCACGGTGGCAGCAGCAAGTGGCTGGAACGACGAGGCGCTCACAGTGTGCTTTCTGAAGGGTCTTTCCGACACCATCCAAGATGAACTGGCCACTCGGGAACCACCGAACAACCTCGAGTCCCTGATCAAGTTGGCCTCGCACATAGACCAGCGTCTGAGAGAGAGAGAACTCAACCGTAGACCTCTCACCCTAGCTCATATCGGTCCCAGCTCCGAGTCCCCACCTTTATCCTCGCTGGCTCCACCGGAACCCATGCAGATTGGACGCATCTCCCAGGCTGAGAGAGACCGCCGGATGAGGGAGCGATGCTGTCTATATTGCGGCAAACCGGGCCATTTCCGCTCCACGTGTCCCTGGCTCCAGGGAAATGCACTGTCCCGTGCAGGCCTGGGAGGACTGTAACGGGAAACATAACCTCCTCCCATCCATCCAACTCCCGTCTGCTCATTCCAGTCACCCTTTCCTGGGACAACCACGAGCTTCCCCTTCAAGCCTTGGTAGACTCTGGAGCCGCAGGAAACTTCATGGATGGTATCTGGGCGAAGGAGAATGGCGTTCCCTCTGAACCTCTAAGGGACCCCATGAGGGTTACTACGTTGGATGGAAGCCCTCTGGGATCTGGACTTGTCACTCGTGTCACTACCCCCTTGCGACTTTCAGTTTCCCAACACCAGGAAGTGATGAACTTTCATCTGATCCCCTGTTCCGAGTTCCCTCTCGTCCTTGGCTACCCCTGGCTTCACAGCCATAACCCTCACATCGACTGGTCTGTGGGCACTATCAAGCAGTGGGGTCCTACGTGCCAAGCCACTTGTATCTTCCCGAGTTCCCCGAGTTCTCCTCCCGAGTCTCTAGAATCCATCGACCTGTCCCGAGTTCCCGAGTGTTACCATGACCTCAAACCGGTATTTAGCAAACAGAGGGCCACCATGCTACCACCCCATAGACCTTACGATTGCCCCATCGACCTGTTTCCGGGCACCTGCCCCCCCAGGGGTTGTATCTTTTCCCTATCTCTTCCCGAACGAGCTGCTATGGATATCTACATCAAGGACGCTCTGGCAGCAGGCCTCATGCGTCCGTCCAACTCGCCGGCGGGAGCAGGGTTTTTCTTTGTGGCCAAAAAAGACGGTGGATTACGTCCTTGCATCGACTACCGGGGACTCAATGCCATAACCGTCCGTAACCGCTACCCGCTACCCCTTATGGCCACAGCATTTGAGCTGCTCCAGGAAGCAGTTGTCTTCACTAAGCTTGACCTGCGGAACGCATACCATCTTGTGCGGGTCAGACCCGGTGACGAGTGGAAGACCGCTTTCAACACGCCTACTGGTCACTACGAATACTTGGTGATGCCCTTCGGCCTGACCAACGCCCCGGCTGTGTTCCAAGCGCTCATAAACGATGTGCTTAGGGATATGCTTAACATCTTCGTGTTCGTTTACTTGGATGACATCCTCATGTTTTCGAGCTCCCTTCAAGAACACACTAAGCATGTCAGACAAGTACTCAAACGCCTCCTAGACAGCCATTTGTACGTTAAGCCGGAAAAATGTGAATTCCATTCCTCCCGAGTACAATTCCTGGGATTTGTAGTGGAACCCGGTCGAGTCCAAATGGACTCCAGGAAGGTAGGGGCGTTAGCGGATTGGCCCACCCCCAAGTCCGTTAAGGAAGTTCAGCGTTTCCTGGGCTTCACAAACTTTTACCGCAAGTTCATCAAGAACTTCAGCTTGGGGGCAGCCCCTCTCTCAGCTTTAACCAAGGGTGGCAACGCAAGGTTTCTGTGGGGGAAAGAAGCTGAGACGGCCTTCCAAGGACTTAAGCAGCGCATTCTCTTCTGCTCCCATCCTGACACTACCGACTGCGGATGAACCTTTTGTGGTGGAGGTAGACGCATCAGAGGTTGGTGTTGGAGCTGTCCTGTCTCAGAGGGGTGAAGACAAGAAGCTCCACCCTTGCGCCTTCTTCTCACACCGGCTTACCCCGGCCGAGAGGAACTACGATGTGGGGGATCGTGAACTCCTAGCAGTTAAGATGGCATTGAAGGAATGGAGACACTGGCTCGAGGGGGCTTCTCAACCGTTTCAAGTGCTTACGGACCACAAAATCTGGAGTATATCCAGCAGGCGAAGCGGTTGAACTCCAGACAAGCTCGATGGTCTCTTTTCTTCAATCGATTCCAGTTTATCCTCACCTATAGGCCCGGGTCGAAGAATCTCAAACCGGACGCCTTGTCCCGAGTCTACGCTCCTGCCATTCGAGAAGATACTGATATGCCTGTCCTTCCTGCCGCTAAGATCGTGGCCCCGATCTCGTGGCAAGTTGAGGATACCGTGAGACGAGCTCAAGCTATTGAACCGGGTCCAAAAGGAGGTCCTGCCAATCGGTTGTTTGTCCCCAAGGCAGCGAGAACCCAGGTCCTTCTGTGGGGGCACTCCTCTCGCCTCACCTGTCACCCGGGCGTAGATCGTACCTTGGAGTTCATCCAGCGTAAGTTCTGGTGGCCCACCATAAAAGAAGATGTTGCCACTTTCGTCAAGGCCTGTCCCGTTTGCTGCCAGGGCAAATCTTCTCACCTCCGCCTTCAAGGACTCCTTCACCCTTTATCTATTCCCCACCGACCCTGGTCCCATATCTCGTTGTACTTTATTACTGGCCTTCCTCCGTCCCATAGTAATACTACTATCCTAGTCATCATCGACAGATTTTCTAAGGCAGCCAGGTTCGTCCCCTTTACTAAGTTACCTTCTGCCAAGGAAACGGCTGAGTTGGTAATTAACCATGTGTTCCGAGTCTTCGGCATTCCTCAAGATATGGTTTCCGACAGAGGTCCCCAGTTCGCCTCAAGGTTTTGGAAGGCCTTCTGCCAACTCATAGGGGCCACTGCCAGTCTATCTTCAGGGTACCACCCGGAGTCCAACGGCCAAACCGAGAGGATGAATCAAGAGCTGGAAACCACCCTCAGATGTATGGTCTCCAACAACCCGTCCACATGGTCACCCTTCATTGTTTGGGCGAGTACGCGCACAACACCTTGCGCTCCTCCTCCACTGGTATGTCCCCGCACGAGTGTCAGTTTGGCTATGCCCCTCCATTGTTCCCGGACCAGGAGGCAGAAGTCAGAGTGCCTTCAGCCTTGAAGTTCATCAGACGCTGTCGGCTTACGTGGAGGAAGACCCGTCTTAATCTTCTGCGTTCCTCACAGCGGTACCAACGACAAGCCAACAGACATCGCCATCCCGGGCCTACCCTGCGCCCCGGCCAGAGAATCTGACTCTCCACAAAGAACTTACCGCTACGGGTGGAGTCTCGCAAGCTGTCCCAGAAATACATCGGTCCCTTTAAGGTTGCCAGGAGAGTGAATCCCGTTACTTATCGCCTGCACTTACCCAGCTCCCTTAAGATTAATCCCACGTTTCACATTTCCTTATTAAAACCTGTTGTTTTTTCTCCCCTTATCCCGGCAGGCAGACCTCCCCCTCCGCCCTGTGTCATCGGAGGCCAGTTGGCTTATACCGTCCATCGGATACTGGATTCCCGTCGGGTGCAGCTTGGCTCTCTCTAATTCTCTCTCTCGGAGGAACTGAGCCCTAGGACCATACGTCAGGACTACCGGGAATGATGACTCCTTGCTGTCCCCAGTCCACCTGGCCTTGCTGCTGTCCCAGTTTCAAATGTTCTGCCTGCGGTTATGGAACCCCTACCTGTCCCAGACCTGCTGTTTTCAACTCTTAAATTATCGGCTATGAAAAGCCAACTGAAATTTATTCCTGATTATTATTTGACCCATGCTTGTCATTTATGAACATTTTGAACATCTTGGCAATGTTCTGTTATAATCTCCACCCGGCACAGCCAGAAGAGGACTGGCCACTCCTCATAGCCTGGTTCCTCTCTAGGTTTCTTCCTAGGTTTTGGCCTTTCTAGGGAGTTTTTCCTAGCCACCGTGCTTCTACACCTGCATTGCTTGCTGTCTGGGGTTTTAGGCTGGGTTTTTTGTACAGCACTTCGAGATATTAGCTGATGTACGAAGGGCTATATACACTGCTCAAAAAAATAAAGGGAACACTTAAACAACACAATGTAACTCCAAGTCAATCACACTTCTGTGAAATCAAACTGTCCACTTAGGAAGCAACACTGATTGACAATAAATTTCACATGCTGTTGTGCAAATGGAATAGACAAAAGGTGAAAATTATAGGCAATTAGCAAGACACCCCCAATAAAGGAGTGATTCTGCAGGTGGTGACCACAGACCACTTCTCAGTTCCTATGCTTCCTGGCTGATGTTTTGGTCACTTTTGAATGCTGGCGGTGCTTTCACTCTAGTGGTAGCATGAGACGGAGTCTACAACCCACACAAGTGCCTCAGGTAGTGCAGCTCATCCTGGATGGCACATCAATGCGAGCTGTGGCAAGAAGGTTTGCTGTGTCTGTCAGCGTAGTGTCCAGAGCATGGAGGCGCTACCAGGAGACAGGCCAGTACATCAGGAGACGTGGAGGAGGCCGTAGGAGGGCAACAACCCAGCAGCAGGACCGCTACTTCCGCCTTTGAGCAGGAGGAGCACTGCCAGAGCCCTGCAAAATGACCTCCAGCAGGCCACAAATGTGCTCTCCTGGTAGCGCCTCCATGCTCTGGACACTACGCTGACAGACACAGCAAACCTTCTTCTTCACAGCTCGCATTGATGTGCCATCCTGGATGAGCTGCACTACCTGAGCCACTTGTGTGGGTTGTAGACTCCGTCTCATGCTACCACTAGAGTGAGAGCACCGCCAGCATTCAAAAGTGACCAAAACATCAGCCAGGAAGCATAGGAACTGAGAAGTGGTCTGTGGTCACCACCTGCAGAATCACTCCTTTATTGGGGGTGTCTTGCTAATTGCCTATAATTTCCACCTTTTGTCTATTCCATTTGCACAACAGCATGTGAAATTTGTTGTCAATCAGTGTTGCTTCCTAAATGGACAGTTTGATTTCACAGAAGTGTGATTGACTTGGAGTTACATTGTGTTGTTTAAGTGTTCCCTTTATTTTTTTGAGCAGTGTAAAATAAACTTGATTGATTGATTGATTGCAGCGGTCCTGGCAGTATCTGGTGGACTGGAAAGGCTACGGTCCCGAGGAGCGCTCCTGGGTTCCTGCCAAAGACATACTGGACCCTGACCTCATTCGTCAGTTCAGGGCCCTCCACCCTGAGAAGGCTGGTAGGAACGTCAGGAGCCGTTCCTAGGGGGGGGATTCTGTCAGGATTTGGCCAGGATTGTTCCGGTTTTGGTCACTAGATGCCCCCATTGTGCTTTTTTGACCCTTTTGTTTTTCCCTTGTTTCCAGTTATTATTTGCACCTGTGCCTCGTTTCTCTTGAATGTATTTAAACCCTTAGTTTTCCTCAGTTCTTTGCTCTGTGTTTGGATGTTAGCACCCAGCCCCAGCCATGCTGTGATCATTTGTTACTCCAGTTGGATTCTCTTGAGGTACTCTGGTTTTGTTCTCGTTTATTTATTTTTTGTTTATTCTTTTGAGGTTGTTTCCCTGCTGTACTTTCCACTTTGTGGATTTACCTTGTGACTTGGAGGATTTACCTTTTTTCTCTTGGAATTACTTTTGACGTTGTGGATTTATATTTTTGCCTGAAGAACTTTCCTTTTTACTTTATTAAAACACCGTCACAAGTACTGCTGTGTCTGCCTCATCTTCTGGGTTCTGCCGACTATTAGTGGCTCAGTTTTTTTAAGTGACTGTTTCTCACACCGGAGACCCGAGTTCGTAACCGGGTCCTGACAGTAACTCTGTGTTGTTGTCTGTTCACACTGCTATGCTTTATCTTGGCCAGGTCGCAGTTGTAAATGAGAACTCAACTAGCCTACTTGGTGAAATAAAAAATAAATAAAAAAATACAGTATATTCTGTAAGTGTCCTAAGTAAAGGATACATGAAATACAGATTTTGAGCATTTATTTTTTATTTTTTATATAATATCCCTGACCTAGTGACATTGAGATACAGGTCATCCCCTCTGTAAACTTTACTCAAAACATCTGAGTAGCAGATGAGAATTGATACTTGTGTTGAACTGAGACATTGGCAGAACAATTGGTTGCAGCACTTATGGAAATGTCAGCAACAATGAGACAAATCTCTATGAGAGAGGACAATCCCCTTGACAAATCCTGCAGGTTGGATAAATCCTACAGGTTGGATCAAATTTCAGTGTTTCTGTACATAGTTGAGGCAGCATATACCTTATAGCTGAACATATTATTCCAGATAGATGATTATTATTCCAGGTATTACATTATGAAGTGCATTAAATCTATTAAGCCCACACGTTTTCCCAAAGGGAGGCTGCACCCCAAGAGGACTTGTGCATGGGGTCATCTGTAATGCTATCGTCAGTGAAAGCAGCAGGGTCTGTTTGCAGTATAGTGTTCTGTATGGACATTATAAAGGAAAAGGAAAGGGAAACTCATAGTGTAAACGATGCAAGAGTGAGGTATTATGAGCCACTGGGGATGTCAAGGTCATCAACAAGTATATTTTATTATAAAATTCCTAGTTGATTGTTAAAGGACATGTTCACGTTTTTAAACCAAATCTCTGTTTTTGATGTAAATAGAATGTTACAGATGTCTAGACACTTTTTTTGCAATTTTCTTTCGGTTTTGAGAAACTGACCCCACCAGCAATAGACTTCCTCATGGTTTTGCAGTTGCAGGGGTACATATAAAATATGAACAATGGCTCCAAAAACACCCAAATATGTCCTTTTAGAAACAGCAACGCTTTGATGCAAGTCTTTAGATGTTGTACACATGAAATTGTGTCATTCCAAACTTTTCTGTGGGCAAGCATGCAAAGACTTTCTATCACCACAATGGGAACGAGAAAGTATGCATGCTTGCACACGGAGAAGTATTGATTGAGTTCAACAAAATGGGACATAAAGTTACGGATGAAGTTCAGAATAACACAATTTAATGTATACAACATTTAAAGACCTGCATCATCATACTGAGAGTGTTGCCATTTCTAAATTAACATTTTAGCATTTTTTTGTTGTTGCTATTGTTCATGTTTTATCTGTGCCCCTGCAACTGCAGAACGAGCATGAGGACGTCTATTGCTGGTGGGGTATGATTTTCAAAACCAAGAGAAATTGCAAAAAAAAGTGTCTGGACAGTTCTATAACATGCCATTAACTTCAAAAATAGAGATTTGGTTAAAAAAAGTGAACCTGTCCTTTAATTGCTCTCACACTTGCATAAACTGTAACATGACCAGACAAAGCAGTAACTTTACACTACAAACATTATACTACAAATTAATATGTTTCATAATTCAATAATAGTCAAGTTTATCTTGTTGACACAGCTCAGTGCAATTGTAATCAACAGTGGCTAAATTGCTCTCAGGTCAAAATCTTATTGCTGAGTTCAACTTCAGGAAGTCTAGTAATCTAATTGTATTTAGATTCTAGGAGGATTTCCTTATGAGTAGCATTCTGCTTGTGGCATGTTATCAAGTGCCAAATTAGGCCATGTATAAATACAGTGTCTAATCGTCACCAACTGATCTGAGAGACATTTTTTCTGGGATGGAGAGAAAAGTTAACCATCTCTGCATCAGAAGACAACATGTGCCACTCCCTAACCTGAGCAGTAGTTTGTGAGCAGACAGAGACTGTACCTAGGCCTGTCCCTGCTCTCCTCTGGAGATGTCCTGGTCCCATTCAGCCATCTGGTTTAAGTTCAGCCCCATCTGGATTCCTCTCTCAAGCCCAGGAATTTCTGGAATACGTTTTGGATCGGTGCCCACATCCGTTCACACAGACAAGTGTTTTCAATTACTCAAATCTAAATGTCTCTAAACCCCAAAGTATTTTTTGTTTTTGAGGGGTGGTGATTGTTAAATACTGCTTGAAAAGATTTGCTTTAAAGCAGAGAAATGACTAAGACCCATACTATAGACTGACTTACAGATATAGGATCTTCATTTGATCACTCTTTTGATTCTGAGAATTTTCAGCTTAAAATGTTAGACTTCATTTGCCCTAATGAAAATGTATTTATTCCTACCAAATATTTCCATTAATTATAATCCACCACAGGAGGTTGGTGGCACCTTAATCGGGGAGGATGGGCTTGTGGTAATGGCTGGAGCAGAATAAATGGAATGGTATCAAATACATCAAACCCATGGTTTCCATGTGTTTGATGCCATTCCAGTTACTCCCTTCCAAACGTTATTATGAGCCGTCCTCCCCTCAGCAGCCTGCATTGTTAAATCCACATAATAATTTGCATGCACGCTGACACGGTCGCCAGGTGTACGGTGTTTCCTCCGACACATGGGTGTGGCTGGCTTCCGGGTTAAGCGGGCATTGTGTCAAGAAGCAATGCGGCTTGGCTGGGTCGTGTTTTGGAGGAAGCACAACTCTCGACCTTCGGCTCTTCCGAGTCCGTACGGGAGTTGCAGCGATGGGACAAGACTGTAACTACCAATTGGATACCAGAAAATTGGGGAGAAAAAGGGGTAATTAAAAAAGAAAAAAAAAAGAAATGTATGATAATAATTCACATTTCCTGTTGTTGCAGGATTATTTTCCTGCTGTAGCAAACTGGCTCAAATTCGGATCCTACATCTGTACATATAGAAGGTCTGGAGGTGAATTGAGAGCAATATGAATCAGTATGAATCACGGTCCCCCCAGACCACTATCCTGAGAAAT
Source organism: Salvelinus alpinus (assembly GCF_045679555.1). Classification (NCBI taxonomy): domain Eukaryota; kingdom Metazoa; phylum Chordata; class Actinopteri; order Salmoniformes; family Salmonidae; genus Salvelinus; species Salvelinus alpinus. The sequence continues at coordinate 75,909,636 of NC_092090.1, read as the reverse complement.
ACAAAACACACAGGGAGTTCAAAGACCTCATGTCACAGCTGTCAGAGGACCCTTCAATGGGAGTAGACATGAAGAATGGCAGCTGTGAGTTGGAATATTATGTTCCACTATGTAACGGCAGTTTACCCTATTATACATAATGTTTTTGATTAAGTTTATGCTGATGGATTTCATGTGGGCGCAATCATGGGTATTGAGTTGATAATTCCAGTTAAGCTTCATAGCATATTCTCAACACAGTCATTATTTAGTCAATGTCTTAGTCAATGTCCATGTGTGTGTGTGCACGTGTGCATGTGTGTGTGTGTGTGTCAGTGGTGGTAGGTGCCGTTTAAGATTAGGGAGGACAATATTTGGTTTAAGAGCATGGACTTACAGTTGAAGTCGGAGGTTTACAGACACTTAGGTTGGAGTCATTAAAACTCGTTTTTCAACCACTCCACAAATTTCTTGTTAACAAACTATAGTTTGGCAAGTCAGTTAGGACATCTACTTTGTGCATGACACAAGTAATTTTTCCAACAATTGTTTACAGACAGATTATTTCACTTATAATTCACTGTATCACAATTCTAGTGGGTCAGAAGTTTACATACATTAAATTGACTGTGCCTTTAAACAGCTAGGAAAATTCCAGAAAATTATGTCATGGCTTTAGAAGCTTCTGATAGGCTAATTGACATCATTTGATTCAATTGAAGGTGTACCTGTGGATGTATTTCAAGGCCTACCTTCAAACTCAGTGCCTCTTTGCTTGACATCATGGGATAATCAAAAGAAATCAGCCAAGACCTCAGAAAATAAATTGTATACCTCCACAAGTCTGGTTCATCCTTGGGAGCAATTTCCAAATGCCTCAAGGTACCACGTTCATCTGTACAAACAATAGTACGCAAGTATAAACACCATGGGACCACGCAGCCGTCATACCGCTCAGAAAGGAGACGCGTTCTGTCTCCTAGAGATGAACGTACTTAGGTGTGAAAAGTACATATCAATCCCAGAACAACAGCAAAGGACCTTGTGAAAATGCTGGAGGAAACACATACCAAAGTATCTATATCCATGGTAAAACGAGTCCCATATCAACATAACCTGAAAGGCCGCTCAGCAAGGAAGAAGCCATTGTTACAAAACCGCCATAAAAAAGCCCAACGACGGTTTGCAACTGCACATGGGGACAAAGATCGTACTTTTTGGAGAAATGTTCTCTGGTTTGATAAAACAAAAATAGAAATGTTTGGTCATAATGACCATCGTTATGTTTGGAGGAAAAAGGGGGAGGCTTGCAAGCCAAAGAACACCATCCCGACCATGAAGCACGGGGTGGCAGCATCATGTTGTGGGGGTGCTTTGCTGCAGGAGGGACTGGTGCACTTTACAAAATAGATGGCATCATGAGGTTGGAAAATTATGTGGATATATTGAAGCAACATCTCAAGACATCAGTCAGGAAGTTAAAGCTTGGTCGCAAATGGGTCTTCCAAATGGACAATGATCCCAAGCATACTTCTAAAGTTGTGGCAAAATGGCTTAAGGACAACAAAGTCAAGGTAATGGAGTGGCCATCACAAAGCCCTGACTTCAATCCTATAGAACATTTGTTGGCAGAACTGAAAAAGCGTGTGCGAGCAAGGAGGCCTACAAACCTGACTCAGTTACACTAGCTCTGTCAGGAGGAATGGGCCAAAATTCACCCAACTTATTGTGGGAAGGTTGTGGAAGGCTACCCAAAACGTTTGACCCAAGTTAAACAATTTAAAGGCAATGCTACCAAATACTAATTGAGTGTATGTAAACATCTGACCCACTGGGAATATGAAAGAAATAAAGGCTGAAATAAATCATTCTCTCTACTACTAATCTGACATTTCACATTCTTAAAATAAAGTGGTGATCCTAGCTGAATGGCAGCTGTGAGTTGGAATATTTACTATGACTAAATGTCAGGAATTGTGAAAAACTGAGTTTAAATGTATTTGGCTACGTTGTATATAAACTTCCGACTTCAACTGTATTTCTATTACAGCATATTGGATGACTGTCATTCATATTTCTATCAACCAGCTCAATGTAACATCAATTGGTTTAGGCTACTGCATGATAGTCGAATTTGCCCTATACCCATCACGAGTTTGCTACAACCTAGCCTACAAATTAAAGTTTAGAACGTAGTTGCACAGGTCAAGAGACAAATTGGAGTAATCAAGTTGACAGACAGTGAGCACGTTTACATGTGCACAGTATTCTGGATAGTAGCTCATATCCCGTTTAAGGTCTAATTCTGGATAAGCTGTTTACATGCACCTTTGATATCCTGCTCATGAGTATCCCTTTATCCATGAATAAACAGAATAGTTCCAATTTACGTTCATATGGGTTAAATGGAATATAAACTCAAATATGGACATTGACTGTAGGTCTATAAAATTTCACATGTAGCGTAATATAATATGAACTGCAGAATTATGCATTTCTTGCAGTGAAGTTATACAACAAATGTTAATTTTGTCTTGGGAACAGGAGTAGAGAAATATGATTTCTTTCTTTCAGCATCTCTTGAGAAAATGTGAACGTGTGTGTAATGTGTTATCTTTGACACTGTTATGCAAGCAGACAGTACTTCAACCACATAAAATATCCACCCAAGATGAACTGAAGTCTTATCAGAAACGTGGTTCATTGTTTTCTCAGCTTTTCATTTCCTTAAAACCAGTCAAACTGATGACATTTGGACATTTGCCCAGGACCAATCTTTCCACTGTTTTGGAGTTATTGCGTTTTCTCCCTGGTCCCTAAAAGAAATAGAAAAATTGAGCGATGTTAAATAGATTATTAATGCTTTCATTCTATCAATATAAGACATTATTCTGGTAAGCACTACTTTATTTAGTATTCTGGGGCAACAAGTTATGACAGAAGAGAACCTGCATGTATAGTTGAAGTCGGAAGCTTACATACACCTTAGCCAAATACATTTAAACTCAGTTTTTCACAATTCCTGACATTTAATCAAAGTAACAATTCCCTGTCTTAGGTCAGTTAGGATCACCACTTTATTTTAAGAATGTGAAATGTCAGAATAATAGTAGAGAGAATGATTTATTTCAGCTTTTATTTCTTTCATCACATTCCCAGTGTATCAGAAGTTTACATACACTCAATTAGTATTTGCTAGCATTGCCTTTAAATTGTTTAACTTGGGTCAAACGTTTTGGGTAGCCTTCCACAGGCTTCCCACGATAAGTTGGGTGAATTTTGGCCCATTCCTCCTGACAGAGCTGGTGTAACTGAGTCAGGTTTGTAGGCCTCCTTGCTCGCACACGCTTTTTCAGTTCTACCCACAAATGTTCTATAGGATTGAAGTCAGGGCTTTGTGATGGCCACTCCATTACCTTGACTTTGTTGTCCTTAAGCCATTTTGCCACAACTTTGGAAGTATGCTTGGGATCATTGTCCATTTGGAAGACCCATTTGCGACCAAACATTAACTTCCTGACTGATGTCTTGAGATGTTGCTTCAATATATCCACATAATTTTCCACCCTCATGATGCCATCTATTTTGTGAAGTGCACCAGTCCCTCCTGCAGCAAAGCACCCTCACAACATGATGCTGCCACCCCCGTGCTTCATGGTTGGGATGGTGTTCTTCGGCTTGCAAGCCTCCCCCTTTTTCCTCCAAACATAACAATGGTCATTATGGCCAAACATTTCTATTTTTGTTTCATCAGACCAGAGGACATTTATCCAAAAAGTGCGATCTTTTTCCCAATGTGCAGTTGCAAACCGTCGTCTGGCTTTTTTTATGGCGGTTTTGTAGCAATAGCTTCTTCCTTGCTGAGCCGCCTTTCAGGTTATGTTGATATGGGACTTGTTTTACCATGGATATAGATACTTTTGTATCTGTTTCCTCCAGCATCTTCACTTTGCTGTTGTTCTGGGATTGATATGCACTTTTCACACCTAAGTACGTTCATCTCTAGGAGACAGAACACATCTCCTCCCTAAGCGTTATGACGGCTGCGTGGTCCCATGGTGTTTATACTTGCGTACTATTGTTTGTACAGATGAATGTGGTACCTTCAAGCGTTTGGAAATTGCTCCCGAAGATGAACCAGACTTGTGGAGGGCTACAAAATGTTTTCTGAGGTCTTGGCTGATTTCTTTTGATTTTCCCATGATGTCAAGCAAAGAGGCACTGCGTTTTGAAGGTAGGCTTTGAAATACATCCACAAGTATACCTCCAAATGACTCAAATGTTGTCAATTAGCCCATCAGAAGCTTCTAAAGCCATGACATAATTTTCTGGAATTTTCCAAGCTGTTTAAAGGCACAGTCAACTTAGTGTATGTAATCTTCTGACCCATTGGAATTGTGATACAGTGAATTATAAGTGAAATAATCTGTCTGTAAACAATTGTTGGAAAAATTACTTGTGTCATGCACAAAGTAGATGTCATAAACGACTTGCCAAAACTATAGTTTGTTAACAAGAAATTTATGGAGTGGTTGAAAAAACGAGTTTTAATGACTCCAACCTAAGTGTATGTAAACTTCTGACTTCTACTGTATCTAACTATAGTTGACAAACAAATGTCCTGCCAAATGCCAGAAATTATAATATGGCCTACCAAATGTCAGAAATTATAATATGGCCTTCCATTGTCAGAAATTCTAAGCAGAAAGTTGTCTAAATTAGGGGTACTGACTATCAGCAAAATAACTTATTATGGTGGATTGAACTGCACAGGTAGCTAACTTTTTGAAGTGATTTGTTTGACAATCAGATGAAAATATCATCACACAACTACCATGATATGTGAGCCTATGCAGACCACGAAAAACAACAGTAAACAGGATATGGGACATGTTTACATGTCACAGTATCCCATCTAAGATCAGCATATCCCAGGCATCTTATCTGGGTTTCTCATAACCAGGATACAAGCTTTTTCAGGTTATTGTAAACGGGATATGATGTTTATATGTGTCAACTCAAAAACAGAATACTTGAGTATCCCGAATAATAGCGTGATATTGGTGTGCATGTAAATGTGGTCACTGATACATTCAGTACCGCCTTGCCCACTCTTGCCTGCATCTAGCTGATCTGGGGTTTATTCATTACTCCAAACAGTTAGAAAATGTTGCGTTTTGCATCTAAAACAAGAGTTTTGTATTGGATAAATTCTGGTAGATTCCTCCCCATTTGGTTCCATTTAAGAAACATTTTGCAACAGAATTGGCGGAATGAATACACCCCTGATCACCTGCACACACAGTTCACTTTCATAGCAACCATACAGCATAATCACTTTGCTCGTTGTATAATTCCTTCTCACATCTACGCTCTCTCCTCCTCTCACTTTCTCCCTTCGCTTGTGCACAAAACAACAGATGCCTGTGACCAAGGGCAAAAACCTCTGAATCCAAACCTTCACATAATAACCGCTAACTGCTACACAGCCTACATCATTGTCACCATATTAACGTTATAGTCAACAAACTAAACTAACTTGTTAGTAAACCCACAATCCAATCCATGTGTTCAATCACGCAGAACAGTGTACAGCAAGCAGTTTAGCAGTTACATCGGCAATAAATTAATAAAGCTGACTTTGACTTGGAAGAGTTGCATAGCCTTATAGTGTTGGATAGCCTTATACAATTAGCTAGCATAAGCTAGCATAAATAGCATTCCTCTCTGTTTGAGTCAGGTTGTTGAGTAGGCTAAATTAGCTGCATTATAAACGTAAGTGAAAAGATAAACTAAGAAGAAGAAAAAAACTATGAAATATAGTTACTGTAGCTCTCTCTCCTCTCTTTGAGTCAACTAATCACCACACTTAATGCACTGCAGTGCTAGATAGCTGTAGCTTATGCTTTCAGTGCTAGATTAATTATCTGATCCTTGGATTGGATTAACAACATGTCAGTTCATACTGCAAAAGCTCTGATAAGTTGGAGGACGTTCTCTGGAAGCTGTCATAACTGTGTAAATCTACGGAGAACCATGAGCTTAGGTTATGTACTCAGAGGAGGACGGACGCTAGCTGTCCTCCGGCTACACCATGGTGCTATGCTACAGAGTGCTGTTGAGGCTACTGTAAAACAGTGTGTTTTAATCAATAATTTGGTGACGTGAATATATTTAGTATAGTTTTATCTAAAAAGGATAACTTTAATGTTTCAATTTTTTTTATTTACTATGAAATTCACTGAGCAGGATGGTCCTCCCCTTCCTTCTCTGAGGAGCTTCCACGTGTGTGTATGTATGTCTGCATCTGTGTGTGTGTCTTTGTACGTTTGTTTCTATGTGTGTGTGCACGTGTGTTTGTTTCTTCATTTGTTTGATTGTTTGTTTTTGTGTGCAAGTCTGAGAGAGCGATAAAGAGAGCGAGAAAGGAAGAGAGAAGATGATGATTTAAAAGGATAATGTGAGCTGTGCACATTCTCACACAGAAAAAACAACTGCATTGTTCCCAGCTTAATGAAATGTGTGTCAGGACTGTACTATATTACCTGAGCCTATTTTAGGATGTGACCCACAATGCCTCACATTTGAATGACTTGACTAAACAAGAGTAGACCTTATTCAAGATGCCCAAGGGCTTATACTCAAGCTGCTTTTCACGTGGTATGTGATAAGGGCTATAGCTGTCACAGACAGTAGCAGCCAGTTAATCCAAAAGAAACATTGCCCTCTTTTCCCAATTTGCATGCTAGTGCAGTTCTTGATTTAATCTGATATGGACTGTGCAGAGTTAACTTAAAGGTTAAAAGGCTACAATAGTGCTAAGAATAGCTCATAATTGATAAAAAGGTGAAAAGAAAAGCTTCTCATTTTGAAAGTATCTGATTACACAAACTCACTGACTTTTATACTTAGGCAGTGGTTTAATATCATATACACAAATATTCAGGTAAAATAAGCTCTATTCGTCACATTTTAGTTGTATTGCAGTTACAAAGCTATTATAGTTGTGACATTTTTCTCAACTGTAATACTGAACATATGGCCCTTCTCCATGACCCAACAAATAGTTATAGTTTGCTCTTAATTTGCTATGGGAAAATTCATCCTCATAGCATCTGTTGCTGTTTTACAACAGATTTTACCGACGATAGAGTATATTGGAGTTTCGGGACTGGCATTTTGGGAACCGATTACATTTTTTCCAAACCCAGATTAATGGCTGGAATTTTTCATGACATTGAAAGTCTTTCAGACCATAGCACCGAGAATGACAGTTCTTAACATGCCATTATCCTAACCAAATATCTCAAGTCAAATGTCCTATTTAATTACAGTATTTACAAAAATATGACTAAAGAGGGCTTGAATTCCAAAGCAACCTCTGAATGAAATCTCCCTCAGCCCATGACCAGTGAGGACTGCTGTGGTTTTCGTTTTGTGATGCGGGCACATTTCTCAATCGCCTAGTGGCATTTGCCACATCTCTGCATAATCCTTAATCAAGGATCTGAATATGTAACACTCCATCAATAACCCTTTAACATTGCTCAAAGAATGTTGACATGGTAATTGAACTTGCGCATGCCTTATGATGGGAACACAAGCCAGATGTTGCAATGTTTACTGGGATCTTGCTCTGTGGGCACCACTGTACACAACTCTCTTCTCTTTGCAGCAGGATTTTTCCATGCTCTTCTGTCCATGAACCCTTCCGAAAAAAAGCAAAAACATACAACTCTTATTTTTAGTGGTGCTGGCAGGTGTAATGCCATGACACATTATAGCACGTAGTTCATATCAGTCAGTTCACATGCAGGTGATTCATAAGGGTTTAATTTCTTGTTTCTGCTAGATTGCATCCCTCACATTCAAATGGTTTTCAACTGCAGATTTGCTGAAAGGAAATAAATATATTATTAACTTAACTGAATTTGAAGAATAGCCTCGACCTGTCCTTATTATGATGAGCTTAAAGGAGAGAGGCAAGAAGACTTTCATTTGATTTGGTTTGGATACAAACCCACAGCCTGCCGGTTTCAGGGCAGACACCCTAACCACACAACCACTGAGATGGATAATGGAGAGTGCTGGGGGATTTGTAATGAATCCATTGTACATCCTAACTCGAACGCTGCTCCATGTCTCACATACTGTAGCTTCAGCAGCTCGGCTGTTCTGTGAGAGTGAATACAGATGGGAGTGATGCCCAGCAGTGGAAAAAGGGGAATAAACGGGTTTAATGAAACCATCATGGTGCAGTGAAAAGTCAGTCCATGCCATCAGTGAGAATGCCCCCGGGGTAGGAAGATGGGCTGGTGTGCGTGCTGGGGGCTGGACCCATGCCCACAGCCAGGAGCACTGTTGGCCCTCTGCGGTCTCCTGGCAGTCACCCCTCTCTCTCCCTCTCCCTCTCCCTCTCCTCTCCCCTTCCCTCTCAACACAACACCTCCTGGGAGTGGGCAGGAAACTGATATGCCAGGTTACGGGTTAAACCCTAATTACCTTGCTATATCAGGGAAATTAGATGTACTTTGTTGAGAATGGCTGCTGTTGTAGCTTGTCTTTCACAGATGGATTTACTGTAGCCTTGTACAACCATGTATAGTCTGAGAGTAGCAACAGTATTCTGTAGGCGTACACAAGATATTCTGTCAGATTCTAAAGAATATTCAGAACAGTTATCGTCCAGCCCATTGTTTAAAAGAAAATCTCAGACAGAGTGCACCTTTAAAAATGGAATCCACAGTAGGGGGAAACAGTGCCACCGGCTGCCCCACTAACTTTAACTTTTACTTCACGTATGTACTTTCTACTCCATACATTTTCCCTGACACCCAAAAGTACTCATTAATGTCTAATTTACACACTTATAAAGATAATATTCCTGGTCATCCCTACTGCCTCTGATCTGGCGGACGTTTCGTTTGTAAATTATGTCTGAGTGTTGACGCGTGCCGTAACTTAAAAAAAAAATAGAAAATGGTGTCGTCTGGTTTGCTTGAAATGATTTATACTTTTACTTTGACTTTTGATACTGAAGTACATTTTAGCAATTACATTTACTTTCGATACTTAAGTATATTTAAAACCAAATACTTTTAAACCTTTACTCAAGTAGGATTTTACTGGGTGACTTTCACTTTTACTTGAGTCATTTTCTATTAAGGTATCTTTACTTTTACTCAAGTATGACAATTGGGTACTTTTTCCACCACTGGTTTTACGTTACATGTAGTAACACTCAAGTGGGTTCCAAAATTGGTGCAATTTAGGAGCAACATCTTATTCGGGATAACCAGTCACACGAATGTTGCTCACCTTTTAGCCAATTATATTTCTATGGCAATGAAATCCTTCAGCACTAACCTGCTCCAGGGCAGGCAAATAAGTGCTTACTCCACTTATCCTGAATGAAGTGTCTGATCCATGAGTTGAGGACCAATGAAAACAGATTCCCTCCCTCTCGCAAAGATTGATTGCATCATCATCCCTTAAATTTGAGAAAGACCACTAATAAAATGTTTTAATAAAAAAACATTTAGTTAAAAAACAGTAATATTCAAATACCTATCACATTATACATTTAGTAATGACAGGATGCATATGAAAGTTCACGCACAGTACAACATTTTGTATGATTTTAATGTTTTTATTAATAGGAATTGGAAAAAGGGTGCTTGTGCATTGATAAGCACACCAAAGCACACCAAAGACGGCATTAACGATGCCTAATAAAAGGAAAGAGAGCAATATAAGATGACGCCGGAGAAGATGGCTGACGTTTAATGTGCTCCTAGCCGATCGTGATTTATGTTTGTTTTTTTGCATTTTTTTAACTTATTTTGTACATAATGTTGCTGCTACCGTCTCTTATGACCGAAAATAACTTCTGGAAATCAGAACAGCGATAACTCACCACGAACTGGTAAAGGCTTTTTTTTCCATTAACGAGTCCGACGAGCCCGACGTGAACGACATACTGCTTTCCCGGGAACAGGCCCAAAAATCCCTGTCATTTGCGTGAAGAGACGATGAAGAAAAGGTGGATGGAGGTCGGGCTGTCTTCTGAGAATTCGTAGGCGATCGAATTAACCCCCCCTGACTTCCGTTCTACTAGCTAATGTGCAATCATTGGAAAATAAAATTGCCGACCTATGAGGAAGATTAAACTACCAACGGGACATTAAAAACTGTAATATCTTGTGCTTCATGGAGTCGTGGCTGAACGACGACATTATCAACATACAGCTGACTGGTTATATGCTGTATCGACAGGATAGAACAGCGACGTCTGGTAAGAGAAGGGGTGGCGGACTATGCATATATGTAATCAACAGCTGGTGCACAATATCTAAGGAAGTCTCAAGGTTTTCATCGCCTGAGGTAGAGTATCTCATGATAAGCTGTAGACCACACTATCTACCTAGAGAGTTTTCCACTGTATTTTTCGTAGCTGTCTAGATACCACCACAGACCGATGCTGGCACTAAGACCGCACTCAATAAGCTGTATTCTACCATAAGCAAACAGGAAAATGCTCATCCAGAGGCGGCGCTCTTAGTGGCTTTAATGCAGGGAAACTTAAATCAGTTTTACCAAATTTCTATCAGCATGTTAAATGTGCAACCAGAGGGAAAAAAACTCTGGAACACATTTATTCCACACACAGAGACGCGTACAAAGCTCTCCCTTGCCCTCCATTTGGCAAATCTGACCATGATTCTATCCTCCTGATTCCTGTTGTATCACAACCGGCCGTGATTGGGAGTCCCATAGGGTGGAGCACAATTGGCCCAGCGTTGTCCGGGTCTGGCCGGTGTAAGCCGTCATTGTAAATAAAAATGTCTTCTTAACTGACTTGCCTAGTTAAATAAAGGTAAATATTTTTATTAAATTTAAATTACTTACGCCAAATCCTGACTCAGCCATCAGCATGACACAACAGGAACCGGGATTCGTCGGACCAGGCAATGTTTTTCCACTCAGTCAAGTGTTGGTGATAGGAGTGAAACCTGGTGTGGTCGTCTGTTGCAATAGCCTATCCGTGAAAGGATTGACAAGTTGTGGATTCCTAGATGCCGTTCTGCACACCACTGTTGTATTGTTGTATTTGTCTGTTTGTGGCCCGCCTGTTAGCTTGCACGATTTTTGCCATTCTCCTTCGACCTCTCATCAACTAACTGTTTTCGCCCACAGGACTGCCGTTCACTGGAATTGTATATACAGTGGGGAGAACAAGTATTTGATACACTGCCGATTTTGCAGGTTTTCCTACTTACAAAGCATGTAGAGGTCTGTCATTTTTATCATAGGTACACTTCAACTGTGAGAGACGGAATCTAAAACAAAAATCCAGAAAATCACATTGTATGATTTTTAAGTAATTAATTTGCATTTTATTGCATGACATAAGTATTTGATACATTAGAAAAGCAAAACTTAATATTTGGTACAGAAACCTTTGTTTGCAATTACAGAGATCATACGTTTCCTGTAGTTCTTGACCAGGTTTGCACACACTGCAGCAGGGATTTTGGCCCACTCCTCCATACAGACCTTCTCCAGATCCTTCAGGTTTCGGGGCTGTCGCTGGGCAATACGCCCATTCAGCTCCCTCCAAAGATTTTCTATTGGGTTCAGGTCTGGAGACTGGCTAGGCCACTCCAGGACCTTGAGATGCTTCTTACGGAGCCACTCCTTAGTTGCCCTGGCTGTGTGTTTCGGGTCGATGTCATGCTGGAAGACCCAGCCACGACCCATCTTCAATGCTCTTACTGAGGGAAGGAGGTTGTTGGCCAAGATCTCACGATACATGGCCCCATCCATCCTCCCCTCAATACGGTGCAGTCATCCTGTCCCCTTTGCAGAAAAGCATCCCCAAAGAATTATGTTTCCACCTCCATGCTTCACGGTTGGGATGGTGTTCTTGGGGTTGTACTCATCCTTCTTCTTCCTCCAAACACGGCGAGTGGAGTTTAGACCAAAAAGCTCTATTTTTGTCTCATCAGACCACATGACCATCTCCCATTCCTCCTTTGGATCATCCAGATGGTCATTGGCAAACTTCAGACGGGCCTGGACATGCGCTGGCTTGAGCAGGGGGACCTTGCGTGCGCTGCAGGATTTTAATCCATGACGGCGTAGTGTGTTGACTAATGGTTTTCTTTGAGACTGTGGTCCCAGCTCTCTTCAGGTCATTGACCAGGTCCTGCCGTGTAGTTCTGGGCTGATCCCTCACCTTCCTCATGATCATTGATGCCCCACGAGGTGAGATCTTGCATGGAGCCCCAGACCGAGGGTGATTGACCGTCATCTTGAACTTCTTCCATTTTCTAATAATTGCGCCAACAGTTGTTGCCTTCTCACCAAGCTGCTTGCCTATTGTCCTGTAGCCATCCCAGCCTTGTGCAGGTCTACAATTTTATCACTGATGTCCTTACACAGCTCTCTGGTCTTGGCCATTGTGGAGAGGTTGGAGTCTGTTTGATTGAGTGTGTGGACAGGTGTCTTTTATACAGGTAACGAGTTCAAACAGGTGCAGTTAATACAGGTAATGAGTGGAAAACAGGAGGGCTTCTTAAAGAAAAACTAACAGGTCTGTGAGAGCCGGAATTCTTACTGGTTGGTAGGTGATCCAATACTTATGTCATGCAATAAAATGAAAATGAATTACTTAAAAATCATACAATGTGATTTTCTGGATTTTTGTTTTAGATTCCGTCTCTCGCAGTTGAAGTGTACCTATGATGAAAATGACAGACCTCTACATGCTTTGTAAGTAGAAAAACCTGCAAAATCGGCAGTGTATCAAATACTTGTTCTCCCCACTGTATATATAATTTTTTTTCTCCCCAATTTCATGGTATCCAATTGGTAGTTACAGTTTTGTCCCATCGCTGCAACTCCTGTACGAACTCGGGAGAGGCAAAGGTCGAGAGCCATGCTTCCTCCGAAACACGACCCAGCTAAGCTGCACTGATTCTTGACACAATGCCCGCCTAACCCTGGCAGCCGCACCAATGTGTCGGAGGAAACACCATACACCCGGCGACCGTGTCAGCGTGCATACGCTCGGCCCGCCACAGGAGTCACTAGAGAGCAATGGGACAAGGACATCTCCTAACCCGGACGACGCTGGGCCAATTGTGCGTCTCCCCATGGGTCTCCTGGTCGCGGCTGGCTGCGACAGAGCCTGGACTCAACCCGGATCTCTAGTGGCAAAGCTAGCACTGCGATGCAGTGCCTTAGAACACTGTGCCACTCAGAATGCGGATGTTTTTTGTTTGTCGCACCATTCATGGTAAACGCTTGACACTGTTGTGTGTGAAAAGCCAAGGAGGGCGGCTGTTTCTGAGATACTGGATCCGGCGCACCTGGCACCTACGATCATACCACGCTTAAAGTCGCTTAGGTCACTCGTTTTGCCTATTCGAATGTTCAATTGAACTGTAACTGAATGCCTCGATGCCTGTCTGCCTGCTATATATAGCAATCCTCGGTCACGTGACTCACTGTCTATAGGAGTGATCCATTTTCGTGAATGGCCTAATAAACTGCCAGTGATTGTATTTGAGTCATTTCTGGTGTTTTAATTTTCAGGAATCAATCATGTATAGTGAAAGCGGATCGTATCTGCATTGTTGGTTAAGGGCTTGTAAGTAATCATTTCACAGTAAGGTCTACCTTCACAGTACAGTCTACCAATAAGGTCTACCTCACAGATTTGATCTGTGATGTAAAATCACTCAGAACCCACACTGCAATTATCACTGACGTCTTTTGATTCTATTCTGTCTGACGTCTTTTAAATCCTATTGATTGGGGGTGAACATCCTTGTGCCCTGTTTTCTGTTTTCTCCTTGTAGACACTTTCTTTCGTCTTTAAATATAGTGAGCTTTTAAAGAAAACACTATCAAAGGAAAGCATTATTCCCATATGCACCAAGGACAACCTTCATTATGACGTTATCTCGTCTAAAGTATCTTATTGACAATGGTACCCATTCATAACCTGCTCTTGTGTCACTGTTCCCACATATAGACAGACGTCTTTATCCTTGTCTGCACCACAACCCCCATCACCCATTGTCAGAACTTTGACGTCTGTGATCAAATACATCTTTGTGTGGCTTGAATTCAACTTGAAACCATATCCATGGTTCTTTGCATAAGAAGTTTAGTTTTTTGCATGCCCTAATTGTGCAATGAAAATTTGGTCTCCAAGCATTGGCAAACATGCTAATTCATCCATGTATAATTACAAAATCTACCAGATTGTCACTCCAGTGGAGTTTTATGAACCTTTAACCTAAATGAAAGAGGACATCGAGAAATGTTCTGTTTAGATCTAGTGACTCTGAATGTTCTTGTCATCCAGAGGCCTCTTCATTTTCACAAAGGCCCTCAGTTATGTGGTTAGATTACATTCGATGCCAAAGCCTCACCAACAGCCTTGCCAGACTTAAAGGCCCAGTGCAGTCCAAAACATGATTTCCTGTTTTTTACATATATATTTATGTATATACAGTACCAGTCAAAAGTTTGGACACACCTACTCATTCAAGGGTTTTTCTTTATTTTACTATTTTATACATTGTAGATTAATAGTGAAGACATCAAAACTATGACATAACACATATGGAATCATGTAGTAACTAGTAAACAAAAAAGTGTTAAACAAATCAAATATATTTCAGATTTGAGATTCTTCAAAGTAGCCACCCTTTGCCTTGATGACAGCTTTGCACACTCTTGGCATTCTCTCAACCAGCTTCACCTGGAATGCTGTCCCAAAATCCGTGAAGGAGTTCCCACATATGCTGAGTACTTATTGGCTGCTATTCCTTCACTCTGCTGTCCAACTCATCCCAAACCATCTAAATTGGGTTGAGGTAGGGTGATTGTGGAGGCCAAGACATCTGATGCAGCACTCCATCACTCTCCTTGGTCAAATACTCCATACACAGCCTGGAGGTGTGTTTTAGGTCATTGTCCTGTTGAAAAACAAATGATAGTACCACTAAGCCCAAACCAGATGTATCGCTACAGAATGCTGTTGTAGCCATGCTAGTTTAGTGTGCCTTGAATTATAAATAAATGACAGAGATACTCTGCGTCTCACAAAGGCACGTCGGTTGAAACCAAAAATCTCATATTTGAACTAATCAGACCAAAGACAGATTTTCACCGGTCTAATGTCCATTGCTCGTGTTTCTTGGACCAAGCAAGTCTCTTCTTTTTATTGGTGTCCTTTAGTAGTAGTTGCTTGGCAGCATTTCAACCATGTTGGCCTGATTCACGCAGTCTCCTCTGAACAGTTGATGTTGAGATGTGTCTGTTACTTGAACTCTGTGAAGCATTTATTTGGGCTGCAATTTCTGAGTCTGATAACTCTAATGAACTTATCCTCTGCAGCAGAGGTAACTCTGGGTCTTCATTTCCTGTGGCGGTCCTCATGAGAGACAGTTTCATCATAGCGCTTGATGGTTTTTGCAACTGCACTTGAAATGTTCCGGATTGACTGACCATGTCTTAAACTGGTGCTCTTCCATCCCGTCCAAAGGAGGGGTGCGTCACTTGAGTGGGTTGAGTCACTGACGTGATCTTCCTGTCCGGGTTCCGGCCCCCTCGGGTTCGTGCCGTGGGGGAGATCTTCGTGGGCTGTACACAGCCTTGTCTCAGGGTAGTAAGTTGGTGGTTTGAAGATGTTTTTATTTTATTTTATTTATTTCAACTTTATTTAACCAGGTAGGCCAGTTGAGAACAAGTTCTCATTTACAACTGCGACCTGGCCAAGATAAAGCGAAGCAGTGCGACACAAACAACACAGAGTTACACATGGAATAAACAAAACTACAGTCAATAACACAATAGAAAAGTCTATATACAGTGTGTGCAAATGAAGTAAGATTAAGGAGGTAAGGCAATAAATAGGCCATAGTGGCGAAATATTACAATTCAGCAATTAAACACTGGAGTGATAGATGAGCAGAAGATGAATGTGCAAGTAGAGATACTGGGGTGCAAAGGAGAAGAAAAAAAAATTACAACATGGGGATGAGGTAGTTGGGGTAGTTGGGTAGTTGAGATATGAGTCTCCAGCTTCAGTGATTTTTGCAATTTGTTCCAGTTATTAGCAGCAGAGAACTGGAAGGAAAGGCGGCCAAACGAGGAGTTGGCTTTGGGGGTGACCAGTGAAATATACCTGCTGGAGCGCGTGCTACGGGTGAGTGCTGCTATGGTGACCAGCGAGCTGAGATAAGGCAGGGCATTACCTAGCAAAGACTTATAGATTACCTGGACACAGTGGGTTTGGCAACGAATTTGAAGCGAGGGCCAGCCAACGAGAGCGTACAGGTTGCAGTGGTGGGTAGTATATGGGGCTTTAGTGACAAAACGGATGGCACTGTGATTGACTGCATCCAATTTGCTGAGTAGAGTGTTGGATGCTATTTTGTAAATGATGTCGCTGAAGTCAAGGATCGGTATGATAGTCAGTTTTACGAGGGTATGTTTGGCAGCATGAGTGAAGTATGCTTTGTTGCGAAATAGGAAGACGATTCTAGATTTAATTTTGGATTGGAGATGTTTGATGTGAGTCTGGAAGGAGAGTTTACAGTCTAACCAGACACCTAGGTATTTGTAGTTGTCCACATATTCTAAGTTAGAACCGTCCAGAGTAGTGATGCTAGACTGGCGGGCAGGTGCGGGCAGCAATTGGTTGATGAGCATGCATTTAGTTTTACTTGCATTTAAGAGCAGTTGGAGGCCACGGAAGGAGAGTTGTATGGCATTGAAGCTCATCTGGAGGTTTGTTAACACAGTGTCCAAAGAAGGGCCATAAGTATACAGAATAGTGTCATCTGCTTAGAGGTAGATCAAGAAATATCACCAACAGCAAGAGTGACATCATTGATGTATACAGAGAAAAGAGTCGGCCCGAGAATTGAACCCTGTGGCACCCCCATAGAGACTGCCAGAGGTCCAGACAACAGGCCCTCCGATTTGACACACTGAACTTTGTGTGAGAAGTAGTTGGTGAACCAGGCGAGGCAGTCATTTGAGAAACCAAGGCTGTTGAATCTGCTGATAAGAATGCGGTGATTGACAGAGTCGAAAGCCTCGGCCAGGTCGATGAATACAGCTGCACATTATTGTCTTTTATCAATGGCGGTTATGATATCATTTAGGACCTTGAGCGTGGCTGAGGTGCACCCATGACCAGCTCGGAAACCAAATTGCATAGCGGAGAAGGTACAGTGGGATTCGAACTGGTCGGTGATCTGTTTGTTAACTTGGCTTTCAAAGACTTTAGAAAGGCAGGTGTCACGTTCCTGACCTATTTCTGTTAGTTTGTTGTATGTGTTAGTTGGTCAGGACGTGAGTTTGGGTGGGCATTCTATGTTGTCTGTTTCTATGTTGGTTTAAGGGTTGCCTGGTATGGCTCTCAATTAGAGGCAGGTGTTTGGCGTTCCTCTAATTGAGAGTCATATTTAGGGAGGTTGTTTCACAGTGTTCGTTGTGGGTGGTTGTCTCCTGTGTCTGTATGTATGTTCGTGCCACACGGGACTGTAGCGTTTGTTTGTAGTCGTGTACCTGTTCGTGCGTTCTTCATGTTGTATGTTCCATGTTCAGGTCTGTCTACGTCGTGTTTGTTATTTTGTAATTTTCAAGTGTTTTCGTGTTCATTTCGTAATTCAATAAATGTCAGTTATGTCATCATACCTCGCTGCACATTGGTCTTCAGATCCTTCTCTCCTCTCCTCGTCTGAGGAGGAGGAGGAATTAGAGAATCGTTACAGAACCACCCACCAAATTACCAGAACCAAGCAGCGGGGAAAAGGGCAGCGACAGCAACCGCAGAGATCCCAGGATTCATGGACATGGGAGGAGATCTTGAACGGAGAAGGACCCTGGGCACAGGCTGGGGAGTATCGCCGCCCCAAAGCTGAGCTGGAGGAAGCGAAAGCTGAGCGGCGGCGATATGAGGAGGCAGCACGGCAGCGGGACAGGTACGAGAGGCAACCCCAGAATTTTTTTTGGGGGGGGCTAGAGAGGAGTGTGGCTAAGCCAGGTAGCAGACCTGAGCGCACTCCTCGTGCTTATTATAAGCAACGCGTCACTGGTCAGGCACCGTGTTATGCGGTTAAGCGCACGGTGTCGCCAGTGCGTGCCCATAGCCCGGTGCGCTATAGAGCAGCCCCCCGAAAGTGTCATGTGAGTGTGGGCATCCAGCCGGGGCGTATTGTGCCTGCTCAGCGTGTCTGGTCTCCGGTACGCAGTTTCGGTCCAGGGTATCCTGCGCCGGCTCTGCGTGCTGTGTCTCCGGAGCGCTGGGAGGGTGCAGTGCGTCCTATGCCTACGCTCCGCTCGTACCGGGCAAATGTGGTAGTGGAGCCTAAGAGAGAAGTGCGCGTAGTAGGCACTAGATCTCCAGTGCTCATCCACAGCCCGGTTCAACCTGTGCCTGCACTCTGGAGGGTACGGGCTGGTGTAGTATTCCAGCCTGGGGGAGTGGTGCCAAGGCTGCGCACCAGAGCTCCAGTACTCCCCCACAGCCCGGTCCTTCAGGTGCCTCTTAACATCAAGCCTCCTGTAGGTCTCTCCAGCCTGGTGGGTCCTGTGGCAGCCCCACGCACCAGGCTGTCTCTCCGTCTCCTCCCTACAGGTGTGCCCGTCTGCCCAGCGGCGTCTGAACTGCCCGTCTGCCCAGCGGCGCCTGAACTGCCCGTCTGCCCAGCGGCGCCTGAACTGCCCGTCTGCCCAGCGGCACCTGAACTGCCAGTCTGCCCAATGGCGCCTGAACTGCCCGTCTGCCATGAGCCTGCAAAGCTGCCCGTCTGCCATGAGCCTGCAAAGCCGCCCGTCTGCCAAGAGCCTACAGAGCCGTCCGCCAGACCGGAGCCGCTAGAGCCTTCCGCCAGACCGGATCAGCCAGAGCCTTCCGCCAGACCGGATCAGCCAGAGCCTTCCGCCAGACCGGATCAGCCAGAGCCTTCCGCCAGACCGGATCAGCCAGAGCCTTCCGCCAGACCGGATCAGCCAGAGCCTTCCGCCAGACCGGATCAGCCAGAGCCTTCCGCCAGACCGGATCAGCCAGAGCCTTCCGCCAGACCGGATCAGCCAGAGCCTTCCGCCAGACCGGATCAGCCAGAGCCTTCCGCCAGACCGGATCAGCCTTCAGAGCCGTCCAGACCGGACCAGCCTTCAGAGCCGTCCAGCCAGGACCAGCCTTCAGAGCCGTCCAGCCAGGACCAGCCTTCAGAGCCGTCCAGCCAGGACCAGCCAGAGCCGTCCAGCCAGGACCTGCCAGAGCCGTCCAGCCAGGACCTGCCAGAGCCGTCCAGCCAGGACCTGCCAGAGCTGTCCAGCCAGGACCTGCCAGAGTCCCTCAGCCAGGACCTGCCAGAGTCCCTCAGCCAGGACCTGCCAGAGTCCCTCAGCCAGGACCTGCCAGAGTCCCTCAGCCCGGACCTGCCAGAGTCCCTCAGCCCGGACCTGCCAGAGTCCCTCAGCCCGGACCTGCCAGAGTCCCTCAGCCCGGACCTGCCAGAGTCCCTCAGCCCAGACCTGCCAGAGTCCCTCAGCCCGGACCTGCCAGAGTCCCTCAGCCCGGAGCTGCCGCCCCTTATCCCGGAGCTGCCGCCCCTTATCCCGATGCTGCCCCTTATCCCGATGCTGCCCCTTCATTTAGGTGGGTTTAGTTGGAGGGTGGTCATTGGGAGGGGGATACAGAAGCGGGGAGTGACTATGGTGGTGTGGGGACAGCGTCCGGAGCCTGAGCCACCACCGTGGTCAGATGCCCACCCAGACCCTCCCCTAGACTTTGTGCTGGTGCGCCCGGAGTTCGCACCTTAAGGGGGGGGTTATGTCACGTTCCTGACCTATTTCTGTTAGTTTGTTGTATGTGTTAGTTGGTCAGGACGTGAGTTTGGGTGGGCATTCTATGTTGTCTGTTTCTATGTTGGTTTAAGGGTTGCCTGGTATGGCTCTCAATTAGAGGCAGGTGTTTGGCGTTCCTCTAATTGAGAGTCATATTTAGGGAGGTTGTTTCACAGTGTTCGTTGTGGGTGGTTGTCTCCTGTGTCTGTATGTATGTTCGTGCCACACGGGACTGTAGCGTTTGTTTGTAGTCGTGTACCTGTTCGTGCGTTCTTCATGTTGTATGTAAGTTCCATGTTCAGGTCTGTCTACGTCGTGTTTGTTATTTTGTAATTTTCAAGTGTTTTCGTGTTCATTTCGTAATTCAATAAATGTCAGTTATGTCATCATACCTCGCTGCACATTGGTCTTCAGATCCCTCTCTCCTCTCCTCGTCTGAGGAGGAGGAGGAATTAGAGAATCGTTACAGCAGGGTAGGATAAATATAGGTCTGTAACAGTTTGGGGCTAGGGTGTTTCCCCCTATGAAGAGGGGATATTACCGCGGCAGCTTTCCAATCTTTGGGGATCTCAGACAATACCAAAGAGAGGTTGAACAGGCTAGTAATAGGGGTTGCTACAATTTCGGCAGATCATTTTAGAAAGAGAGGGTCCAGATTGTCTAGTCCAGCTGATCTGTAGGGGTCCAGATTTTGCAGCTCTTTCCGAACATCAGCTATTTTAATTTGGTGAAGGAGAAATGGGAGAGGCTTAGGCAAGTTGCTGTGGGGTTGCAGAGCTGTTGACCAGGGTAGGGGTAGCCAGGTGGAAAGCATGGCCACCCGTAGGAAAATGCTTATTGAAATTCTCGATTATCGTAGATTTATCGGTGGTGACAGTGTTTCCTAGCCTCAGTGCAGTGGGCAGCTGGGAGGAGGTGCTCTTATTCTTCATGGACTTTACAGTGTCCCAGAACATTTTGGAGTTTATGCTACAGGATGCACATTTCTGTTTGAAAAAGCTAGCCTTTGCTTTCCTAACTGCCTGTGTATATTGGTTCCTAACTTCCCTGAAAAGCTGCATATAGAGGGGGCTATTCGATGCTAATGCAGTACACCACAGGATGTTTTTGTGCTGGGGCAGTCAGGTCTGGAGTGAACCAAGGGCTATATCTGTTCTTAGTTCTACATTTTTTAAATGGGGCATGTTTATTTAAGATGGTGAGGAAAGCACTTTTAAAGAATAACCAGGCATCCTCTACTGATGGAATGAGGTCAATATCCTTCCAGGATACCCGAACCAGGTCGATTAGAAAGGCCTGCTAGCTGAAGTGTTTTAGGGAGCGTTTGACAATGATGAGGGGAGGTAGTTTGACCGCGGACCCATTATGGACGCATGCAATGAGGCAGTGATCGCTGAGATCCTGGTTGAAGACAGCAGAGGTGTATTTAGAGGGCAGGTTGGTCAGGATGATATCTATGAGGGTGCCCGTGTTTACGGATTTAGGGTTGTACCTGGTAGGTTCTATGATAATTTGTGTGAGATTGAGGGAATCTAGCTTAGATTGTAGGACGGCCGGGGTGTTAATGCATATCCCAGTTTAGGTCACCTAACAGTACGAACTCTGAAGACAGATGGGGGGCGATCAATTCACATATGTTGTCCAGGGCACAGCTGGAGGCTGAGGGGGGTCTATAACAAGCGACAACAGTAAGAGACTTATTTCTGGAAAGGTGGATTTTTAAAAGTAGAACCTCGAACTGTTTTTGCACAAACCTGGATAGCATGACAGAACTCTGCAAGCTGTCTCTGCAGTAGATTGCAACTCCACCCCCTTTGGCAGTTCTATCTTGGCGGAAATGTTGTAGTTGGGGATGGAAATTTCTGAATTTTTGGTGGCCTTCCTAAGCCAGGATTCAGACACGGCTAGGACATCAGGGTTGGCGGAGTGTGCGAAAGCAGTGGAAAAAACGAACTTAGGGAGGAGGCTACTGATGTTAACATGCATGAAACCAAGGCTTTTACGGTTACAGAAGTCAACAAATGATAGCGCCTGGGGAATAGGTGTAGTACTGGCGGCTACAGGGCCTGGGTTAACCTCTACATCATCAGAGGAACAGAGGAGGAGTAGGATAAGGGTACGGCTAAAGGCTATAAGAACTGGTCGTCTAGTGCGTTCGGAACAGAGAATAAAAGGAGCAGATTTCAGCGGGTCAGTTAAGTACATACAGGACCTGAGTTTGAGGCTGGGTCCGACAGGTAAAGAAAATGAGGTTCCGTGTTATTGAAACAGTCCAGGGGGCATCAGGTGTGTAGCCAAGTGATCATAGGGTCAAAAGAGTAGCAATAGGTGAGTCAGGGTGCTGTTCGGTAGTCACTACTACGCTAGGCGAGCAGGGGACACAGCGTTCAGAAAAGCTAGCGGGCCGGGGCTAGTAGATGGTTCTTCGGCGATATCGTAACAGAATAGCCTGTTGAGACCACATCGGGCGATCACGTCGGCAGTCAAGTCGTGATGAATCGGCGGGACTCCGTGTCGACAATAAAGGGTCCAGGCCAATTGGGAAAGGAGGTATTGTAGCCCTAGAATTAGCTGGTATATGGGCCTAGCTCGAGGCTAGCTCAAGGCTAGCTGGTGCTTCCTTCGGGACAGAGGCGTTAGCTAACAGTAGCCACTCGTTTGCAGCTAGCTAGCTGTGATGATCCGGAGTAATGATCCGGTGTAATGATCCAGAGCGGCAGGAATCCGGTGATATGGTAGAGAGAAGCAGTCCGATATGCTCTGGGTTGATATCGCGCTGTGCAGACTGGCAGGTGATTGTCCGAGCTAAGGCTGGCTGATGCCGGGGGAAAAACGCGAGGACCACTATCCGTGGCTAACAAAGACTAGTAGCTAGTTAGCTGGCTAGCTCCCGATGGAAGTTCCAGTTATAAGGAATAAAAATAGCAGATCCATACCACATTGGGTGGGTTGCAGGAAAGGTTATTTAGTTCGTAGATAGAAAGAGAGATTAAGATATATACAAAAAAGACTGGCTATTTACATGGGATAAGACACGGGATTAGACAAAGACAGATATACACGTCCTACTGCGCTGCCATCTTGGGAAAAAAAGTACGATTTGAAAAACCCTGGAATGAGTTGGTGTGTCCAAACTTTTGACTGGTACTGTGTATGAGGTTGGAATAATACTTTGAAATTGTAAAAATTATAGTAATGGATCTGTAGCACACAGAAGGATAGCAGAACATAAGTATAATATCCTGTGGAGGGTTGTCACAACATCAGCTCTCTGAGATTCATTGGTATCGAACATGTTAACTTCTTATGGCTGGGTGCAGTATTGAGTAGCTTGGATGAATAAGGTGCTCAGAGTAAACGGCCTGCTACTTAGTCCCAGTTGCTACAAATCCATAAAAGCTAGAATATGCATATTATTAGTAGATTTGGATAGAAAACACTCTGAAGTTTCTAAAACTGTTTGAATGATGTCTGTGAGTATAACAGAACTCATATGGCAGGCAGAAACCTGAGAAAGAATCCAACCAGGAAGTGGGAAATCTGAGGTTGGTTGTTTTTCAACTCATTCCCTATTGAAGATACAGTGGGATATTGGTCATGTTGCACTTCCTAAGGCTTCCACTAGATGTCAACAATCTTTTGAAACTTGTTTGAGGCTTCTACTGTAAAGGAGGGGCTCATAAGGGCTCTTTGAGTCAGTGGTCTGGCAGAGTGCCACAGGCTCGTGACGCTCATTCACGTGAGAGGTAGCTCGCGTTCCATTGCTTTTTCTACAGACAAAGGAATTCTCCGGTTGGAACATTATTGAAGATTTATGTTAAAAATATGTTGTTAAAAATATGTTAAAAACATCCTAAAGATTGATTCTCTACATCGTTTGACATGTTTCTACGGACTGTAACAAAACTTTTTGAAATTTCGTCTGCTCCTAGTGAACGCGCTTCGTGACTTTGGATTTGTTTACAAAACGCGCTAACAAAAGTAGCTATTTGGACATAAATGATGGACATTATCGAACGAAACAAACATTTATTGTGGAACTGGGATTCCTGGGAGTGCATTCTGATGAAGATCATCAAAGGTAAGTGAATATTTATCATGTTATTTCTGACTTCTGTTGACTGCACAATATGGCGGATATCTTTTTGGCTGGTTTGGGCTCTGAGCGCCGTACTCAGATTATTGCATGGTTTGCTTTTTCCGTAAAGCTTTTTTGAAATCTGACACAGCGGTTGCATTAAGGAGAAGTGGATCTAAAATTCCAGGTCTAACACTTGTATCTTTGATCAACGTTTATTATGAGTATTTCTGGAAATTTATGTGGCTCTCTGCAAAATCACCGGATGTTTTGGAACTACTGAACATAACGCACCAATGTATACTGAGATATTTTGATATAAATATGAACTTTACCGAACAAAACATACATGTATTGTATAACATGAAGTCCTATGAGTGTTATCTGATGAAGATCATCAAAGGTTAGTGATTCATTTTATCTCTATTTCTGCTTTTTGTGACTCCTGTCTTTGGCTGGAAAAATGGCTGTTTTTCTGTGACTTGGCGATGACCTAACATAATCGGTTATGGTGCTTTCGCTGTAAAGCCTTTTTGAAATCGGACACTGTGGTGGGATTAACAACAATATTACCTTTAAAATGGTATCAGATACTTGTATGTTTGAGGAATTTTAATTATGTGATTTCTATTGTTTGAATTTGGCGCCCTGCACTCTCAGCCATAAATTAAGGCTCCTAGGAGGGGGGAGATACTGATAATCTATTACTGAGAAGAGAATTGTATTGTATTCACCATTTGTCTACCATGTCTTCTAAAGGTCTGAACCAAGAATTTTATATCATACCATTTCTTACATGAATATGTTATGTTTATTTGTCTTGCCATCCAGGTCTCCACTTGGTCATTTTGTACATACATTGAGTTTGACATTATGAACACCTGCTCTTTCCATGACCGGTTAAAGAAGGATTTTTAAGCCTTGAGACAAGTGAGACATTCAGAGGGTGAATGGGCAAGACAAAAGATTTAAGTGCCTTTGAAAGGGGTATGGTAGTAGGTGCCAGGTGCACCGGTTTGAGTGTGTCAAGAACTGCAACGCTGCTGTGTTTTTCATGCTCAGCAGTTTCCTGTATGTGTATCAAGAATGGTCCACAAACCAGAGGACATCCAGCCAACTTGACACAACTGTGGCGTCAACTTGGCGTCAACTTGGACCAGCATCCCTGTGGAACGCTTTCGACACCTTGTAGAGTCCATTCCCGACAAATTGAGGCTGTTCTGAGGGCAAAGCAGGGGGGGCACTCAGTGTATGCATACAGTATATTATATGTTCTGTAACTACTACATGTGCCCATCTCATTAATATCAAATTATTAGAGGTAAGCAAGTTTTTGAAATAGGTCATTGGAATTATATCTACGGCCATAGTGCGTCCTGCGTGTAATGGTCATATGGGTAGGTATTTCAACAGTTTTCAACGTAATATTCTTTTACTGTTCCCTAGGTTTTAACTTGGATCAATTTGTACGTATATAATAGTTTATGACCATATGTATCTCTGTGATTAATTATGATTGACTATGCACAAACGTTAATTGAATTGTTTACACACCTTACTGTGAGTCTTGTGCATTATGGTCATGTGAGGTGAAATGTGTATATTTTGGAATATGAGCACTCAGTCTGTTTGACCTGCATAAACAGTGTGTGGGACTTCCTGTTCTTTACAATGATGACAATATAATTTTAGTGTAAGAGCTGTTTGAAAAGACTGTTTGAAATTTCAGCCTGTTTTGGTGGGAGTTTTGGCCTGTCTGGTAAATTAGTTAATAGACCAATAAGAAAGACAGTTCCAAACCTCTCTGCCAATAACAGCTAGTTCAGTTTTCCTCTCCCCACTCAGACCACTCGCAGACAGTCATAGCAAAATTCTTGCTTGAGTAATTGCTCTTTGCTAAGAAGCTATTTTTGTTTCTTTTTGACCATTGTAATTGAAAACATCACAGTAAGGTACTCCATCGTTACCCAGAAATGATTTGATATTCAGATAAAAACAGCTGCATTAGACCTTTAAGATGTTTGTGCCTGTGTCAACCCAAAAAGAGGAGATGGTTTCTATAAGGAATACATTTTAGTTTATCTATCCAGTGGTTATATCAGACTGGATATTTGCAGCATGGTTCCTCATAGTGCCCCCTAATAGTCAGGGTACAATATACTGGAAACTTTCCCTCTCTCATGAATTGGTCTGTCACAAAGGTTGCTGTCTGTGCAGCTGACAGGCAGTATTGGGAGGTTTCCTTAGCATCTATTTAGTGATGTCTACCCTAGTGACAGAAAAGCCATTTAGAACTTCCAATTATAGCCTGCTGTAGCTCCAGACCTGACAATCAGGGAGAATTGGCCATACATTTTCCACAGATCCATCATGCCCTGAACAAAATGGCACAAGTCCTTCTCAGGTGGAAACTTTGCAGGCTGGGGCCTCTCTGCTCTTTTGTCTCGCTCTGTTTAGAGCAGATATTACATTTACATTTACATTTAAGTCATTTAGCAGACGCTCTTATCCAGAGCGACTTACAAATTGGATATAATATAAAATATTACATGTGATTTAGTGCACACAGGGGCAATTAGACAAATTAATTAAAAGGGGATACAAAAGGTGAGAGAACGCTTTGGGACTCACATGCTCCAAAATATTTTATTTTCCTTTTTTCTCTCATCTCAGCTCTACAATTACACTGAGATGAGTTTGATATGTGTTGGGAACTGATGGTGTTTTCCAGTGGATGACAATGACACATCATTTCTATTCACCATCAATAGATGAGATCTATTTGTTGTCATCAACGATGATGGAACAAACACATCATTGACTTCCGACTCGTCATTGACTTGTAGTAGTTTCTACAGGTAGAGTGATATTAGCTTTGATGCTCTGTGAGACCAGGCATGTTAGTGAACCAGTCTCAGTGACTGGTCACATATAGAATGTGAAACTAATGACTCAAAGGCAGATCCTCTTAAACTTTGAACTTGCTATGGAAACTAATCTGCTCCTTAGGCCTTTCAGCCAAAACTCCCAATCCACATCAAAATGATCTTTATTCAGTTGATGAGAAAGGTGGAGTAAGTCCAAATATATTTTGGTGTGGCTTGTGTGTGTATGTCAAAGTCAAATAAATGAGTTCTGTCTTTACGACTCCTTTGTAGCACTTTGGTCTTGTGGGTTTGAATAAGTATGCAACATGAACCACATAGAACACTCACAGTGACTGATGCTAAAAAGGGAAACAAGAGGGATTGTTATAATCCTTCATGTGAGAATTCTTGGCAGTTCCGCATGTCAAATTCCCAAAGACGTTTTAGATTTCGGCCTCCCTGTGAGAAAGGCTTTTGAAAGTCCTGGGGCTATGATGCATTAATTGTCAGCTGTAAAATTCAGGTGTGAGTGGTTTTGCACTGACTTCAATCACTGCCCTCCCAACAGCCTTGATCATGGATCTGAGAGCGTTTGACTGTTGACCGCATCTTTAAATAGACATCTAGACACACACAGCGAGCCCACACTTGTTGCCCTCTCCCTGTTGGATGGGAGTCTTGCTCCCACAGATCGTGTCCCCTAAGGGTGTTGGGTGTGGTGGCATGATGAGTTGACCTCACAATGAAATGGATAATCTTCCCTTTTACATTGCTGGCTAACTGCACATCTGACACGAGTGAATCACAGAGTAAAATAGATTGCTCCTATTGTAATCAATAAGAGCATCTCTCACCAGCTGTGTTCATCAAGATTGGATGGCCACATATCCCCAACCTGCAATATTATCTGGTACCTTTTTTCTATGCTCGTACGACAACCTCACACATCCTCTGGTTCAAAATTGACACCAACTTGCTTCTATGATCGTTGAAACGCTCACTCGTTTGAGTTGCTGTAGTGTCTGGCTCACAACTTTGGCTTACTCCAACATGGCCCAGTATGGTCTACATAGTGTAGCCTCATATCTGAATTAATCTCTCTGATATTAGCTTGTGAAGAAGCAGACATTCACGTGGCGTTACCGTCCTGGTATTTGTTAGCGAGCTTGTTTGCATTCCTGTTCAGGATGACAGATGACCAAGTATTGCTTGCATGAAAAGTAGCACTGAAGTATGGGTTTCTAAACTGAAGGGAATGTTCCGCTTGCTCTTTAGAGTGTCCTCATTGGACCCCTGTGGAGCCCTGACAGAGGGGTGTTTGTGGTCACCAGCAGTGGTGGATTTCTCACCTCTAGCTCACCTCTAGTTATGCATGCAGCTACCAGTGGCAGTGTTTTGGGGAGGGGGATAACGTTCTGCAACCTCCGCCTTACGGGGGCTGCGGGTTGTGGTACGCCAGTGGCTAGTATTCTGTCCTCTGTCATGAAACTTTGAGCCTACTACATGTGAATTAATTCACTGCTGATATCTCCAGTCAAGAATTAGGGTTAGGATTAGGATTATGGCTAAGGATAGGGTTGAGCTAGCATGTGAACATTAGGGTTAGGACTAGTGTTAGGACCTCTTAAGAATCAGACCCTTTTTAAAGAATTTCGCCTAAAATGACATACCCAAATCTAACTGCCTGTAGCTCAGGACCTGAAGCATGGAATATGCATATTCTTGATACCTTTTGAAAAGAAACACTTTGAAGTTTGTGGAAATGTGAAATTAATGTAGGAGAATATAACACATTAGATCTGGTAAAAGATAATACAATGAAAAAACATGTGTTTTATTTATTTTTTGTTCCATAATCTTTGAAATGCATGAGAAAGGCCATTATATGATTTAGGAGTCTAGGCGCAATTTAGATGTTGGCCACTAGATGACAGCAGTGTATATGCACCGTTTTAGACTGATCCAAAGAACCATTACATTACTGTTCAAAATGTTGTATCAAGTCTGCCCAAATGTGCGTAATTGGTTTATTGATACATTTTCAAGTACATAAATGTGCACTCTCCTCAAACAATAGCATGGTATTCTTTGTAATAGCTACTATAAATTAGACAGTGCAGTTAGATTAACAAGAATTTAAGCTTTCTGCCAATATCAGATATGTCTATGTCCTGGGAAATGTTCTTGTTACTGAAAATGTTATGCTAATCACATTAGCGCAAGTTAGCTCAACCGTCCCATGGGGGGGACACCGATCCCGTAGAGCTTTTAAGGCTAGTTTTAGTGTTGAGCCGGGGTGTGGACAAGAAGCTAGGGTTTGGCATACCACTATGTTTAGGGTTCAATAACCCTAGATCATATTCTTTGCTTCAATGAGTATTACAATCCAAGAGCTTGCAATTCCTAGTGTGTTAATTAAAGCCAAGCCTATAAGATCTCTATCCGAGAAAAGCAGGAAATAGACTGGCATATAGGCCTACAAAAGAAAAGATTAAAGCCACTTAATTAGTTAGGAAATTTAATTTCACATAGAACTTAATTTCCTGTAATTTGGGGTTTTACTTTAGATTTCTCAGCGAAATGTGAATTCTTTCAGACGGCAGATTACTGTATATTGTTGAGCAGCGGTAGGGAATGGGTGTTTATAGCTGTATGTCTTTCATCACTAGCCCAGACATTCAGATGAATGGTAGAGCTATTTCAGCTTGGCTTTCACTTTAGTGGTGGCCTCTTTGATGGCAGCTTTCATAGAGAAAAGGAGAGAGACCATTTGGACTGGAGTCTGTTGATCCCGTAAGAAGGCCACAGTCTTACTGAAAGTGTGAATAACACCCGTAAACCCTGTTGTCACTGTGCTTAGTTTTTAAAAATAACACTGCTGTAAAAGCTTCATAAAATGAAGCAATGAAAATAGTAAAGTTTGGAACAGAAATAAAAGAAAAGTATCCTTAATTGGTGCAATCTTTTTTTTAACCTCGAAACAATTCATAAATTTACTAGATTTTGTATTCATGTACTTTTTAAACATGTTTCATGAAATGTTGAGTTTTTATTTTATTTTATTTTTACAGAACAAAACCTGTTCCTGGAATAACTTACTTACATAACTTACTTCATTTCGCTACTGCATTATACTGGTTTGCTGCTGCTAGCACTAGCAGTGATAAAGGACTTAGAGGAGACACAATAGCTAAAGGAAGTTTTAATTGAAAACGGCACAATTTTGAGACAGTGTTTTTATGTGGAAAAGCTAATGTGCTTGCAGAAACAGACCCCTGCACTGGCGGGGACTATATTTGGGGCAAATATTTTCCATTAAGAAAATCATGAGCTTGTAAACACCTCTGTTCTGGGAAGCTTGTTGTGTCTGGGACGATAACCAGTCTGTTTGGAGAGAAATATCACTAATTTTCTTTTCACTGACATTCTTCTCCCACTGTGTTTGCTCAAGAACAGCTCCCAAGCACTTACCTGTTAAACCCTACTATCCCTAGCCACGGCCTTAACTATACCCCTTTCCCAAACCCTAAACCCACATTCTATCGTACTGCTACTCCTCTTGAAAAACTTGCCCTGGCCTCATTCCATGGTGGGTTGCTTGTAGACATTTAGCCAACCCAAGCAGTTACTAAGCTTGTTATAGGGGTTTGAAGTGGGCGGGTGAGAATTTGGGTAGGGTTGGTTTTCAGGTGCATATGGGGCCCTTGTCTGGTAAGGATGATTCAATACAAAGTCACTTGTCAACTCTGCACTTTTATAGAGGATGTTTGCTAACTTGAAAGGGGCCACCTGTGAGCACCCGTACCGCTGCCATTGTGCCGACGAGTTTGAGTCACACACTTTGATATATGGTGGGTTGCATTTCCCAACATAAACTCTCATTTAGCTATTTTCTGGGATTTTGCCTTTATTTGCAGACCACTAAGCTCAATGTGATGTGTTTTAATTCAAATGGTTAGTTGCCTTGGGTGAAATTGTGTTACATTTTAGAGATAGATTTTATTTGCTCACTGCTATAATGTTTTACTCTATTTCAAAACTAACTTCAGAACTGACAAGTGACCCCCCCACCCCGTCTCTCTCTCCTCCCGGAGGACATAAGCCCTAGGACCATGCCTCAGGACTACCTAACCTGACGACTCCTGGGTGTCCCCATCCCCAGTCCACCTGGCCGTGCTGCTGGTCCAGTTTCTGCTGTTCTGCCTGCGGCTATGGAACCCTGACCTGTTCACGGGACATGCTATCTTGTCACAGACCTGCTGTTTCAACCGTCTCTCTCTCCCTCTCCCCCTCTGAAGTGCTGACCTGTTTGCATCCTCTATAACCACTGTGATTATTATTTTACCCGGCTGGTCATCAATAAACGTTTGAATATCTTGAAGAATTTAATGGCCATGTACCCTTGTAATCTTCACCTCGGCACAGCCAGAAGAGGGCTGGCCACCCCTCAGAGCCTGGTTCCTCTCCAGGTTTCTTCCTGGGTTCCTGCCTTTCTAGGGAGTTTTTCCTAGCCACTGTGCTTCTACATCTGCATTGCTTGCTCTTTGGGGTCATTGCTCTTTGGGGTCACTGACACAGAGAGGGTGCTGCCTACATACAGACTCAAAATCATTGGCCACTTTAATAAATGGATCACTAGCCACTTTAATAATGTTTACATATCTTGCATTACTCATCTCATATGTATATACTGTATTCTATACCATCTATTGCATCTTGCCTATGCCGTTCAGTCATCACTCATCCATATATGTATATGTACATATTCTTATTCCATCCCTTTACTTAGATTTGTGTGTATTAAGTAGTTGTTATGGAATTGTTAGATTACTTGTTAGATATTACTGTAACGATTGTCTTCCTCTTCTGATGAGGAATATGAAGGATCGGACCAAAATGCAGCGTGGTAAGTGTCCATGTTACTTTAATATAACAGAACAAGAAAAAATACAAAAATAACAAAGTGAATGACAACGAAAACCGAAACAGTCCTGAATGGTGAAACAAACACAAAACAGGAAACAACTACCCACAAACACAGGTGGGAACAGGATACCTAAGTATGGTTCTCAATCAGAGACAACGATTGACAGCTGCCTCTGATTGGGAACCATACCAGGCCAAACACAGAAATACAAAACATAGAACAAAACATAGAATGCCCACCCCAACTCACGCCCTGACCAAACCAAAATAGAGACATAAAAAAGAAACTAAGGTCAGAACGTGACAATTACTGTGCTGTCGGAACCCGAAGGACAAGAATTTCGCTACACTCGCATTAACATCTGCTAACCATGTGTATGTGACCAATATAATGTGATTTGATTTGGGGTTTTAGGCTGGGTTTCTGTACAGTATAAGCACTTTGTGACAATTGCTGGTTGAAAAAGGGCTTTATAAATACATTTGATTTATTGATTGATTGATTTCTGTCAGGCTAGAAAGGTTGTCAATTGTTTAGATCTTTAATTTAAGGTCTGTAATACTTTCGATTAAAAAGCAGGACATTATTTCTTCAGATAACAATATAATTATTTTCCTTTAACATGTTCCCTTTAAAGGATGCGAAAGCCTGGAATTCATTTTCTGTTCCCAATCAGAATGGTCTGATCCAAAGGTTGTTACTGGAAAGCAAAGTTTTCGGTGTATAAAATTGCTACATTATTATCTTCTCTCAGTGATGGTTGTAAATTTAAGGACCACTGTAATTTAATTTCCTGTGTCTCATAAAGTGTATGTGTGTTCTCTGGAAAATCATAGGTTTGAGAAAGCTGAGTTTTATATACTCAAGTTGAATAAGTATTTTTTCTACCACAAAAACAAATACTTGAACTGAATAACATATTTGAATTATTTAATACTCGTACAGTATATGTTTTGATTAAAAAGGTCACATTTGCCTGATTAACCTGAGTGCCCTACCCATGCTTGTAATAAGCGATGTGCAATGTGCGGCAATATCAAGATAGAGTGGAATATTAGCCTTGAACTCTGAACATTAGCTTTGTGTGTCTGAAGGCATTAGAACTGTGAGCTCATGCTGTTATGTTTTCTGACTCATGACTACAGTATGTGCAGCCTCCCAGGCCTCCTTGCTTATCAAGCCTCCCTGCTGCTTCTTTTTGGGAATCATTCACAGCAGAAACTGTGTTGTGTACACTCAATATTTAGATAGCTGAGCTAATAGCAAGAAACTAGTCCTGTGAACACCTGCCCTCTGGAGCACTCAGAGTCATCAACGCTAATCATCTACGGCTTGCACAGGAATCTGCTGAACTTCCTTTTCACTTGACTTCATTTCCCTGCCTGTTGCTGTTGCTGCATTGTTTTCCCTTGTGTTTCCTCCTCCACATACTTACTTTCTGTTAACACGCATATTTATTCTCTCTTGTAAGAGGCTACTCTGCCCTCCTGATTGAATATTGATTGTACTGCACAGTTTAAATGGCCAACCCCCTTGTCTGTTTTAAATCTCCTTCCCCCTTCAAACTTCACTAAATGGGTCCCCATGTGTTTGGAAGAAGCTCAATCCTCACCTGCTCATATTTGGACCCATCAGAGGCTATTAGCATTCCAAAGGCTGTCTCCACTCTCCCCAGGACATGCAGCTGCTATCTGCACTCCACTTGCTGGAAACACAATCTTCATGAAGATAACATTAGATTTAGCCCCTGTTTACTTAGTGCTGAAAACAGGACAATTATACTGTATCTAGAACAGTCAGGGTCCCTGGTGGCTCATGGCCAGTCTATCTATAGACAGCATTGGGGGTTCAGGATTTCCTTAAGTAGATCATGGAGCAGTGGAGTGGTGTGAACATGTGATTGTGGTGATATTGTGGAGTTGCAATATAGGAGCCGTATGTTGCAACTGCTGGCTTATCAAGTATACAGGTAGCGGAAGCTTGGCCATTTGAAGTTTCTTTGCGTAAAGATACTCACAGTAATGAATGATGAGTTGTGTTTGTTTGGCAGTGTATGAAACTGGTAGAAAAGTAATTACAAATGTTCCTTTGACACCATGTCTCAGTAAAAGGTTTGGAGTGAGTAACCAATGTGTCAGAGGATCAGAGAAAATAATAGTCTCGCTAGTATCATCTGGCAAGCGTTCTGTATAGGAGAGCACATGTTCTGTATGACGACCACTGTTATTAAACACATTATAGGCTCTAGGCAAGGGTTAAAACAGGAAATGATAGGGGCTTATTGTACTTTATTTTAGTCAAACATTGCTTCTGATAAAACTATGATGAGTAATTTGTAAATGGGAAAGATGCCATACTTCCCTGTGGTTCCTTTCATCCTTTGTGACTCAACAAACATCTCTCATTTTGTATTATGGTGGCGGATGTGGTGGAAGGCCACATGGATGGTTGACTTCCTAGGAGTCATGAGTGAGGATGTTTGGCAAGGTGTGTTTAACGATACATGTTCTTATTCAAAGAAGCTCACATCTGCCAAACAAATCTTGCAAAGCCTCACATAATTTACTCATTATACGGTATATATTGAGTAAATTATGTGAGGCTAAACTAAATTTGATTAATCCATGAGCTAAATATAGTAGACAACACAAACAGGAGACTGAGATGTGTCCATTGTTTGTTCAGGGAGCTTGAGCACACACAAAGGTATTTATCTATTTATTTGTATTCGAAGGCCATGGAACTTCAGTAGCAACGCTCATACCCCGCTCATTTGAGGATCTGTCTTTTTCAGACATCTATTTCCTGTGTTTGAATGGTGCAAAATCCCCTTGTCACTTAAATCTCGCTGGATTGATTGCTTTCATTTTACTCCTGCAAGTCTTTCATACTCTTGTTTGTGCCTGTAGTCCCCCCCACCCCCGTTAACGTTACGTCCGCGGAAATGTTTGTAATGACTTGTCAAACACACCCCGGTAATGGCTGAAATGGCCTTAATGGAATATAACGTATTTCCGTTGCATCTATAAGAACGCCGAAGCTTTGTCAGGGATTTAACACATCGTATCGACACTTACATCACAAGAAAGAGATGAAAGACAACTTTATTTTGATGGGTGTTCATTTTTTGTGGAATTTAAAAAAGTAATCATTTAATACAGTTTAAATGCTTACAAATTAGATGTGCTAAATTAAAATAAACTTCCGAAAATGAATACTCGGATTATAGTGATATTATGTCTGATCTCGCAAACAATGTAAAGTATGTATAGATACAATAGGTGTAATCTAGAGCCAAGTTTGTTGATTTGTTTTATCCCATGATATCTTGATATTGACACACTTGTTGAATTATGCAACAGAACCTGACAAGACCAGTAATTAATGAGGCAGTCTAGACAGCCAGGTGAGTGCAGGTAAACCTAGGCAGCCAGGTGAGTGCAGGTAGACGTAGACATAGCTCATTGTTTGGTGGTTGCAGCCCCGTTCAACCCCTTTATGTTAATTTCTTCATATCTGTAAATACATTCTAAGAAATAAAAGTGACATTTGACAATAAATTGAGTACCTGAATTTCCACCCAAATCCCTGAACTCCATGTATTATTTGTCCATGCCAGTAAAATGTTTTATGTGGTTTAAGTCAGTCAATATCTTAATCCATTGTCCAACTGTTGCGTTTATTATGATTTATTTATTAGAAAAAACCTTTTAACAATTTTGATGACCGTTGCTAACTTCAGTACACTTCAGATATTTCTGAATACTTCTTCTGATATTTCTGATAGTGAATGATTTTTGATAGTGAAGGCTAGGTCAACTACAATAAAAACATAAACTTATTTAACACAGACCTGCAGATGTCCTCAACAGTTTCTTCTCTTTTTTTTGGCAAGCCTTACTCGCAAAGACCTTCCTAATAGAATCCATCAAATATATGACTAGACACTATGTAGCCCAAATGAACAATATAATTTGTGGTAGCCGAGGAATTAAAAGCTACTTTTGGCATGTCTAGCGCGGGGGAGAGATATTTTTAGTTCCAATGAATTGAAGTAGTTTTCAGTGTTCTCTCTGTGGGGCAGTTCAGATCTACCTGATTCTAGGGTTGCTATTAGCAGCACTAATAAAGGCCAGATTGTGGGAAAACTGGTTGTTAATGTGACCCGGCTGTGCCTCGCTGACAGACGTTCCCACCAGCGGTGGAGGACAGAGGGGCTGCTCTATTTTCCTTTCCACAGGAAAAATGGCATCAGCTCCCACAGAGCTGCAGACGCTTTACCTGCACTATTTTCCCCTGAGAGGTTTAATAACCTCTTTATCTTGATATCAACTACATTACATTCACTGAATCTCAGAATGAACATGAGGCCTTGGCCTTTCATTGGCTCCTGCAGCATGTAATTTAGCAAATATGCATTCAAATATGCGTTAGTTGTCTGGCATAAATGCACAAAGTCCATGTGTAATGTGGTACCTGTACATTTAATTAACTGTGAAATAAAACCCATGATATTTTTTTCCATTCCACCTTTGATGGCCACCAACTGGTGAAGCGGTCTAAGGCACTGAATCTCAGTGTTAGAGGTGTCACTACAGTCCCTGGTTTGATTCCAGGCTGTGTCACAACCGGCCGTGATTGGGAGTCCCATAGGGTGGCGCACAATTGGCCTAGCGTCTTTCAGGTTAGGGTTTGGCCGGGGTAAGCCATCATTGTAAATAAGAATGTGTTCTTAACTGACTTGCCTAGTTAAATAAAGGTTCAATAAAAACAAATGTTTAAATATTTTTTAAATGTCATTGTAGGTGTGATATTTCCAAAACATCTCAGAAATTGCAGGAATTAGCCCAATTAGATTTCCAGGTTGAGATGTAGATTCATGTGGGTTTCAGCTGTATACTTTAATTCTGTCGCTAATCCCAATTGGCAGATCAAACAAAGAAGCCTGTGAGGGGAGCATCCTCTGAGGCTCCACAGTGGCCACTCGTGCTGCATCTAGTTAGACAATTTCCACCTAAATTATATTTTCAACCCTCTAATTAACATCCAGCTCTTTAGCTTGAAGCCGAAGACACAACAGGAGTGCCTTCCTTGGAACATGCCGGCCTCCGACCCTCTCTATTAATGAAACAAGCGTGAGACTGTCTACTTCAAGCTGCTGCTGAGCTACTGCATGACGGGCAATTTCTCCCGGGCCTGCTTGGTGCCAGAGCAGCGGGTGAGGGGTGGGAAAACAGCAGCCTGGGCAGTGTTGGCACACAGCCGTATGTAGCATCCTGCCTATTAAGATAAAAAGGCCTTGCCCCTCACCCGTGCCATAAAAAACAACTCTACCCCCAACCACTTTGCTAATGATTGCTGTTTTATCCCTTTTGTCCCCAGAACTCCTCTCAAGAATCTTTATTTGAACCATATATTAGCAACACAGAATCCAGTGAGAGACTTGTTATTTTATTCACAATGAGAATATGCATAGCCGTCAAATCCATTTGTGTCCCAGTGATTTTGAATGGCACCCAGCATGCTACATAGAAATTCAGCATGAGGCCTGAGCACTTATTACCTAAGAAGGCATTTAGAAATGGGTTTGACCTGTTTCACCTTAACTGTCCCGCTTCCTTAGAAAGTAGCAAAATGACAAGAAAATCACATTGCTGTATACACTAAAACGTCAGGGAGCTAGAACACAAGGGAATTTAATGTGCTTAGTCATGTTTACCAGACCAGTGCAATTCTCTACAAGCAATGGTATTCATGTTTGATACTCCAGTACCTGGGAACCTTACATTTACTGTAAAAATGTACTCTTCAATCTATTCTATGAAAGGATAGCTGCCTAATACTCCCACAAACACTCATTTACAATGATCCACTGTCTTGAGAATTCATGAAAGTGTAGCTGAGGTGCTTATTAGAGCCAGCATCCCTCTCAGCAGGACAATGTACTTTATCATAATCATCTCAATGAAAGAGCGTCTGTCTTTCACGCTGCTACTACTTGGTAAACTACCTAGTTATGTGAAGGCCATGTGCTGTAAATGGATCCAAATTGTTCTATCATTACTGCTGTTTTTACTCCTGTTGTTTTGTTAATCCTACGATAAACCTTGACAATTTTTTTTACATTGGACTAAATTATAGAAGTTGTCGGAAACTGATTTGTCCCTCATAGTGAATAAACGGAATTTGGGAGAGCTAGTTGAGTGTTGGATTTATGATGTAACAAAAATTATCAAGTTGCATACAGGTCACAGTACACTGCCGTGTTACAAGACTCTGTTCTGGGTAATTACAT
Source organism: Salvelinus alpinus (assembly GCF_045679555.1). NCBI lineage: Eukaryota > Metazoa > Chordata > Actinopteri > Salmoniformes > Salmonidae > Salvelinus > Salvelinus alpinus. Next base: position 75,871,609 of record NC_092090.1, on the reverse strand, counting down.
TTTATAGACCTTTTTTGCTTGAAGACTGGAGTTGGAAAGTGAAGATCCTGGCCCCTGCTGTGTAGTGTGTGTGTGTTTGTGTTTGTATTTGTGTGTGTGTGTGTGTGTGAGAGAGAGCGAGAGAGAGAGAGAGAGAGAGAGAGAGAGAGAGAGAGAGAGAGAGAGAGAGAGAGAGAGAGAGAGAGAGAGAGAGAGAGTTGTAGAGCGAGAGAGAGAGAGAGAGAGTTGTAGAGCGAGAGAGAGAGAGAGAGAAAGAGAGCAAGAGAGAGAGAGGGAGTTGCAAATACCAAGCATGGTAAGATGTCTACTATTTTGTCCATTAGGCCATTTAAATTTGTCTGTTAGGTCTGGCTAGACACACTGTCTTGATATTACTGGACAATGGAGGATCCTTTTAGGGAATTATTTTCGGAAAATTGTCTCATTAATATAAGAACAATAAACATGAAAGTGTGGGCTGCAGAATATCCGGCAGGCAGAGTGGTGTGGTGTGGTATACAGTCTGTGGAGGGCCAGACTAAAACCCTGGAAGCCATAAATTAGGGTAGCTTTACTTGAAGGAATATTTAATAGTGAGTGAGTTCCTTTGGTGAGTAAATGAGAGTTCCGTTTCTGTACATACTATAAACATTAAAATTTATTAAATTGAATAAAACTGTTTTGTGGACATCATTGTGAAAACTCACTCTGCTTCATTGATGGGCATCATTCCCCGAATCATTATGAAATGTGCATGCTTGGGGTTATCGTTATATGAGTAAAAACACCCAGGTGTTCCCAAATTTACTTGCATGTGATTCTTCTGCTAACATCTCATCTCTGCTCCATTTACAACAATTTAGGAGAATGTTCAGGGCAGAACTGCCAGTCTATAGGTGTAAGGACACATAACAAATATTCTTACATAAATTCTCAAATTTGATTAATAAATCCTAAGAATGCCATGCTATTGTTTGAGGAGAGTGCACATTTATGTACTTGAAAATATATCAATAAACCAATTAGGCACATTTTGGCAGACTTGATACAACATTTTGAACAGTAATGCAATGGTTCTTTGGATCAGTTTAAAACGTTGCATATACACTGCTGTCATCTAGTGGTCAACATCTAAATTGCGCCTAGACTCCTAAGTCATATAATGGCCTTTCTCATGCATGTCAAAGATGATGGAACAAAAAATAAATAAAACACATGTTTTTTTCATTGTATTATCTTTTACCAGATCTAATGTGTTATATTCTCCTACATTAATTTTACATTTCTACAAAATTCAAAGTGTTTCATTTCAAATGGTATCAAGAATATGCATATCCTTGCTTCAGATCCTGAGCTACAGGCAGTTAGATTTGGGTATGTCATTTTAGGCGAAAATTGAAAAAAAAGGGTCCGATCCTTTAGTTAAACACTGAATATTTATTCTGTAGCCCTTTCCTGCAGTCAATGACCTATTTGGCCTCATGGGTAGAATGTTATTCATATTTAATAAAGATATTTATTTATTTTTCTGATAAAAAAATCTGTGTTTCTATGTCAAACAGTTTTGTTATATTTCAGTCTTCTGTGATGTACATACAGTGTAATATTGGGATACGTTGTATCTGACATGGTACAGGTGTCTTGTTTTTTTAAGCCCATAACCATGTGTGTGAGGTGTATTCTTTTGCTTCAAAGTTGATTTTTTTAAGACTTCCAAGAATCTCTCTGTGTGACCCTGACTTATCCCACTGCACAGCAGGTTAAAAAGAGATCCTCCTTTTCTATGTCTCCTTTTAAGCATATACCACATTTTTTTCTCAGGGCATATCATTTAGGTATCCAGTACATGATTTTAAAATATACTAAATACTGTACATGAAGAGTACACCGTGGGTGGCTAGTTGAAGAAATAACTTCAGCCTTGAACCAATATTTCAGTTGGATCTCTCATGCTCTCTTCTGTAAATAATTTGCTTAATATTTTTTTTAACGATTTTGTAATATGCTTATATCACTGTAGTAAGTCACAATATTTGGTTTCCAAATTCAGGGACTTGTATATTGCATGGCATAATATTTGAGTTTTGAGTTTTATTTTGGTTGTGTTTGGCCTGAGTGGCGGACATGATTTGGCAGAACATGTTGTAATAACTTAGAGTTCTCTGTAAATATGTGTTTCCATGACCTTAGGAATTGTCCAGGGAGCCTCTGAAGGAAGAACAGAGACCTATTAGCACTACATACATCAAAGATAGCGGTGGTAGCACAATACATACAACCACAGAGGAGCTACTTGAGCAATACTTGAGCTATGTGTGTTTACAAAGCTTGGCCTTGTCTAACCAATGTACCAAGTATCAAGCTACTATTATACACTGTACTCATGAATGTGCTCTTTGAATGCAAGGATACTTATGGAGTTGGATAAGAGTGCATCAACAGATGTGGTCCTCTCCTCTGGGTCTCCAGGGCTACAGTGTACCTGAAGTGCACTTCTCTAACACCCTCGTGTCCTGGTTGTCCTGGTGTGTGCTGCCCCCCCCCCCCCTCATCCTGATCCTGCCGTGGCACGGCGGACTAGTCCCAATCCCCTGGGAGGAAGAGGAATGTTTTCCCAGGGAAGCTCCACTCCAAAGAACCCATCCCTTACATAAATAAAACATCACTATGGATTAATGAGGTTTATCCCACGCATAAAAGCTAACTGTACAGTGTGTCCTACAGTACACAATGTTCTTGACTGTGTGTGCACCACCATGTGTCTTTTCTCTGTATGGAGTTAGAACCTCTCCATCCCTCTCCTGTCATAGGGTTTATTATCACACTTTTTGCCATTATCATGTATCATCAAGGTAATATATTACACTCAGCTAATTTTTAAGTTGATTGTAGATCTGTATAGTTTTTCCTATAAAATATTACTTGCTGGAGGTTTAAAGAATTGATATGCGTAATGCAATGTTACTGTAGGATGCCTGATCAGAGCGATAAGCATTATGCTCTATGGGGCCAATTCCGATTTAAGAAATGTATGCCTTTCCTACACATGCCCTTCTTATGCACTTCTCAGTGGTTGTCATGTAGACTTACCGTATGTATCGTTCTAGTGACTGGGTGTATTAATACACCACCCAAAGTGTAATTAATAACCTCAAAGGGACATTCCATGTCTGCATTTAGGTGCCCTGCTTTGCAAGGCATTGGAAAACCTTCTTGGTCTTGTGGTTGAATCTTTGTTTGAAATTCACTGCTCAACTGAGGGACCTTACAGATTACAGACATTGTATGTGTGGGGTATAAAGCTGAGGTAGTCATTGAAAAATCCTGTTACACACTATTATTGCACACAGAGTGAGTCCACAGAGTGAACTTATTATGTGACTTGTGAAGCAAATGTTTACTCCTGAACTTATTATTAGGCTTGCCATAACAAAAGGGTGGCATACTTATTGACTTGAGACATTTTAGCTTTTCATTTTTTATGAATTTGTAATAATTTGAAAAGAAATAATTTGACTTTGACATTATGGGGTATTGTGTGTATTCCAGTGACGCAAAACCTACATTTAATCAATTCTAAATTCAGGCTGTACTACAACAACATGTGGAAAAGTCAAGGGGTGTGAATACTTTCTGAAGGCACTGTAACGTTTATGTGTGGTCTGAGTTCCATAATGAATCAAATAGACTACAAGTCCCAATGTTAGCCTAATATAATCGACTAAAGCTAGCGACCCTCAGGATCATCCACACAGACGTGACAGAGGAATGAAAAGTAAACGGAATGGAATGAGGCTAAATGTATGCAACAATTGGAAGAAAACTAACACTGAAGTGAGAGTTATAAATGTGTGCCTATTACTGACGGTGGCTCTGGATAGTAGCTAATATTTAACATGTTACAAATTGTAAAATAAAATAGAGAAAAGCCTGGGCATATAATTAAAACATACATCAACTCATACATCAACTCGGCAGGTTCATCCCTATAACTTGTGTCTCATAATTTTGAGGGCACACAATAAAAAATCTGAATAACTGCACAGCTAATTATAGCCTACTTGCCTGTGGAAAAGGGGCCGTAATACCTGTCATGCTGATATGATTTTCAGTTTGTTTCCATATGACTGGTTTCACATACGCCTCCAGGGCTCATAAAAACAATTGTGTATTTACAATCCCCGCTTCCAAACAGATTACTCATTCACCTAGCTCTTATCAATAGCTCTTATAAATGTATAAATTACAGTGCATGTAGAATGCTGTTATTTCTATCAGGAAAAATGAAGTAGACTCTTTTTCCACATGGAACCGGTAGGTTCGCTCGACCTTATTCAAGGTTTCTCGCACATAAAGGTGGTGGGATTATGAGGGAATTAAGTCAAGGTGTCATGACTTCCACTGAAGGTGGTTCCTCTCCCTGTTCAGGCAATGCTCGGCGGTCGGCGTCGCCGGCCTACTAGCCATCACAGATCCATTTTTCCTTTTCCGTTTGTTTTGTCTTTGGTTCTTTCACACCTGGTTTCATTTGCTTTAATTTCTGTGTGTATAATTACCCCTGTTGCCTGCTTAGGTTTGTGCGGGATTATTGGTGTCAGTTGCTAGTTGAGGTTGTGCCTCAGTTATTTTCACGTGTATACCGATTGTGTATAAGTTTAAGGAGCGTTGTTTTTCCTCCTTCCGTGAGTAACTGTGTTCTCTTTTGTCGTGGGCGTTTATTTGGTATTGTACCTGACCCTATTGTTGTGGACTTGGCTATTAAAAGACGCTACTTGGACATCTCTGCTCTCCTGCGCTTGACTCCTTCACCTACCTCTAAATACAGTATCGCAACACAAGGTTAGAATATGGCTGACCTTGACACACCTCCGCCACACCTTTAGTTCTTAGATCTCCATCCCGGATGAATAGTGGGCGAATAGCATGCTATTCTCATTCATAATTAAGTTCAAGGTCAGAATACGCCTAGAGAAAACAGTGCACAAAAAGGGAATTACGCTCCATTTACGAACACTTAACTCGGGTCGGAATCAGCCCCAATATGCACAGGGATGTACACTATATATACAAAAGTATGTGGACACCTCTTCAAATTTTATACACCGTTGCTGACGTGTATAAAATAAAGTACACAGCCATGCAATCTCCAAAAACAAACATTGGCAGTAGAATGGCTTTCCTGAAGAGCTCAGTGACTTTCAATGTGGCACTGTCATAGATTGTCACAAGTCAGTTCGTCAAATTTCTGACCTGCTAGAGCTGCCCGTTCAACTGTAAGTGCTGTTATTGTGAACTGGAAAGGTCTAGGAGCAACAACGGATCAGCCGCGAAGTGGTAAGCCACACAAGCTCACAGAACGGTACTGCCGAGTGCTGAAGAGCGTAGCACTTATAAAACATCTGTCCTCGGTTGCAACACTCACTATCTAGTTCCAAACTGTCTTTGGAAGCAATGTCAGCACAATAACTGTTTGTCGGGAGCTTCATGAAATGGGTTTCCATGGCCAAGCAGCCGCACATAAGCCTAAGATCACCATGCACAATGCCAAGCGACGGCTGGAGTGGTGTAAAGCTCGACGCCATTGGACTCTGGAGCAGTGAAAACGCGTTCTCTGGAGTGATGAATCACGCTTCACCATCTGGCAGTCTGACGGACGAATCTGAAATTGGCAAATGTCAGGAGAACACTACCTGCCCCAATGCATAGCGCCAACTGCAAAGTTTGGTGGAGGAGGGATAATGGTCTAGGGAATTAAGGGAAATCTTAACACTACAGCATGCAGTACAATAACATTCTAGATGATTCTGTGCTTCCAACTTTGTGGCAACAGTTTGGGGAAGGCTCTTTCCTGTTTCAGCATGATAATGCCCCCGTGCACAAAGTGAGGTCCATACAGAAATCGTTTATCGAGATCGGTGTGGAAGAACTTGACTGGCCTGCACAGAGCCCTGACCTCAACCCCATCAGTGCCTGACCTCACTAAAGCTCTTGTGTCTGAATGGAAGCAAGTCCGCACAGCAATGTTCCAACATCTACTGGAAAGCCTTCCCAGAAGAGTGGAGGCTGTTATAGCAGCAAAGGGGGGACTAACTCCATACTAATGCCCATGATTTTGGAATGAGATGTTTGACGAGCAGGTGTCCACATACTTTTGGTCTTGTAGTGTATTTTTAAAGCCTTGTGTTAAAGGGCCACAGATCCAAACAGCTGTCACTCAACTGAAGCACAGGCTCAACAGGACTGCTCTTAGCTGGGTTTTGAACAGGCAGATGTGTGAACACAGCCTAATGGTTCCTGAGTGTTTGCAAATTCATCACCCTCATACATAGTTGATTGGTGTTTATGTTCAATTACCTGCTGTGTAATCTACTCAGTTTCTACTTTAACTCTCAGTCATGCTCTCCATATCAAGCTATGTATCTTTTAGTGTATCTGCATGTACAGTACTCGTAGGCGTGTGGGGGTGTGTGTCAGAGAGTGAGAGCGAGAGAAAGAGAGATTGATGGATAGATGGACATTCCCTCTCCATGCTGGAGAGCCCCCGAGAGCTTCCTGTAAGTTTGTTAAAAACATGGATGAGAAGCTGTTGATAACATGATTGTGTGGGCGCCATCAGGGAAGGTGACATTAGAGACAACCTTTAGTGGAAGAGGAAGTCAATCAGTGCAGCAGGAGGGAGGTGGACAGCCAGCAGTGGGACGTGTGGTGGTGCACAGGGGAATCTCTGGCTACAGGCCAGACACAGGAACATGCGGGTAGTCACGGGTGTTATGACTGTGTGTGTGTGTTTGACTGTGCACATGTGTGAGCACGTGCGGATGTGTATGTGACCCATTGGTTTAAAAAAACAAATAAAGCAACACCTCACGGCATGTGACCTACTTGTTGTGTGTATGTACTGACATGTATGTGTACCTGATAGATCCACACACAAACTACATGTTAATGTTTTTACATGTATGGAAATTGTGAAGTATTTTGTCTGTAATATATTGTTTGTTATATGTTGGGCCCCAGTAAGACTAACTGTCGCCATTGGCGTTGGCTAATAGGGACCCTAATAAATCGAATCAAATCATTGCCACTGTTTCTGTTCCACACCTGGCCAGTGAGTCACTCACTAGTGGTGTTAGTGTGAGCCGCTATGCTCGTCACTCTGATCGTGGCTCTGTTAACCTTTAAGACAAAAGGCCCTGACGTGCTCAGGCTCCTACTAACCTCGTGAGGGGAGGCGCCTTGAATTACATTTATTATTCTCTCTTCCAACGATGGCTCATTTTCTAACAACTGGAAAAAATATCTTGGAAACCTTTCATCAACTCCAAAGGTGAATCATAAAAGCAGTTTTGTCTCCTTGTTTGTAATAAAACAGATTGTGAAATTCCAGGTTGTTTAATACAGTGGAATAATATCATTAACAGCAATATTACTAAATTAACATTATCTTATGGAGGTTTGACAGCTGTTACAGGAGTTTGTACCAACACTACAGAATGAGGACAGATACCAATGAATCCCCCAGCTCTAGGTTGATTTCCATGGCCATAGGTTAAAGTGGCGTTTCACCTTGTAGTTTTTCCATTGTGATCACAAATGTTTTATGACAACATAGGCAATACAATGGACTCACCTTGAATGAGCAACATATGGAAGAATGAAGGGTGTGTGTATGTTTTTGTGTGTGTTTGTGTTTGTATATCACGTCACCCGAAACCGGCCAATGTTGTAAGATCCACTGAATCCTCTCCCACGTGACAGACAGGCCCAACAGGCCCGGACACACAAGGAACAGATCCTTAGAGATGGCCAGTGTTTACTGGAGGGTTGTCAGGGACTCCTCCACGCTGAGGTAATAAGGAAGGGATTATTTGCTTTGGCTGCAGAAGAGGGCTCTAATCAGATCACTGCGACATGTGAGTGCAGTATTTTATTTTTTGCCACCCAATGCTCTCCCTCCCTTCTTATTCTCTACTGTACTCTCCTGTATGTCTGTCTGTCTGACCGTCCCTTCCTTCCTGTCCCTCCCTTCTTATTCTCTACTCTACTCTCCTGTATGTCTGTCTGTCTGACCGTCCCTCCCTTCCTCTCCCTCCCTTCTTATTCTCTACTCTACTCTCCTGTATGTCTGTCTGTCTGACCGTCCCTCCCTTCCTGTCCCTCCCTTCCTCCATGTTTACTAAGTAAGTAAAGGAGCTCTTTCGTTCTCTGTTTGCTTGTTTAGTGAAAAATAACTAGTATACAGCCCATAAAACCATGGCTTTTGGGACAGACGCCTGATATCAATTTCCCCTCAATGACAATCTCTTGTTTTTGCATGTCCTCCCTATTCAGTATGTGGGAGAAGAGGGAGGGTAAGATAGATTGGTCAGGTTTGTGGAATTGGATTTCCATGGCAGATTGACACACATCACCAGCTTTATCTGATGGTGCATGACAGTTATTGTAATGAAACACCAATGGAGGCGAGCCAGGAAAGGTGAAGATAATGCCACGGCACACAGGCCATTCATGGCACAATCCAGCTCTTTATTTCTTTGGGTATTCCATGCTTTATCACTCCAGGAAGTGATAGCTGGGGCATGTAAGGGGTGTATGTGGGCAGGAGGAGCGCTGGTCTGGAGGAGTGAAGGAATATCTCTGGTAACGGATGGAGCTTCACTCCACTGCATTGTGTTCTGAAATAACTCCCTGATGGAGATAACACACCTTTATATAGAGGACTGTCAATGGCAGTTTATATCCACTGTGCTAAAAATGTTAGTGCCCTACTTGGAAATAAATTGTATACACAATGACTACAGACATTTTAAGAATAAGCCTGTTGTTCCTGAACACTTTACACTTCTTGCTTAAATGGCATTTCTCTGATGGAATTTGGTGTGATGCTTTCGTCCATCCCATTATTGTCAAACAGAAGATGAAAACATAAGCCAGTACACGTGCCTCAACAGGACCATACTAATAATAATGATGGAAGGTGTGGACTGTCCATTTCCTCAGTTTTCTGATGTACATAGCAAGTGGTCTCACTCTCTCACTCTCTCACACTAGTGCCCTACTCTGGTGTCTCTGGGTACTGCAGACCTTAGGACACTTGCTCTTTGCTGACAGTGGAAGTTTCATTGTAACTTTTTTATGTTATTTATGATGATCAATTGCAGGGACCTTCAAATTACTTATTTTGCAAAAACTCCCAAACAGGATGTGGTCGAAGGAATTGTCGGTAGAGCTCCGAGACAGGATTGTGTTGATGCACAGATCTGAAAGGTACCAAAACATTTCTGCATCATTGAAGGTCCCCAAGAACACAGTAGCCTCCATTCTTAAAAGGAAGAAGTTTGGAACCACCAAGACTCTTCCTAGAGCTGGCCGCCGGGCCAAACTGAGCAATCGGGGGAGAAGGGCCTTGGTCAGGAAGGTGATCAAGAACCCGATGGTCACTCTGACAGAGCTCCATAGTTCCACTGTGGAGATGGGAGAACATTCCAGAAGGACAACCATCTCATGCAGCAGTCCTGCTTGGAGTTTGCCAAAAGGCACCTAAAGGACTCGCAGACCATGAGAAACAAGATTCTCTGGTCTGATGAAACCAAGATTGAACTCTTTGACCTGAATGCCAAGGGGCACATCTGGAGGAAACCTGGCACCATCCCTACGGTGAAGCATGGTGGTGGCAGCATCATGCTGTGGGGATGTTTTCAGCGGCAGGGACTGTGAGACTAGTCAGGCTCGAGGCAAAGATGAACGGAGCAAAGTATAAAGAGATCCTTGACGAAAACCTGCTCCAGAGCGCTTAAGACCTCAAACTGGGGTGAAGGTTCACCTTCCAACAGGACAACGACCCTAAGCACACAGCCAAGATAATGCAGAAGTGGCTTTGGGACAATTCTCTGAACATCATTGAGTGAACCCGATCTAACATTTCTGGAGAGACCTGAAAATAGCTGTGCAGCAAAGCTCCCATCCAACCTGACAGAGCTTGAGAGGATCTGCAGAGAGGAATGGGAGAAACTCCCCAAATACAGGTGTGCCAATCTTGTAGTGTCATACCCAAGAAGACTCAATGCTGTTATCACTGCCAAAGGTGCTTAAACAAAGTACTGATTAAAGGGTCTGAATACTTATGTAAATGTAATATTTGTCTTTGTTTTTTCTTTGTCATTATGGGGAATTGTGTGTAGATCGATGAGAAAAAAAGCTGTTTAATCAATTTTAGAATAATACTTAAACATAACAAAATGTAGAAAAAGTGCAAGATTTCTTGCATGACAGTTTTCTGACTCATGCAGGAATTGGGGATTGTGGTATGAGCACAGTCGGTCTGGACTAGTCATCCGATACATATTTTACATTCTATTTTAGATTAAATTAAGAAATTAGTGGTTGCATTTAATGGAAATGAACACTGATGGTTTAAATTGAGACGTCCCGTGTGCGGTCCCTTACAGTCTTTAGGAAGCTCATGATGCCCGAGCCGCCGGTGCCCGTCTCCTCCAGTGCCGTGGGCGCCCTGCTGACAGTCTCCTCCTGGGAAATGTTCCCCTGGTTTCGGAGCTGTCGGGCACGGGCAGCGGGCACAGTGATGAAGCGGCTGACCACGTTGATGTGGTAGCTGCGGAGGGCAAGCAGCTTGGTCACACAGAGCTGGAAGGCTGCGGTCAGCGGCTCACAGGCCTGCTGCTGGACAAAGCCTCGCAGGGAGGGCTGCAGAGAGATGTCCTGGATCAGACGCTTGTGGGAAGGGGGCATGTAGTTCCTCATACGGGTCAGAAAGGCACCTGTACAAGTAGATAGCACATTCACCCTCACTGGAAATGACATCTTTAGGATTCCTAAGTATAAAAAATATGTCTATGTAGAATAAAATGCCATGCCAAAGCATTTTGGAGACATCTGTATAACACGGGACGTGTTACAACTCTTTGTGGTTCTAAGTGAACATTTCCTTATTACATAAGAAAAGGCCTGTTAAAAAGTATGTGTTAATGCAGCCATTCATATCTCTGCATAACATTGATGGATTTTTGTGTGGTAATATTTTTTCTGTGCACCGACTCTTCTGGACCTTTGCTTTCTTACCACTCTTTGCTTCATGTTTGACACCCAGCAGCTCATCAAAGCAGTGCAGCAGACTGCTCTGGGCAGCACTCCCACCAGAATACTCCATAGGCTCTGCCTGGACGCCCTCATACACCAACCCAGCTGGCATGGAGGAGTTGTCTTTCCACCTGACCAACACACATACAGGTATATAATACACTGAGTATACAAAACTGTTAAGAACACCTGTTCTTTCCCTGACATAGACTGACCAGGTGAATCCAGGTGAAAGCTCTGATCCCTCATTGATGTCACGTGTTAAATCCACTTCAATCAGTGTAGATGAAGGGGAGGTGACAGGTTAAAGAAGGATATCTAAGCCTTGAGACAAATGAGACATGGATTGTGTATGTGTGACATTCAGAGGGTGAATGGGCAAGACAAAAGATGTAAGTGCCTTTGAACAGGGTATCATAGTGGGTGCCAGGAACACTGGTTTGTGTCAAGAACTGAAATGCTGCTGGGTTTTTCACGCTCAACAGTTTCTAGTGTGTATCAAGAATGGTCCACCACCCAAAGCACATCCAATCAACTTGACACTACTATGGGAAGCATTGGAGTCAACATGCGCCAGCTTCCCTGTTGAATGCTTTTGACACCTTGTAGAGTCCATGCCCAGACAAATTGAGGCTGTTCTGAGGGAAACTCAATATTAGGAAGGTGTTCCTAATGTTTGGTATTCTCAGTATATAGTCATAAATTACATGTATATTATATGCGTCATTAACTTTTGTCAGACATAAAAACTAATTTTATATCGTCTAGGCCTAGGGGTATTCAGTACCTACCCAGACAGATAGATCCTCATAATGCCATAGAAGACTTCGGGTTTGACATACACTGGAACAACATAAGAGACATCTATATGCTGAGAATGCAGGTGAACTGTGCTGAATGTCAATGCAGTAAAACATCTCATCTGTTTCAGCTGTAGTACCATGCATCAGTTTAAGTGCATCTGTCATGCCCTGAATGGCCTGGCTGAATTCCTCTAGTGCTCTGGTTACAGTCTCAGCATCACCGCACTGGACCCCGTTAATAACCAAAGGAATACTCTGAAACACAACAAAGCATCACAAATCAACATAATACTATGGATATTATCTGCTCAGTTATGTGAGCTACTGTAGTATTTGTATTTGTGTGTCTTGTCTATTTTGTCTTTACTAGTCACAACTAAAAGACCACTGTTTCCTCTGACGGTTTCATGCCTGTCCTTCTCAGAATGTGCAATACATGTGTGACCAACTGGACATGTGATTATACAGCTCCAACCTTAATGGCTGGCACTGCAGCCAGCTCCACCAGCAGAGTGACCATGAAGAACCCTCTCACATTGTCCCCACCAGGTAGCGTGACAAGCAGTTCCAAGTTCCTGGGAAAGCGATGAAAACAACAACAATCACCAAGGCCACAATGACAGCTGGTAAGAAGTCAAAGTTCCAGCAAACATTTTATGAGATTTTCAAATTGCATTAGCTAACAAACAAAGACTATTGGAATGTGTGGAATCTACAAAGACAGCTTGTTGGGATCAGTTATTCAAGGCGATACTTACTCCATGTCAAACAGTCTGGTATGGAAGATGAGGTGGTGACATGAAAAATAAACACATTTTCCTTAAATATCACTGACAGACAAAAATAGAATTGTATAACAGGAGACCCTTGAGTATTCTAATCTTACCCCTGTGGATCCCTCTTCCTCCAGTTAGCCAGTACTGCGTCTGCATGGGTAAGGATGGGAGGAAGTCCTAGGCGCTGAGACACCTCACAGTATGGAATGGCCAGGTTGCGGGGAAGCATCTTATGGGAGATAAGAGTTCATATCAGAGGGACTTGCTGTTATATAACAGCTGATACTCAGTGTATTGCATGATGACTGGGGTTATGTTTACAGATAGCCAATGTACATACAGTAAGTCCCTAATGTGCATGGATCTAGTAATGATTTATTGCTCTTTGTATCCCTGGTACCATCTCCAATTCGCACAGATCCACAGATGACGCAATCTCTATTGTAATCCACACTGCCCTTTCCCACCTGTACAAAAGGAACACCTATGTGAGAATGCTGTTCATTGACTACAGCTCAGCGTTCAACAACATACTGCCCTCCAAGCTCATCACTAAGCTAAGGACCCTGGGACAGGATCCTAGACTTCCTCACAGACCACTTCCAGGTGGTGAGGGTAGGCAACAACAAATCCGCCACGCTGACCCTCACGGGAGCCCCTCAGGGGGCGTGCTCAGTCCCCTCCTGTTCTCCCTGTTCACCCACGACTGTGTGGCCACGCACGACTACAACATAATCATTAAGTTTGCCAACAACACAACGGTGGTTGTGTTTTGATTCCAACAAGCTGTTTCCAATAAGCTGTCTTTGTAGATTCCACACACGACTCCAACACCATCATTAAGTTTGCCGATGACACAACAGTGGTAGGCCTGATCACCAACAACGATGAGACAGCCTATAGGGAGGAGGTCAGAGACCTGACCGTGTGGTGCAAGGACAACAACCTCTCCCTCAACGTGATCAAAACAAAGGAGATGATTGTGGACTACAGGAAAAGGAGGACCGAGCACGCCCCCATTCTCATCGATGCGGTTGCAGTGGAGCAGGTTGAGAGCTTCAAGTTCCTTTGTGTCCACATCACCAACAAACTAACATGATCCAAGCACACCAAGACAGTCATGAAGCGGGCATGACAAAACCTATTGCCCGTCCGGAGACTGAAAAGATTTGGCATGGGTCTTCAGATACTCAAAAGGTTTTACAGCTGCACCATCGAGAGCATCCTGATGGGTTGCATCACTGCCTGGTATGGCAACTGCTCAACCTCTGACCGCAAGGCACTACAGAGGGTAGTGCGTACAGCCCAGTACATCACCGGGGCCAAGCTTCCTGCCATCCAGGACCTCTATACCAGGCGGTGTCAGAGGGAGGCCCTAACAATGTTCAAAGACTCCAGCCACCCTAGTCATAGACTGTTCTCTCTGCTACCGCACGGCAACCGGTACCGGAGTGCCAAGTCTAGGTCCAAGAGGCTTCTAAACAGCTTCTACCCTCAAGCCATAAGACTCCTGAACGTCTAATCAGATGGCTACCCAGGCTATTTGCATTTCCCCCCTTTTACGCTGCTGCTACTCTCTGTTATTATCTATGCATAGTCACTTTAATAACTCTACCTACATGTACATATTACCTCAATACCGGTGCCCCCGCACATTGACTCTGTACCGGTACCCCATGTATATAGCCCTGCTATTGTTATTTACTGCTGCACTTTAATTATTTGTTATTCTTGTCTCTTACTTTTTTTGTGGGGGGGGGGGGTATTTCCTTAAAACTGCATTGTTGGTTAAGGGCTTGTAAGTAAACATTTCACTGTAAGGTCTACACCTGTTGTATTCGGCGCATGTGACAAATACAATTTGATTTGATTTGATTTTGTATGCCTGATCACTGACGACGATGAGACAGCCTATAGGGACGAGGTCAGAGACCTGGCATTGTGGTGCCAGGACAACATCATCTCCCTCAATGTCAGCAAGATAAAGGAGCTTATCGAGGACTACAGGAAACAATATTTACATCGACGGGCCTGTAGTAGAGCGGGTCGAGAGATTCAAGTTCCTCGGTGTCCACATCACTGAGGACCTATCATGGTCCAAATACACCAACACAGTCGTGGAGAGGGTATGACAACGCATCTTCCCCCTCAGAAGACTGAAAAGATTTGGCATTGGCCCTCAGATCCTCAAACTGTTCTACAGCTGCACCATTGAGAGCATCTCGACTGGCTGCATCACCCCTTTGTATGGCAACTGCTTGGCATCTGACCGCAATGTGCTACAGAGAGTAGTGCGTACGGCCCAGTACATCACTGGGGCCAAACTCCCTGCTATCCAGGACCTCTGTACCAGGCGGTACCGGAGTGCCAAGCCTGTAACCAAATGGCACCTGAACAGCATCTACGCCCAGCGTCTACCCAGACTATTTACATTGACTCCCTTTATTATTTATTCCTTTACCGTTTTGCACTGCCTTCCTTGCACATGCTCTATGCACACTCACTAGACTCTACCTACACACTCACACTATACACGCACACTCACTAGACTCTACCCACACACTCACTACACACATACACACTCACTAGACTCTGCCCACACACACACACACACACACACACACACACACACACACACACACACACACACACACACACACACACACACACACACACACACACACACACACACACACACACACACACAAACACTACACTCTACACTCTACACTCTACCCACACACTCACACATACAACACACACATTCACTAGACTCTACCCACACACTCGCACACACACTACTCATATACACACTCACTAGACTCTGCCCACACACACACACACACACACACACACACACACACACACTAGAGTCTACCCACACACTCACACATGCAACACACACATACTAGACTCTACCCACACACTCACACATACAACACACACACATACACATTCACTAGACTCTACCAACACCCTCACACATACTACACTGACACTCCAACTCACACACACACTACATACGCTCACACACACAAAACACACACACACCCATGCATATTGACGCCACACACACACACACACACACACACACACACACACACACACACACACACACACACACACACACATACACACACACACACACTAGAAAGTGTAGACACACTTTCACATTTCACATATGCTGCTGCTACTGTTTATTATACAGGTCATTCGGAAAGTATTCAGACCCCTTTACTTTTTCCACATTTTGTTACGTTACAGAATTATTCTGAAATTGATTCAATTGTACCCCATAATGAAAAAGCAAATAGTGTTTAGACATTTTTGCAAATGTATATTTAAAAAAAGAATGGAAATATCACATTTACATAAGTATTCATACCCTTTACTCAGTACTTTGTTGAACCACTTTTGGCAGTAATTACAGCCTCGAGTCTTCTTGGGTATGACGCTACAAGCTTGGCACATCTGTATTTGAGGAGTTTCTCCCATTATTCTCTGCAGATGCTCTCAAGCTCTGTCAGGTTGGATGGGGAGCGTCGCTCCACAGCTATTTTCAGGTCTGTCCAGAGATGTTTGATCGGATTCAAGTCCGGGATCTGGCTGGGTCACTCAAGGACATTCAGAGACTTGTCCCAAAGATACTCCTTCGTTGTCTTGGCTGTGTGCTTACGGTCGTTGTCCTGATGGAAGGTAAACCTTCGCCCCAGTCTGAGGTGCTGAGCACTCTGGAGCAGGTGTTCATCAAGGATCTCTCTGTACTTTGCTCCATTCATCTTTCCTTCGAGCCTGACTAGTCTCACAGTCCCTGCCGCTGAAAACATCCCCACAGCATGATGCTACCACCTCCATGCTTCAACGTAGGGATGGTGCCAGGTTTCCTCCAGATGTGCCCCTTGGCATTCAGGTCAAAGAGTTCAATCTTGGTTTCATCAGACCAGAGAATCTTGTTTCTCATGGTCTGAGAGTCCTTTATGTGCCTTTTGGCAAACTCCAAGCGGGCTGTCATGTGCCTTTTACTGAGGAGTGGCTTCCGTCTGGCCAATCTACCATAAAGGCCCGATTGGTGGACTGCTGCATGAGATGGTTGTCCTTCTGGAAGGTTCTCCCATCTGCACAGTGGAACTCTGGAGCTCTGTCAGAGTGACCATCGGGTTCTTGGTCACCTTCCTGACCAAGGCCCTTCTCCCCTGATTGCTCAGTTTGGCTCGGCGGCCAGCTCTAGGAAGAGTCTTGGTGGTTCCAAAATTCTTCCATTTAAGAGTGATGGAGGCCACTGTGTTCTTGGGGACCTTCAATGCTGCAGAAATGTTTTGGTATCCTTCCCTAGATCTGTGCTTCAACACAATCCTGTCTCAGAGCTCTAAGGACAATTCCTTCAACCTCATGGCTAGGTGTTTTCTCTGACATGCGCTGTCAACTGTGGGACCTTATATAAACAGGTGTGTGCCTTTCCAAATCTTGTCCAATCAATTGAATTTACCACCAGTGGACTACAATCAAGTTGTAGAAACATCTCAAGGATGATAAATGGAAACAGGATGCACCTGAGCTCAATTTCAAGTCTCATGGCAAAGGGTCTGAATATGTATGTAAATAAGGTATTTCTGTTTTTATTTTTAATACATTTGCAAAAGTTTCTAAAAACCTGTTTTCGATTTTGTCATTATGTGGTATTGTGTGTAGATTGAGAATATATTTTTTCATGTAATCAATTTTAGAATAAGGCTGCAACGTAGCAAAATGTGTAAGAAGGAAAGGGGTCTGAATACTTTCCGAATATACTGTATATCCTGATTGCCTAGTCACTATGACCCTACCCACATGTACATACTGTCACGGTTTTCTTCCTGGGGTGAAGGAGAGGACCAAAATGCAGCGCGGCTAGTGTTCAACATGTTTAATTAGATGAACAAACGGTAACACTAATACAAATAACAAAATAACAAATGAGAAAACTGAGACAGACCTATCTGGTGCAGAACACAAACACAGAGACAGGAAACAATCACCCACAAAATCCCAACACAAAACAAGCCTCCTATATATGATTCTCAATCAGGGACAACGATTGACAGCTGCCTCTGATTGAGAACCATATTAGGCTGGACACAGAAATAGACAAACTAGACACACAACATAGAATTCCCACCCAGCTCACGTCCTGACCAACACTAAACAAGCAAAACACATAAGAACTCTGGTCAGGACGTTACACATACTGTATTACATCAACTACCTCATTCCCCTGCATATTGACTTGGTACTGGTACTGCTTGTATATAGCCTCGATATTGTTATTTATTGTGTTACTATTTCCTTTTTTATTTAGCAAATATTTGTCTTACTTTTTAACTCTGCACTGTTGGGAATGGGCTCTTGAGTAAGCATTTCACTGTAAAGTCTACACCTGTTGTATTCGGTGCATGTGACCTAGAAACATTTATTTTATTTGATGATTTGATCTCAAACCTGAAGGTGCCAAAGTGGCTGAATAATTTGACCTTTGATCAAATTAAATTTGATCAGCAATTTTTTCACCTGCTGTGATTTTAGAAGAAAATAATCTAACGGTTACATGTGTCTCTCTTCCCACTCCAGGTCCAGAATATTCCTAATAAGAAGGGTTGGTGAAAAACCTTGACTGTGTCATCCTCCCCCTCCTGCCACACGTAACCCATGGTCATCACACTCAGGGCCAAGTGGGCCAGACGCAGCTCTCTGTGGCTCCCCAGGAATTGGGTGTTCAGCAGGGGCATCTGAGGGAGTAAGTATAAAAATGGAGCTGACACTACAGTCTATCACGTATAAATGTTAGTCATTATTAATACACTATGCTTGAAATATTACACATTACCCATTTTACTTTGTTAGATATTTGAATGCTTCAGGCTATGTAATGAATCAATGAAATGAATTATCTTCATAATCAAACCAGATGTATCTTTTGTCATCATCTCTTCACACATGAAGTCACACATTGTTATTAACAGTGTGGAACTGTCACCAAAAGCTATTGAACTTGTAAATCTATTTAATTTCCACAGTTTAATGTCTTCCAAACCAAGTTGGTAGAATTCAACCAGGTGGTAGAATTCCATTCCCCCTATTTCACCCCTTGTTACTTACTGATCAGCTGAGCTTTACAGTATAGACAGCTTTACCTTGAGAATGTGGGAGCGCAGCATGTGAGAGTAAATGAGCTCTGTAACATGCTGGGCAATGTCCATCCAGGGCTGGTAGTATGGCGGCAACTCTGCCTTTAGGGTATTGAGTCATATTGAAAAGTGTCAAGGTATTGTCCTGGTTTGGAATGCTCTCATCTGCACTCCAAATTCAAACGCCAATGCAGTCTAGAGCAGGGCTCTCCAACCCTGTTCCTGGAGAGCTACAGTCCTGTAGGTTTTCACTCCAACCCTAATCTAGCCAGCTGATTCTAATGATTACAGTAACTGGTTGATATGCAGAATCAGATTAGTAACAACTGGGGTTGGAGTGAAAAACCTACAGATGGATAGCTCTCCAGGAACAGGGTTGGAGAGACAAAAAATACCAATACCAAACTACCCACACAAAAAAACACAGCTTGATTTGGGGTCTCAGGTAAATGAATGTCACTGTGTGAGGCTAAGAAAGTTATAACCTGCCAACCACATATCAAAAGTAATCAATGCTATTTACTTTACACTTACTTTCATTCAACAAACAAAAACTAATGACTATAAGCAGGAGCAGCAGACCTAATGAGATTCAGCAAATACCAACTATTGACTGACACCAATTACAAATTCAATTGGTATCCATTGAAATACCTACCAGAGGTGCAGGGAGGATGAAGCCATATTCCTCAGAGACATGGTAGGGGTCCAAAGAGAAAGGCTTCTGTGAGTCTGTGATAGTAGAGGCCATGGGGGCTGAACGAGGGCAGTTTGAATGATCCGGTAAGTATGCAAAGTGAGAGTCCAGGCAGACCTCAAACTGTCTGGACCCCAGCACAGAGTTCACTTGTAAACCGTGTCAACAAAAATCTGCTTACACAACTTTTCTCTTTACCTTTAGCCACACTATTGCACAATGGTCTCATATCATTATGAGTTAGTAGTTCTAGGGTCGAGACATGCTTTTGGCCTTGTGATCTAGTTTGACCTGTACTGGCATCAATCTATAAACATGTCTATGCGAGAAATGTTATGCTCAATCAATATCGCATTCTGATTACCAGTGATGACAAAATAGCAGCTTACATAGACGTGAACAAAATAGTAATGCACCAGCCTCATCTAGTGGAATAGATAACACATTACAATGGTTAGAATAACATGGTGGACACATTTCGGTACTTATTCACATATGTCAATTAACATATGCAATGTCATTGTCTCAAACAATGTCTTGATTAGGGTTACTGTAGTCAAAAACACACATGTGTTTATGAAAGTCAATAACTAATTAGTCCTTCCCAAAGGGGGTTACTGTTAACAATAGCTGTTTACTGTAAGATGAGAGTGTGTACCGATATGGGTGCGATGCATCCTCTGGCACATTATTGTTATCTAAAAACATTGTGTCAGGACAATTTTTCAATCTATAGAAAATACATTACTAACTGTCATTACACAATTATACCATTTTGGTGTATCCAGTAGGCCTACTCTGGATTTTCTTTCCACACAAGGACATTTAACAATGTGGAAAATTACTGCTCTGGGTAAGTTCATAGAAACTTTCAACTCTAAAGGTCAAATGTAATTTAATCTTCCTGTTCTCTCAACAAAGTTAAAATATACCAAAACATGTGACTTTGTGTGTGTGTGTGTGTGTGTGTGTGTGTGTGTGTGTGTGTGTGTGTGTGTGTGTGTGTGTGTGTGTGTGTGTGTGTGTGTGTGTGTGTGTGTGTGTGTGTGTGTGTGTGTGAGTGAGTGAGTGAGTGAGTGAGTGAGTGAGGGAGGGAGGGAGGCAAAAAAGGAAAGGGAGGGGGTGACAGCATGCCTCAGAGAGAGAGAGAGAGAGAGAGGCAGACAAAAAAAGGAAAGGGGGGGGGTGCAATATTGAAAGTGGAAGGATGAGTGACCATTCTTTCTTAAACAAACTAAGGTGCAGTGTTTGGCCAGTCCACAAGAGAACAGGTAAGGAGCTTAAAATAATTTTCAAACAGTATTTATGATGCCTGTGGGTGTTTAAAATGTTTTAAAGTGTATACAATATTGTTTATACATGCTATGCTTTGAGTTAGGTTAGAACTTGCCAAATGAGATCAATTCATGAGACATGGTTAAATTGCAAATATTTTATTTATTTTTGGAAGGTTTTATGTTATGTGAACAGAATACTTGAGAGGAAAAAAAACAACCGCATTGAATGATCATAAAATCTTATTACAATTTCAGGACCATATTGACTCACAGTGCCACATCATGGCAGTCATGGCAACTTTAAAGTCCACTCAGATCACATCCCATTATGTTTGCAATAGCCTACGATTTTAAGAGATATATATAGTTTATTGCTTATCTCAGACATAATATTTGGAGTTTAGTCATTAACCGTAATAATGATCTGTACAGTAGCCGAGCTGAGACTAAAAGTCTTTACAGTAGAATCTGAATCAGAAGATACAGCAGCTAAATAGCCTACGTTTGGATTGAATGGGATTTGCGGGAGATTTGCAGTGGAGCGCTGTTTTGTAATGAATAGGGGTTTTATTGGTGCGCGTGCCTCTATAATAAATTACGTAGGTGACTGGAGCTGGTTCTTTGACGCGGAGTGGCCTGCGGTTGACGGTGAAGACGGACTCATGTAGACTACCAGTGTCCTCAGGCACACGGTGATGATATCCTTATTATTTTTTACCAAGTATACTTTTTTTGGTGACTTTAGCGGCGTGGCCGCTATTTAATCCCATATATTTAATTCCCTATAGTTATCCTTGCTGCGAAAATGACGTTCAACCCAGGCTACGGTAGGGTGCTAGCCGCATCCGATGGAGCCCTCTTCTCAGTCTCAAACATTGGTCAATCCGATGCACCATTTCCTTATGTTGAGGTAAGGAGACATTTTGGCCAAATGCGCAACGGGATAGGCCTTTGGGTTAGTAACCTATAATAGCCTATACTAATCTAACATTTTGGCATGCACCTCAATAACACAAAATGGCACAAGGAAGGAACCTCTGGGTGTTACGTAACGGTGGCGCTGAATGACCAGTGACTCGGCTTGATGGAAATAGCTTTTGTAGCAAGCTTGGGTGAATGTTATTAGCTAAACCCTTTATAATTTGCTGACCTGCACGTATGGTCAGTTCTTGGAGCGGATATAGCCTATAGTATAGTTATATTATAAAGAGGCTATCATATGGTCTGTAAAGAGGCTATCATATGGTCTGTATGGCTAAGTTATCTAATTAATGGAATCCTCTGAAATAATGAGTTTTTTTAGGCTATGATATATCAAACGTACTAGTTATATCAGTCTAGTTTGCATCTAAGGCTGCCTAACTCAAAGGGGCCATAGGCTCATGAGAATCTATACGTCCATAATATAACGAAATAACTATGGAATTCTTCTTTGCACACAAGATAGTGCTAGACTTGTTGTTGTATAGGCTATTCTATGACAGACAGTATTTGGTTGCATCACCCCGGCATTAGACAGAGGTCTGAACTGCAGCTAAAGTACCTCGGTTGAGTTCTTGCTAAATTATGATTGATGACGTGGCTATTTGTTAAGCGCAGACTGTTGCCAAATAGCCAACATTACCAACGAGAGAAAATTGCATTGAGGAGTAGGTTGGCAATCCACCCCAGAATTCAGCTTTGCCGCCGTCGAAGTTCGCAGCCTTCTTCCATTCAGGAACATAATATTGAAGCTATTTTATATGAATTGGCGTGCTGCAGATAGCCTACTAACTACATTGTGCGAGGATCTAATAGCCCTATATTGGAACCCACAAAGACCAAGCATAACCAGCCAACGGTACAGCCATGCAGAGTGGATACTCGAATTTCGTCGAAACACAACTTCATCATGTTTCGCGCCCTGATTGTCAAAGACGGTGACATTGTTGCAACTCATAGTTGCGGAGGTTGTCTGGGTATTTTGAATTGACATTTTATTAACGAATTAAGCTACGGCGGTGTAGTAGCTGGCTTGATATGTTATTACATTTTTCCCCTCGTGGTCCAGTCTGGCTCATGTCTGGCCACATTGTTTACGTTTTTGCGCGTGGCTGTCAGTCTACTTTGTAAAGGTCATTCAGTTGCCATACCCCTGTTACCGTAGGGTAGGGTATGACACAGAAGCAAATCTGGTTCCCTTGGAAACTGGATAACGAGATCAGCAAACACTATTTTTCTAGACGTGGATAGAGGGTCTGACTGTCTGTCTGAACTAATTATGTTAACGACAATTTTCTTGGATCCTAGACTGATCTAGGTTAGATTTTTGTTGGGGGGGAGCTTGCTAAGACACTGCCAAGGAGGGGCTCTTTATCAAATAATGCTTAGATGATTGAATGTATAAATTCATCAAGAGACAGATGTCAGTGTGAGTATTTTTGTCCAAAAGAAAGAAGTTTGACATTGCCAGGCCTATTGGTAAGGCCATGGCTGAATTTATTGAAATATTTGTTTTGGTTGCAAGTGCTTTATACAGAACTGTGATTTCATCTGCATTATTGCATAATGGCACCGTGGTCTGTTTAATTTGATCAAATATGTATCTCATGGGGTAACAATGTGAATCATATTATATTTTGTTATGTTGAAAGTGGCTTATTTTGGAGAGAGATTGTGATCCTATAACACATTGTTCTGGGAAATGGAATGTCCTCTCCTTTCAGTATAACTTAGTATGTAAGTCTGCATAAAACACAGGGAAACACAAAATGACAAGACACAGATACTGCCTGAGTATAACCCAGATGCTAGACAAATTAATTTAGCAGAGTCTGCTTATTTTTAGGAACACATCCTACTTCACTTCCAGAACTCTGAAATCCCCAGCGTGTCTCTTGAAATGAAAGAGTAAGGAACGTCAGGGACCTTCTGAATTGGCACAGGCACTCAGCCAGGCAGCCACATCACTGGGGCCGAGCTCCCAGCCATCCAGGACCTCTATACCAGACGGTGTCAGGCCATAAAAATGTTCAAAGACTACAGCCACCCAAGTCATAGACTGTTTTCTCTGCTACCGAATGGCGAGCGGTACTGATACAACAAGTCTAGAACCAACAGGACATTGAACATCTTCTAGCCCCAAGCAATAAGACTGCTAAATAGACTGCTAAATAGTATTTGCACTAACTTTTTTGTCTCATCACATATGCCGCTGCAACTGTTTATTATCTGTGACTATATTCCTAGTTATATGTACATATCTACCTCAATTACCTCGTACCCCTGCACATCGACTCGTTACTGGTTCCCTGTGTATCATTGTGTATTATGTGTTTTATTACGTGTTCTGTTATTTCTCAATTTTCTTTCTCTGCATTGTTGGGAAGGGCCCGTAAGTAAGCATTTCACTGTTAGTCTACACCTGTTGTTTACGAAGTATGTGACAAATAAAATGTTATTTGATTGCAGTATTGATACTTGATGGGTTCAGAGGGGTCGTGATGAGGTGCAATGTTTTTAACAAGCTCCTCAGTACCTCTGTGATATTTGATATCTCCAGTTGATTATCCCTTTGGAATTTTATCAAACTCTGCTTTCCTCTGCCCTGACAGGCCCCAGTTGATGGATTCTGACATGGACTATGAGAGGCCAAATGTTGAGACTATCAAGTGTGTGGTGGTAGGGGACAACGCTGTTGGGAAGACCCGCCTTATCTGTGCCCGGGCCTGTAATGCCACACTCACTCAGTACCAATTGCTTGCTACACATGTACCCACTGTCTGGGCCATAGACCAGTACAGAGTTTGCCAGGAGGTGAGTGGTGGAGTTCTCTGGTTTTGATGGTTAATTAATGAAAAGCTTTATCTGTTTGTCTGTTTTCTCTATTGTGGCTACGTTTTAGGTAATGGACTGCATGGGGTTTGAAATGAACTGTTTGGTCCACCAGCAACTTGACGGTGAAGGAAAACAATACTGAAATCCTCTGTTTTAAGTGCTACAGTTGGGTAAACCGTTGTTGCACATTAACAAACCTGCAAGACACCCAAGATATCTTGGGCTTAGCACATTAGGCTGGTGGGCAGGTGTTAGTTTCACACCCTGCAGTTGTTGGTAATATCCATGCATGTGATAGATATGTCTCTCTGGTCAGGTTCTGGAGCGATCTAGGGATGTGGTGGATGACGTCAGTGTGTCGCTGCGGCTCTGGGACACGTTCGGGGACCATCACAAGGACCGACGCTTTGCGTATGGAAGGTGAGATCAACTGACCTTGTTTACTCATGCAAGTCATGTACTGGTGCAGAGTAAAGTAAGTGGACCTTTCCTGTAGGTCCCTTCCGTAACCCCACTCGTCATTGCAGGTCGGATGTGGTGGTTCTGTGTTTCTCCATCGCCAACCCCAACTCCTTGTACCATGTGAAGACCATGTGGTACCCTGAGATCAAACATTTCTGCCCCCGGGCTCCAGTCATCCTGGTAGGCTGCCAGCTGGACCTGCGCTACGCTGACCTGGAGGCAGTCAACAGGGCACGACGGCCACTAGCAAGGTGCCCTACAAGTCCAGTGCTTTCAATCTAAAGCAGTGCTTTTCATCTCAAGTTAAAGTTGATAGCCTGTGATTGATAGATTCACTGTGTCACCATTAGAAATGTAGGTACCACTTTGTACTAAGATTTGTAAACAATATACAATGTTATTTATCCTCATGCTGCTCTGAATCATGTTAATTTAGTCCGTAAACTCACTTAACCTTTGGCCTCTTTTTGGCCTCATTTATGGTCATATCTTCCAGACCCATTAAATACAATGAGATTCTGCCTCCAGAGAGGGGCCGTGAAGTGGCCAAAGAGCTGGGAGTGCCGTACTATGAGACCAGCGTTGTGGCTCAGTTTGGAGTAAAGGACGTATTTGATAACGCCATCCGGGCCGCCCTAATCTCACGACGCCACCTGCAGTTCTGGAAGTCACACCTGCGCAATGTGCAGCGGTCCCTCCTCCAGGCCCCCTTCCTGCCTCCCAAACCCCCACCACCCATCATCACTGTGCCACCTCCCCCCACCACCACTGAGGAACATCCTGGCCGTCTTCTAGAGGACCCCCTGTGTTCCGATGTCATCCTGGTCATACAGGAGAAGCAGAGAATCTTCGCCCACAAGATCTACTTGGCCACGTCCTCCTCCAAGTTCTATGACCTCTTCATCCTGGACGCCCGGTCTGAGGAGACTGAGCGGCCCCCACGCGCCACCGCTCTGTCTGGCCGTGAGATGCTGATGCGTGCTGCCAGCTTTGATGTGTGTGAGAGCCCTGACGAAGGTGACAGGGCCAACCTGCGGGCCTGCACCAGTGACGGCACCCTGAGGGACTCTGAAGGGGGCCGGAGGGGCAGACTGCTGTCTACCTGGAGCAGGGCTTTTGTCAGCATCCAGGAGGAGATGGTGGATGACCCAGTGACCTACAGCCCCAGGCCTATGACCGTGGTGCACATGGACCAGTCCATGCAGCTGGGGCCCTTCCGCGCTGTGCTGCGCTACCTGTACACTGGTCAGCTGGACGAGCACGAGAAGGAGCTAATGCACATCGCACACATTGCTGAGCTGCTGGAGGTCTTTGACCTGCGCATGATGGTGGCCAATATCCTTAACAACGAGGCCTTCATGAACCAGGAAATCACCAAAGCCTTTCATGTACGGCGCACCAACAGAGTCAAAGAGTGCCTGGCCAAAGGCACCTTTTCTGGTGAGCGCACATCATAATACTGAGGGATTTTGTACACTCTGTGTTTCTCCTTGGATGCTGTATGATTTCTCTTTGTGTTCCAGATGTAGTGTTCAAGCTGGATGATGGAACGATCATGGCCCATAAGCCCCTGCTCATCTCCAGCTGTGACTGGATGGCAGCTATGTTTGGGGGGCCCTTTGTGGAGAGCTGCACCAAAGAAGTAAGTCAATTCTTTACACCCTCTCACTGGAGTTAGTGTGCGCCACTATATTACATTTTTGTGCACAATAACAAGACCTTCTGCAAGTCACCTGAATAACCAGCCTGAATAACCAGCCTGAATAACCAGCCTGAATAACCAGCCTAAATAACCAACCTAAATAACCAAACACACAAGATCACAGTAGAATACACTAGTGAATAGGAACGGGAAGAAGGATGTCGATCTGTGCCTTTTGTCTCAGGTGCTGTTTCCTAACACGACTCGCAGCTGTATGAGGGCTGTGCTGGAGTACCTGTACACTGGGCGCTTCTGTTCCCGCACTGACCTGGATGCCATGGAGCTCATTGTTCTTGCCAACCGTCTTTGTCTCCCACACCTAGTTGCACTAACGGGTATCTACTTGTTTTTGAGCACACCCTCATACACAAAGCCACATCTGTGCAACACTAGACATGCACACTTATAGTTTAACACACACTTCCCTCTCTTTTTCCTTCTCTTCATAGTGTCTATTACGCTAATATGTGTGTTGAGAGAGTTGTTTCTGTTACTTGAATAATTCTGTTGCAAGTTAGATTTGGCAATGTGCACAGTGACAGACTGGGTTTTATAGGATAGGATGATCTTCAATGTCCCAGAAGGAAAAATTGTCTTAGACACATTACTGCTGTAAACAAAATAGCCTCTGTACATTACACACTCAACATAATATATACACTACATATTACTCTTATTATACATTTTGTACACTTCTCATATAGCCAAATACATAATACGTTGCACATTCCCTTATATTCTGTCAGTGGTGTACTAACATAGCTCAGGTTGACTTACAGTATTGCTGTTTCGGTATTTGATGGACATAGGAAGGAAGGAGTGCTTATACAGTATCTGTTCAGCTTACAAGTAGGGACCCTATAGCGTCTGCCTGAGGGGAGGAGTTGATACTCAGAGTGAAGTACATGGGAGGGATCAGAAATGATGCTACCTCACACCCATGACCTTCATGGCAGTTTGTATCAGGTGGGCAATTTGAGATTTCAGTTGAATATCTCTATGACCGCATGGTAGATCAGGATAATTATTTTCTGTCCAACTCCAAAAAGCCATAGGAAGTAGAGGTGTTGTTGGACTCTGGAGCAGACACTCTTTACTTGGACCTTCCAGCTCAGCACATTGTCCATATATACACCCAGGTACCTGTACAAACTAACCTGTGCTATGTTGGCATTGTGGACAACCACAGGCACATGGTCACCAACAGATTTGGGGTCAAACACTATCTTCTCTGTTTTCTTTACATTAAGGATGAGATGGTGCTCATCACACCACTTGACAAACCTTTGAATTTCTGACCTGTACACAGTAGTATCAGCATGTTTATACATCAGACCAAGAATGGCGGTATCATCAGAAAACCTGACAATACAATTATCATAATTACTGCAAATTATTATTATTATTCTGTTGTTCTTGGGATACCCTGCACGTTATGCCTCTGTTTCAGAACTCTACACAGTGACAGTGCTGATGGAGGCTGCTATGATGGGGGCTGATATTGACGGAGATGTGCTGTTATACCTGGAGATGGCTCAGGTAAGATGGAGGCCTTGTTCCTATTCCAATTCCATGAGTGTATTTATTCTTTATACTGTTTTTCTCCAATCTCACAAGTGTTTCTATTTCTAATGCTAATTTCTTTAACAAGTGTTACACTTTTAAATGTAAAAAGTTAGCACGTGTGGAATAAGGTCTTCTATAATATCGTGTGTCTCTCTGGCAGTTCCATTGTGCCCAACAGCTAACTGGCTGGTGCCTTCACCACATCTGCACCAACTATAATAGTGTGTGCCGCAAGTTTCCTCGAGACATGAAGGCCACGTCTACAGGTAATGCAAGTGAAATACTAACTAAAGAGGCCTGTATGTGCGTGAAACTACGACTGTCATTTGAATCTCCCCTTTACATCAATGCAGGATTTATAGAGAAGTTATCATTATATGAAGCATTTGTGTCTGCACATCTGTCTGCATTTGATGTTGCTTAAGCTGTTGAGCCATGCCTCTTGCAGACAACCAGGACTACTTTGAGAAGCACCGCTGGCCACCAGTGTGGTTCCTGAAGGAGGATGACCACTACCAGAGAGCAAGGAAGGAGCGGGACAAGGAGGACTACCTGTACCAGAGGAGACAGTGTAAACGCAAGTGGCTCTTCTGGAACTTTCCCTCTTCTCCCTCTGCCAACTCCGCCTCTTCTGGTTCCAATGCTGTCGTCTGATTGGCACTCAGGTTATAGGCAAGGCCCTCTGGGGGGATCTGTAGAGATGACTTGGGAAAGTGGAGAATCAGCACTGTTGGCCAGACACTAGGCCCACTCATTCAGGCCCTCACCTCTCCCTCCCTCATTTCTGTTTTGCATCTGCAGCCAAGCTACACTCCCCCAGGTTTGCAGGGTCAGCTAAATCCGATAATGAACGAAATTAGTGTCTTTCTTTTTGTGTTAGCATATCCATGCAAAGACAATGAAGCTTAAACCTTAAAGATCAGTGACTTAAACCTTATGAACAAGGCAAGGTAGATGGTGCTGGTGACTGCTCAATATGTTGTTGATATTCCTGCATACACCACCAGGGGGAGAACTGAGCAAGTTATGAAGGGGCTTTGCTTCAAACTGTGATCCTAAGCTCATGATAACCATTGACTGACTTGAATTGACAACCAAGTGCTTATCAGCTGCAACAGGCATAGCAAAGACCAATGACCAGCAAAGTAACACAGAAATCAAATCTCAGTGATAACACTTTCTTGCCCTTAAGTGTTTGCACAATCTACCAAACCAGGATGTGTACAGTACAATTATAATCACTCAACCAGAAATATCAACAAAATGCATTAGGTCTGCATTAAGATGAATCTATTCAAGTCATATAGGACATCCCCTTAGATCATCTGACTACTGGGAACCACTAAGTCTGTCCCGAATTACGACTTAAATGAAAACAGAGGAGATTTGACTCCTGTCCTCTTTTGTACAGTTATTGTATATTGCATTTTTCTGTACAACTTGCACAGCTGACATTGATGTGAGTGTATACACGACCCCTGTGTTGTGACGTGTGGCTACATGTCAGAAAAGGGCTTTCTTTTACACGGCCACATTTGTCTTTTGACAAGATGCAAGAGAACCTGAATCACAGAGTATTGTTCAGCATTTGCTTTTGAAACGCCAACAAACACAAACAAAGCTCACCACTATGTGTTGCAACAATGGAATAGCTTTGCACTACCAAGTTTCCTTTTCCTTAAAATCGTCAATTGTACCTTATCAGGACAGTCTGATATATTTATCCCCGTATCTTGGACCCCACAGCTTTATGGTGAATGCCACTATCAACCGGAACATTCTACATTATAGCAATGGATCTGGTGCATTTCAGAAACCAATAGGCCAACTCTTGGACTTGGAGAATCCACATGTACAGCAGTTCCCCTCTTGGACGGTGGTGTCTTAGGCTTGTCTGTCTGTAATGGCAGTGACCTTGCCTTTTAGAAGTTTGACATTATGCTTATAGGGTATCCCTGTGATTGCATGTCATTGGTTATTTCAGACGTACACATACAGGAGACTGTCTCGTGTCTGGGTATAAATTCCTCCTCACACCCTGCTACTGGACTCTTCTCAAGAGAGGTGAGAGCACCACCTGTATATATCAGCATTCTGATGAGAAGAGCACCGAGGCCATTACAGTACTGGACACACATGTGTCTGACAAGCTTCAAACAGTCTAAATGGGCTTGGAGAGATGATCATAGGATGAGAAAAATAACAGCACTACAAGACAAGTTGATAGGAAGATGAATTTAAATCCTCAGTGTACGCTGAAGAGATATCTGAAGAGGATGTTTATATCCCTGTTGTCATTTCACCAACGACAACCCACAGTATTGTTTTGATTTATAAGCATGGTGCTCATTTATTATTGTGAGTATTTACAGCAGGTGTATATCAAAAGTGGATTACTGATTTCTGGCAACACTTTACATTAAGTTGTCTCCATTGCAGTGCCCTGGAATTACTATGGAATGCCGGTGGTGACCAGAAATAATAACAAAATTTGACTTGTTTCACACACATAATTATGAATGCTGCTAACTTATCAAGGAAATTGAAAATCCATGTTGTTTTGCGCTATTTGGGCAACTTATTGTAAGGTGTGATAGTCTACTAGATTTTGTTTGTTTTATGGATAGTTTTTTCAGATTTCTCCAGTGCTTGTGCTGACCTCCGGTTACATGTATGGTATGCAGGCAAACTGCTTTCAGATCAAAAGAAGTGGCTCTATGGCTTGAGAAGGAAAATATGACACAGAGCACCCTCCCAGCCAATATACATTATTGTCAAGAATTTGCTTGTAAAAAGATATATATATATATATATATATATATATATATATAAAATAATAGATTGTAGACATATCTTTTTGTAAGATAATGTAAGTTACTTGTAGGATATTGTTCTCCTTCATGCACTTAGAAAATATAGCCTACATCCCTTATGACATCACTAAAACGAGCTTTACAGTCATTTAAATGCCATGAATCCACTTACAAATCTAACATGATATCTCAGAATGTTGTTTAAATGCTCAATTATACAAATAGACTGCATGTACAAGGCTCATATAGATGTGTCATCTGTAATTTAAGGTATAGATTATGGTAGTGCAGGAGCACAAGGCAGTAGCTTTACATTTTTAGATCAAGTTCATATGTGATTTGTTGCTATAATCTAATTGAAAAAGGCAGGTTTGACATGTGTATCTTGTAAAAGGATTAATCACTTGGCATACCATCCCAACTCATAATCACTTGGATCATTCTGTATTGCACTGGACATCCGAGTATGTAGGCTTGTTTAGTCGTCAATGTTCTGTTTTTACCAAGTAGTGAAATTATTCCTTGTTTTGGAATTGTTGGTCTGTAAAATGGTTTTGTTGTGTTTTGTCAAATTGGTAAATGCATCAATGAACCACTGTCTCACTTTGAAATATTGTATTAATCATATATTTTAACAAATTTACCCTTAGAAGATGTATGTTTTGAATCAGGCCTTTGTTCCTTTTTTTCTTTTTTTTCCATTCCACTTGACAATCCGCATTTACATGCTGTGGTTGAAATGCATTTGAGTTGATATCTCAATTAACCCTCTTCTGCTAATGCACTGCATCCAAGAAGACACCTCATGCCTTAATGTATAGTGTGTGAGAGACATTGAATGTAGATATTGTTACTGTGGTCACTAGTTTGTGTGTACTAAAGATGTGTCAATGCACCATGGTACTGAAGGCTTTGTTTATGTGTAAGTGTACATATCTGAGTGTGGCATTAATGTGTGTACACTTGAAAGCATTGTGAGCCTGTGCTTTTGTTAATTTAGACAATGTTTTGATTTAATATTTTCATTCTCTGATCGGAATGTTTAGTAGTAAACCACTTTTCACCACACCAATAGACTAACACGATGACAAGCCCGCTCTAGAAAACACATTAATCAATTACAAAAGTCAGCACATCCCCATCAAATTAATGCAGAGAATACCAATTCTAATTTGTTTTCTGATCATTAACTTCACTATGGAGAAATATCAGTATTATCATTACAATGGATGGCATTGACTTGGTGTGGGAATTAGAAGTTGGATTATAAATCAAAAACATAGATAATGGCCAATTGTTTTACAACTGCCTGTTATAATGTGGCCGAGAAAATAAAACAAGCTTTTAGCTGTACATATTTCAACATAGATACTAGCTGAATTTGTACACTATGCAGGACATAGGCATACCAGTGTTGTTTAAACCATAAATGCACATTGCATTATGTAGACTGAGAGCCTTAGCTTTGATTTTCATCGAATTGTATAAGGGGGTATGACATGTACACAGCTCATATTCTTAGACGAGTAGGCAACTTCAGGTGTTAATTGCAAATATATTATGACTAGATAAAAATAAAGTTATAACTCAGAACTTTTAAAGCCCTTTTCCATGTGTTTAGGTGCTATATCACTGCTGCAGAGAAGCACAAACCAAAGGGAGCTTGTAGCAGTACCAGGACACCAATCTGCTGCACAATCAGTTGCATAGTTATAAACAAGACTTGTATTGAAATGGTTGAATTCAAAACTTGAATCTTTTCTCAGTGTTTATAGCCTGGTCTGACATTTTTGCTCGTCAACAGGTATTTATTTTTGTTGTTATGGAGAGTTACAGATGTTTGTATTGTTTGTTAGGAGCTGTAGATCTTGAGTTCTGTAGCATGTGTTCTTGAAATGTGTAAATAGTGTTTATGTAATAAATATAAAGTAGCAGCCTGCACACAGATGTCTTTGTGTATGACTCAGATCCTATAGAAAGTGGTCCAATCACCAAACAGGGTGTTGATTACCGTAATGATCTGACTTCTCCAGTCATCTAGGCAGGGCCGGTTCTAGCATTTCTGGGGGACTTAAGCCAGATTTGGTTCGGGGGCGCCCCACCTCGCTGCAAAATATTTTAATGGCCCCTGTCATGACAGCAGATAGAAAAATGTACGTTTTTAAAGTAAATTTTCTGCAATTCTACACATTTTGTCATGGGGCGGAGGGAAATTTCTGAAATGTTATTACTAATTGAATGCAATTCTAATCATTTTGCAGTTTTAAACTCCCACGAGCGGAAATTAACTTTCTTTCAGCTGAAAGACGATGCCCATAGCTTACCCACGATTTTGCAAAAGGATTTAAGTCAATAAGTCATAGTTTTAGTCAAAGATTGATATATTTGGGGTTGAAGTTGGAAATCCGAAGTGGTAACTTGGGAAATTTTCTGTGCCAATGCCGTGTGTTTCCTCTATGATATGACCTGCTAATACTTTTCAGGGCTGGGTTTTATTTGAATGGCATTGTTTCTTCATCAGAAACACCTGCAAAGTTCTTCCTCTTCGACAGTCGCAACTAAGCTGAGCAATATAATAAATTATCTTCGGCTGAGCCGAACAGCTTTTCCTGCTCGTCGAACATCTCATTCCAAAATCATGGGCATTAAAGTGGAGTTGGTCCCCCATTTGCTGCTATAACAGCCTCCACTCTTCTGGGAAGGCTTTCCACTAGATGTTGGAACATTGCTGCGGGGTCTTGCTTCCATTCAGCCACAAGAGCATTAGTGAGGTCGGGAACTGATGTTGGGTGATTAGGCCTGTCTCACAGTCGTCGTTCCAATTCGTCCCAAAGGTGTTCGATGGGGTTGAGGTCATGGCTCTGTGCAGGCCAGTCAAGTTCTTCCACACCGATCTCGACAAACCATTCTCTGTATGGAACTCGCTTTGTGCACGGGGGAATTGTCATGCTGAATCAGGAAAGGGCCTTCCCCAAACTGTTGCCACAAAGTTGAAAGCACAGAATCGTCTAGAATGTCATTGTATGCTGTAGCGTTAAGATTTTCCTTCACTGGAACTAAGGGGCCTAGCCCGAACCATGAAAAACAGCCCCAGACCATTATTCCTCCTCCACCAAACTTTACAGTTGGCACTACGCATTGGGGAAGGTAGCGTTCTCCTGGCATCTGCCAAACACAGATTTGTCCGTTGGACTGCCAGATGGTAAAGCGGGATTCATCACTCTAGAGAACGCGTTTCCCCCTGCTCCAGAGTCCAATGGCGGCAAGCTTGTCACCACTCCAGCCGACGCTTGGCATTGCGCATGCTGATCTTAGGCTTGTGTGCTGCTACTCGGCCATGGAAACCTGTCATGAATCTCCCGACGAACAGTTCTTGTGCTGACGTTGCTTCCAGAGGCAGTTTGGAACTTGGTAGTGAGTATTGCAACTGAGGAAAGACCATTTTTACGCGGTATCCGCTTCAGCACTTGCCGGTCCCATTCAATGAGCTTGTGTGGCCTACCACTTCACGGCTGAGCCGTTGTTGCTCCTAGGCATTTCCACTTCACAATAACAGCACTTACAGTTGACCGAGGCAGCTCTAGCAGGGCAGAAATTAGATGACCTGACTTGTTGGAAAGGTGGCATCCTATGAGGGTCTGCCCATGAACAAGACAGTTAACCCACCGTTCCTAGGCCGTCATTGAAAATAAGAATGTGTTCTTAACTGACCTGCCTAGTTAAATAAAGGTGTAAAAAAGATATATAAAAAAATCGGCATCCAAAATTACCGATTTCCGATTGTTATGAAAACTTGAAATCGGCCCTAATTAATCGGCCATTCCGATTAATCAGTCGACCTCTAGTGTCCACATACTTTTGTATATATAGTGTATATTTTATTTTAATACAGACCAACAAAAAAAGTTTAACTTTACAAATTATCCAATGGATAATGTCAGTGCCCTACTTGTTGTCATTTCTCCACTCCACGTGGAAATCACCACAACCTTCCAAATACACTTTAACATGACTATAATCCAATCAAAACCCTGTAGAAATGATAATGGACCTACATTTATACACTTTAACATGACTATAATCCAATCAAAACCCTGTAGAAATGATAATGGACCTACATTTATACACTTTAACATGACTATAATCCAATCAAAACCATGTAGAAATGATAATGGACCTACATTTATACACTTTCTAAAAACAATGGATAGTATATTTGGCCACTTTTGACACATTTTCAGTGTGGCTCCGGACCTCTTTGAAGACCGAATGCGGCCCTGGGACAAAGTCAGTTTGACACCCCTGATGTAAATACTGTATATTTTTGGGGAATATCTCATCTCAGAATGCTTTGCCCTTTACAAAAACATTTGTTTTTATATAATCCTGCACTACTCTCTTCTTAATCAGGGATGAGATTGGGAGATGTAAGTAACCAACTTCTTTTTTTAATTGGGAGGGTAGAGTTGACTGATCTAGAACTGGACATCAACAAGTGCCTGATATTCCCTGGGATCATCAAATCAGAGAGAAGATCAGCAAAGAACAGGGTGCTCCATAGATACACCCGTCTAGCCAGCACTAAAAAGGTGAGGAATCTGTAATGTATCTGATTCAAAAATACCATTCAATTAACTTCTTTATTTAAACACTAGAGAGTACTAAAGCACATAGATGTACATCTAAGTAAAACAATTTAAAATAATTGTTTGAGCCTAACTCCTTCAATGCAGTGATTATGAGCAATTGTGTGTCTTCAGTGTGTACAATAAATGTATTATCCAAACTCTCTAATCAATTAATGACACAACACTAGGCCTCTGTCACCATAACCTATTTTTTACTTTGGTTTATGTGCTTCTCTGAGCCTTCACATTCTTCTCCGTTGTCAGTGTTGTTATAACCAATGTTTACCAGAGGGTGGTGCAAGCACCCTATATTTTAGCCAAATGTTTCTTAGCCAGACCTGCATTGTGATTTGAAATCTAATTTCACATTTTTTATATAGATTTGACATGTTCTGTACATAATTAAAATACAGACAAATAAATGTGGAGGATTTTAAATACGTTTTAATCTAAATCGTAGAACTATACTGAACAGATTTTTCAGTTATGTTGTTTCTACTCACTACGGTACCGTAAGCAAAAAAAAAATGATCACTGTATTACTCGTCTTTTTGTGATAGCTGCAGATGATTCAGTAATTACATCATAGAAGAATGTTTTATTTTATTGGGAATAAAATCACTGGAATATAAAGTCTGCTTCACTAAATCACTAAGATACGGTATAATATGCTTTAAAATTGTAAACCATTGTATGTAACAGCATACATTATTTTATTACTGTATTATCAGTATGAATTTGACTCAGTTCAAAAATGCAGATTTTCAAGATACAATGTGGAAATTAAATTATTTTGAATTTGATATAGTGGCAAACTATGAAATAATCATACTGTCATTTATCATGTTAGCAAAAGGTGACACCACCAGCACATCCCTTGATATGCATTATTCTACTCATATTCATGTGCATTCAGCATTATGACCAAAGATGAAGATATGATGTGAAAGAGAACAAAATATAGTGTATCAGTAGCTCCTAATATCACAGCCAACTGTGTGGCAGATGATTTCCTGCCATAACTGTATATAAAACAATGGTCTGAACAGGTGTGAAACCCTGCAAGTGTACTGTTGAGCAATGTATTCGTTTTGGAATCGGCCCAATGGCAAGTGTGGTTCAGTTTGAGAGATCTAGAGCACCCCTTAGACAAACTAAACACAAAACAAATCAACTCAGACAAAATTCTGTCTTTAAATCGAAAACTAAAATTGAAAGCCACCTCAATTTAGGAGGTAGTTTATAAATTCTAGAGCTAAGCAGTGATCTATTGCCCTTATGTCAGCCAAACTTCAATTGATGTATGGTCGTATTATCTAAAATACTGTCTTACATAATTCCCTTTTATTGCCAGAATCGGTGGCAGACAGCAAAACAGATTACATGTTAGATAAAATCAATACAAACTTTATTTACTGGGCTTTGAAATGTAATTCCTTTTTCCCCTGACACTTTTAAAAACACATACAGTACTAGCTGAGGCTTGAGCAGGAGGTTTCATACAGGTAGTGCACTACTGTACAGTACACGTGTGTTTGTTCTGCGGTAGGTAGGTCTACAGCGTGTATGTTGCTGTCACTGTAGTACTGCTAGCAGTGCCATTAGGGCCCACTGCAGGAGCCAGTGGCTGAGGAACAGAACAGAGCTCCAGAGCAGTGGTCAGTCACTGTCAGGTCCACCCACTGTGACACCCTCTTCATTACCCCGATGCTAGCCTGCTGAGTAATTGTAATGGAGCGGAATGGGCAGAAGTCCAGCAAACGCTGCCTCTAAATAGGTTTTTATTACCAAAAACAAAAGCAAAGGCCCACAGAAACAACAGATTTCCTTGTCCACACTACAAAGTAATGATTCACCACATGACTTGAATTTAGTTTCCCATTTGGAGAGGCTGTACGTATGTTGTTGCAATGCATTTTGAAATGACTAATTGAGCCGTAAAGCACCATAAGCATCTATTATGTGGATGTGAAGTAGTAATGATATAATATGATGAGTTGAAATGCTTGTTGATAGCACTAGGAGTTTGTTTCAGTTGGCGGTAGATTTAAAAACCTACGTGCTGTTACACATTCCTTTATATTTCACTTTTTTGATGTCATGAAGTGTTAATGAGGGTCAAGAGTGGGCTATGGACAAACTCCTTGGGAGTGATTGAAGTTATGTTTATCATTTAATGATAACCCGTGGGAAATATATTAGGATCACAGAGGGTCCCCTTGGGAATAGTGTGCTTAAATCTATTCCACAGAATGCTTCCATGAATAGTCTGTACAACAACATGGGCCATTGAACACACACAAGAATATGTAGAAGTGTTTTGCGTTTAGTATTATTTATGTGGATGACATTCACCATCTACTGCTTTAATGGTAAATATTTGCATACTTTTCACTACCAAGGCAAATCACATTTCAAGTGAAAAAAGTGAACAAATTTGTTGGCTCACCTACCGTCCATCAATAAGAAGTGTTTAGGCTGTGTGTTGTCTATTGTGCAGCTACACTACTTGAACTTGTGAGCTTTGCATTAAGGTATCAGTTGTGCATCAACTTACAGTAACTGTAAGATTGTAAATCAATATTTTCAGCTTTGTTTAAGCAAATCTAGCCTCTGGAGTACTCTTCACTTCCTTGGTATTCTAAAATGTAAGTCAGTTGTGGAGTTTGGTTTTTGAGAAGGGCCCAGAGCCACAGGGCACAGTCTTAGGCATGGGGATTTTGGTTTTTGTGGAGATGTTTCTTTCCACATCTGGTGGAGGGTATGAGGGCTTAAACCATTACTGCGATTAGAACTGCCTCACTATGATCTCTTGAGCTTGCTTACTGCTGCTAATAGCTGTTTCCTCTCTATTTCTCTCAATATCTTTTTCTCTCTCTTTCTGTCTCACTGTGTGAATGATTTTTTACGCTTTGCTAAACCATGTGGGGGCGTTGAGAGAGGATTTAAATTCGACGATCCCCCTCCTCTTTTTTTGGTGAATCTCAGTGTTCTTTTCTGCAAGCCTCTGATGACGACAGGGCAGCATTAAGCCTGGCAGTGCCCACGGCAGGCTGCCGTTTCAGTGCTAGCTGCCCACTCTCACCAGCCTTGGCATGGTGGAGAACGCGAGGGTGGGGTTCCTCTCCAACAGACCCTGTCATTCCCAGGAAAGCCTACACGTCCACCCATGCAGGATTCCTGAAAGGTCTTCCTGTTGGGGATGGAAGAGCGCAGAGATGTGGATTTGAATTTCTGTAGGCGATCGTCCTCATTCAGCGGAAGAGTCAGCAATTTATATTTAGATGTCTGAGGATACTTCACAATACCATTAGTTATCATAACATGAGACCCAAGGTCTGCAAATTAAACGTGATGTCTGTCTCGTGTCATCAAGTGGGTGTAGTTGGCTGGTAGGATTACAGCATCTCATTTAGCCAAGATTGAGGGTGTTTATTTCCGTAGCTAATGGTCCAGTTTGTCATAATAACAACCCTGTTAAGCTGACCTGTGACCCACTTTATTCAGTCATCACCCATTCTTACACAACTTGTATGATTCATGGAATGCTCTAAAGAGTAAAGCATTACCGCTGATACTAGAAGCGATGGATTGATTATGCATATTCAGTTGAATGGAGAGAGGCAAGATAGCCTAGAGGTTAAAAAAAAACCTGTAGTTGATTTCCGCGCCCCCTCTGAAATCTAATTAGCATAATACAAAAATCCCCATAAAATCTGTCAGTTTAAACTAGATATATCAGTTTGTTTTGCATTGGATGTGTCTCAATACATCGCATCCGCCTATGTCGAACTTTCGTAAAGGTGACAGAGCTACAGCGATGTTTGTCAGACCATGAGACATCCTGAAAATCAGTCTTCTCACAAAATCGTCTGTAGCGTCCGAATGGTTTGGCTTGCAAACTATTATTACTATTATCTCCATTTTGCTCTACTACCTCCACAAGTGTCAGGAGACTTGTCGGAAGTTGGTACGGCCGAACTGCCAACTTCTGTCTGTAGCATCCGAACCGTTTGGGCTACACGGTAACCCCTCTGTGCAAAGGTGAGACTGACTCTCACGAACATGTCAGTTGTTTTGCTCAAGGACACCCACAGGCCTCACAAGACTCGTCTGAATGTCCCCTGGTACCAGTTGAAAAAAATGAATGGAAGTATATATGGAGACTGTTTATTGCCAAAAAATATGGGGTTAAGAGAGACACTTCAGAAGAAATTTACTCTGATATTTTTTTGGAACTCTTGTTCCATGTAGTGAATATGTTATTCAATGCACTTATATGGGCTAATAGCAGTAAGACCCAAAATCATTTTAATATATATTTTTGGGATACTTCAAGGGGTCTTAAAATTCTAAATCATAGCTAAATGATCCTTGGTATGACCTTTTAAAGCAATTCCATATAGCTTAGTTGAACCCCCCCCCCCAGCTTAGACTCTGATGGGTGAAGAGCATTGGGCCAGTAACCAAAAGGTTGCGGTTCGAATCCCCGAATCTGTCGGTGTTCCTCTCCGTTTCCACAAAGAGGAATGATTTTCATGTTGTGTACAATGCTGTACAGACCCCCATACTGCAAAGCCCAGATAGCATAGCAGCCTATGTTAACCTATGAAGTTTGCCCTGGTTGAGTGGACTGCTGTGTTGGGTTGAGGTGAGCATTGTGGTGATGTTCCAATCCAGCTTGCTCATTTACCCCTCTTGACCTCTCTTTCTGTATTCCTCTGTCTCTACCCCTCACTCAATTATTATGACTTTCCCTATTGCTACAGTACTGGCAGTATTCTTATCCTTATTTGTAACGTGTACGCTGGGAGTCTGGAAGCAAGTACAGGGAGTGAATAATTTTAAAGAAATAGAACATGGTACAAAACAAGAAAAGTGTACAGACATGAAACCCAAACAGAGTCAATAACACCTGAGGAAATAACCAAAGGAGTGACAGATATTTGAATTTGTTCTTAACTGACTTGCCTAGTTAAAGGTAAAAAATAAAAAGTATAGGTGAGGTAATCAAGAAAGTGAGTGTCATGATGCACAGGTACACGTAATGATTAGACAATGAGCACTAGAAAGGAGCGGGAATAGACATGACAATACCCCCTCCTTGACACACGGCTCCAGCCGCAGGACGCCGATCAGAGAGACTGTCTCAAGGACCATGAATGGCCCAGTTGCTGAGGCGCGGGGAACCTGATGAGCCAACCGAGTCTTGAGAACCTGTCGAGCCAGCCGAGGCACGGGAACCTTTAAAGCCGGCTGAGATATGGAAGCCTGACGAGGCAGCTGAGGCATGGGAGCCTACCGAGCCAACCGAATCCTGAAAACTTGACGAGCCAGCTGAGGCATCCCCGGTTGCTCGGCAGCGGCATATGGACCCGAAGTCACCAGAAACAAAAACAAACACTCCCTGATGCTCCCCTTCGGGGAGGTGTTATTCTGTAACGTGTACACTGGGAGTCGGGAAGCAAGTACAGGGAGTGAATAATTTAATAAATAGAACATGGTACAAAACAAGAAACAGGAAAAACGTACAGACATGAAACCCAAACAGTCAATAACACCAGAGGAAAGAACCAAGGGGAGTGACAGATATAGGGGAGGTAATCACGAAAGTGATGGAGTCCAGGTGAGTGTCATGAGGCGCAGGTATGCGTAACGATGGTGGCAGGTGTGCGTAATGATTAGACAACTGGGGTGGCAACAGCGAGCACCAGAGAGGAGGAGTAGATGTGACATTATCTTGTTTTTTCTTTCTCTTTTTCTCCTTCCCTCTCTTGCGTAGTATTATACAGTGACTATGAGTAAAATATGCTTTCAATTACCATGAAATTATGTTTTTATCACCAATGGGGGTGGTGTGTAAGGGCAGAGCAGGGGAATACCGATGTGGTGTGAATGGCTAAGGCCAGGTTAGTATGCGAGCAGACGTATAACATGTTGTAAATCCTGGATTATTGTCCAAATGTGTCGGCTACTTTCAGTGAACCCTGGTCATGCATTTTCACAATGACCAGTTCGCTCCATTCTGGTGGGGTAAAACAGAAAGAATCAAGAGCAAAGACAACTGAAGAGGAAGATGAAAAGACAGTTCTTTGTGAATATCATTCAAATGGCAGCTCCGTCTTGCCAGTTTAGCCAGTTGACTCTCAGATCTGTTTGAGAGATTCATAATCTGCGCAGGAAAGTGCATTTGCTGCTGTGAATGCTAGGAGAAACATACAAGATTACATTTCATTTTATATGAGGGCACAGAAACCAACTAATGCTGTAGCATAGACCACAAGAGCAACGTCAGCCACCTTCATTATAAGCAATAATGTTAACGATGTACTGTAGGATATTTTCAGTTTCAGTCTGGAGGTAGGCTCATGAAATGTGTTTTGTGTTTAGTTGTCTGTGGCCATGAAATCCAACACTGGCATTTCAAATCATGCTTGTTTTATTCAGACTCTTCTCTGCAGGTTCCTGCCTATGTCTTGCCTCACCTCATCTCTTCTCTATAGAGACAGAACAATTGGATTTAAACTTTAGTGTGCCACAAATGTTTCTGAGTGATGATAAAGTTAAAGAAGTCGTAGACTATAAAGTTAACAGCCTACGAAGAAGCTTTGGCTCTGTGGTATTTTGCCCAAATTGTATTATGTTTCTCATCCATAGTCCAGCTTTGGCTTTAGTTACAGTTCTGTCCCAATCCTCTGATTCACCTTCTTTAAGAATAGCTCCAGGGCTGCTCTTAATGCTAAAGTCTCCATAATGCCGTCCCCATTCCATCCCTCCTGGTGGTGTTATTGTCTTAACTCTGGATGGAGACGATGTCAGGAAAACACAAATTTGGCAACCTGCACATTTTAGTTTGAAGAATAAGACGATTTGCCTAATTGAAATAAGAACATCTATTTCTCTTTCTATCAGAGGTAGCTCTGATAGATAATAAACTGATCAAAATAAATATCTGTTCCATATCTGATTTAAAGGAAAACTCTGATTGATCTGAGCTGGCTTTGTTCCTCTCTCTCGAGAATGCAGTTGCTGATAAGACGGAGCAGCCATCACTTCCTTGTCATTCCTCTGATCCTGTGGTTTGGAAGCAGTGAAAATGGTATGCAAATGATTTGTTAATCCCTTTAAATTATTTTGTTCCATTTCTCCCTTTTATTTTCACACTCAATGATTTCTAGTGCAGCTTCCGTGTTTAACAGAACGGCAAGCTGACAGCCAGACACCCTCAGTTTCACAATTCCTCTGATAGAAAAGGACTGACAAGCAATCCTGCATTGGGAATATACCTGATTGAATTCAGTA
This sequence comes from Salvelinus alpinus, assembly GCF_045679555.1. Taxonomy (NCBI): domain Eukaryota; kingdom Metazoa; phylum Chordata; class Actinopteri; order Salmoniformes; family Salmonidae; genus Salvelinus; species Salvelinus alpinus. The sequence continues at coordinate 75,828,530 of NC_092090.1, read as the reverse complement.
ATTTGATATATCTCAGTAATAAATAAATGGAAATTATGATTTTGATTTTGATAAAACCAAAATAATTTCCAGGGAAACCAATCAACCAATGACAAAATGTGTGAAATACAATGGTTGTTGATAGTTTTATCTAAATTATTATTGAAAGTTTGAACTACTTAGGGATATAATTTACATATTCTTTTCACCATATCTACTTAGTTATCTCTCATACTTTTACCAATAGATTATGAACCCTTAGAAAATACCAACATTTCATGATCAAAATTAAGACCATATACAGTATTGGCACAGGCAGAATAAGACAAAACAACCAAATCTAATTCAAGAGTAGCATAACGAAGATATGAGATTGTGACCTGTGTTTTGTTGTCCTAAGGGTTGGTGTTTAAATAATAAGAAGGAAGTGGGATGGTCTTATATCCAAGAAGCTTAAAATGCAAAATCTGGAATAAGCCTCATTTTCTTCAGCCAATCGCATTTGATTTTGGAGGGTTTCTGTTGATCGTCTGAACTGACGCACACCCCCCCCCCCCCCCCCTAAATTAAAACACTAGAGGTTTATGTGGCTTTTCCCCAAAAAATTATCTAGACATTTATCCAGTTTAATCTTCTTAACATATTAAAGTGATTTGCATTACCCTGAAGTGGCTAAAGCTGTATCGAGATCATCCCCTTTAATACATTGAGACCTGGAAGGCATTGTGGACATATGCAGCTCTTAAATAAAACAGAGGTGGGCAGGAGTCAACTTTCTCAGCCGTGGAGATTTGGCCGTCACTGCTGTGCGTCCATTTTTCTTGCTCTGTTGATAACCAAACTATTGCACTCAGTCGGTATGCTTCTGCACGTGGCTCTGCCAGAACTACCCACACTGTGAGGTGGAGGGTTGAAGCGCTCAGCTTTTGAGCTGCACTGAATGAGCTTTCCCATAAAATACACTACTGGTCAAAAGTTTTAAAACACCTACTCTTTCAAGGATGTTTGTTTATTTTGACTATTTTCTAAATTGTAGAATAATAGTGAAGAAATCAAAACTATGAAATAACACATATGGAATAATGTAGTAACCAAGAAAGTGTTAAACAAATCAAAATATATTTTATATTTGAGATTCTTCAAAGTAGCCACCCTTTGCCTTGATGACAGCTTTGCACACTCTTGCCATTCTATCAACCCGGTTCAAATGGAATGCTTTTCCAACAGTCTTGAAGGAGTTCCCACATATGCTGAGCACTTGTTGGCTGCTTTTCCTTCACTCTGCGGTACGATTCATCCCAAACCATTTCAATTTGGTTGAGGTCGGGGGATTGTGGAGGACAGGTCATCTGATGCAGCACTCATCACTCTCCTTCTTGGTCAAATAGCCCTTACACAGCCAGGAGGTGTGTTGGGTCATTGTCCTGTTGAAAAACAAATGATAGTCCCACTAAGCCCGAACCAGATGGTATGGCGTATCACTGAAGAATGCTGTGGGAGCCATGTTGGTTAAGTGTGCCTTGAATTCTAAATAAATCACAGACAGTGTCACCAGCAAGCACCCCCACACCATAACACCTCCTCCTCCATGCTTTACGGTGGGAGATACACATGCGGAGATCATCCGTTCACTCACACCACGTCTCACAAAGACACATCGGTTGGAACCAAAAATCTCCAATTTGGACTCCAGAACAAAGAACACATTTCCACCAGTCTAATGTCCATTGCTCATATTTCTTGGCTCAAAATCAAGTCTCTTCTTCTTATTGGTGTCCTTTAGTAGTGGTTTCTTTGCAGCAAATTGACAATTAAGGCCTGATTCACACAGTCTCCTCTGAACAGTTGATGTTGAGATGTGTCTGTTACTTGAACTCTGTGAAGCATTTATTTGGGCTGCAATTTTTGAGGCTGGTAAGTCTAATGACCTTATCCTCCTTATCCTAACTGGGTCTTCCATTCCTGTCTTAAAGTAATGATGGACTGTCATTTTTCTTAGCTTTTTTGAGTTGTTCTTCCCATAATATGGACTTGGTCTTTTACCAAATAGGGCTATCTTGTGTATACCCCCCCGCCACCTTGTCACAACAGAACTTATTGGCTCAAACGTATTAAGAAGGAGAGAAATTCCACAAATACAATTTTAAGAAGGCACACCTGTTAATTAAAATGCATTCCAGGTGACTACCTCATGAAGCTGGTTGAGAGAATTCCAAGAGTGTGCAAAGCTGTCATCAATTCAAAGGGTGGCTATTTGAAGAATCTCAAATATAACATATATTTTGATTTGGTTAACACTTTTTTTGGTTACTACATTATTCCATATGTGTTATTTCATAACTTTGATGTCTTCACTATTATTCTACAATGTTGAAAATAGTTTAAAAAAATAGAAAAACCCTTGAATGAGTAGGTGTTCCTAAAACTTTTGACCGGTAGTGTAGGTGTTGGCGAGATGTTTCGAGTTTTTCTTCTGTGAATGTTATGAGAAGTGATATGAATAGTTAGAAAAGGCATAACCACAGAGTGCAGGCATGATTTGTCTGTATGTTAATAGGTTTGCGCATTTCAAGTGGAGTATGCTCTAACCTTTTCAGGGTTAAAAGCTCTGGGCCGGAATCAATAGTGACAGCTACAATGTGCTCCTTTCAATCTCTGCTCCACTGTCTGGACACTTGGGAAGCCTTGGTCACAACAAAGTAACTAATTCAAAACTGAGCCCTTCTGTGCTATGATGTATCCAGTATGTTGCCAGGCATTTTCTCATCAACTAGTGACTACCCCATGTTGCATTACACATTTATTGTCATCATTTAATCTGATAGTGTTGTCATCAGAGTCACTTCACCAGGGGTGGACTGGGACCAGAAATTGTCCCTGGCATTTCAAACACACCAGCTCATTGTTTTCCTTTAGGCCACCACACCAGCCCATTTTTTTCCCCTTGAGGCCCCACATCGGCCCATTTTTTCCTTGAGGTAAGGAGTTAGGTGACGCGACAAACAATGGACGCTATGCAGGAATTCTACAAAAAAACACGATTAACAAATCTGTTTTCACTATATCAATAATGTGGTCAGCAAAATACATAAATAATTTGAAAACATTAAGGTGGCAGATGTTACCCATGTCCCCAGGGAGATTGTTCAAGATTTACTTCGAAATTGGACGTCTATCCATTTCTTGAGGACGTCGGGAAATGCCTTAAAAACCGGCCATTATGGCCAACAGTGAGTGCTATTACCAGGGTTTTGCTAGGGCATTGTGTACAGGGATGGCCGATGGGCGCAATCCCATGACTCTGGAATACAAGGTTACTTGATCGGTCCCAGTGGTGGATATTAAACCTATCCCAAACCTTAACCATTCGGAATGAGTGCCTAAACTTCACCCGTAACTTTGAAATTTGAAGTTTCGAGAAACGTGGATAAACGTCTAATTCTGCAGTGAGGGCATGTTGGTCTAAAAATCCCAATACTGTGCATTATGATATTTACGCGATATGAGCCCAAATGTAAAGCAAGTGCCATGCTAAGAACGTTCAAATCTGTGGGACAGCCTTTTTTGTGAAACACGTGAAATCAGTGTGTTCTTGCACACTATTACAGACTACTAAGGGAAGCACAGTCGCAAGCTGCCCAATGACACGAGCCTACCAGACTAGCTAAATTACTACTATTCTCGCTTCAAGGCAAGTAAAACTGAAACATGCATGAGAGCATCAGCTGTTCCGGATGACTGTGTGATCACGCTCTCCGTAGCCAATGTGAGTGAGACCTTTAAACAGGTCAACATTTACAAGGCCGCAGGGCCAGACGGATTGCCAGGACGTGTACTCTGAGCATACGCTGACCAACTGGCAATCGTCTTCACAGACATTTTCAAACTCTCCCTGACTGAGTCTGTAATACCAACATGTTTCAAGCAGACCAACATAGTCCCTGTGCCCAAGAACACCCAGGTAACCTGCCTAAATGACTACCGACCTGTAGCACTCACGTCTGTAAGGCTGGTCATGCCTCACATCAACACCATTTTCAATGTGCATACCGCCCCAACAGATCCACAGATGATGCAATCTCTATGATGCAACACTGCCCTTTCCCTCCTGGACAAAAGGAACACCTATGTGAGAATGCTATTCATTGACTACAGCTCAGTGCTCTCAAAGCTCATCACTAAGCTAAGGACCCTGGGACTAAACACCTCCATCTGCAACTGGATCCTGGACTTCCTGACGGGCCGCCCCCAGGTGGTTAGGTAACAACACATCCGCCATGCTGATCCTCAACACCGGGCCCTCTCAGGGGTCCATGCTCAGTCCCCTCCTGTACTCCCTGTTCATTCATGACTGCATGGCCAGGCACAACTCCAACACCATCATCAAGTTTGCTGATGACACAACGATGGTAGGCCTGATCACCGACAACGATGAAACAGCCTATAGGGAGGAGGTCAGAGACCTGGCCTGTGGTGCCAGGACAACAACCTTTCCCTCAACATGATCAAGACAAAGGAGATGATTGTGGACTCCAGGAAAAGGAGGATCGAGGATTCCACCATTCTCATTGTTGGGGCTGTAGTGGAGCAGGTTGAGAGCTTCAAGTTCCTTGGTGTCCATATCACCAACAAACTATCATGGTCCAAACACACTAAGACTGTCGTGAAGAGTGCACGAATAAGCCTATTCCCCCTCAGGAGACTGAAAAGACTTGGCATGGGTCCTCAGATCCTCAAAAGGTTCTACAGCTGCACCATCGAGAGCATCCTGACTGGTTGCATCACTGCCTGGTATGGCAACTTATCGGCCTCCGACCGCAAGGCACTACAGAGTGTAGTGCGAATGGCCCAGTACATCACCGGAGCCAAGCTTCCTGCCATCTAAGACCTCTATACCAGGCGGTGTCAGAAAAAGGCCCTAAAAATTGTCAAAGACTCCAGCCACCCTAGTCATAAACTGTTCTCTCTGCTACCGTACGGCAAGCGGTACCAGAGCGCCAAGTCTAGGTCCAAAAGGCTTCTACACAGCTTCTACCCCCAAGGTATAAGACTCCTGAACATCTAATCGAAGGGCTACCCAGACCCCTATTTTACGCTGCTGCTTCTCTCTGTTTATTATCTATGCATAGTCACTTTAACTCTACCTACAGTACATGTACATATTACCTCGACTAACCGGTGCACCCGCACATTGACTCTGTACCGGTACCCCCTGTATATAGCCTAACTTGTTATTTTAATGCTGCTGTTTAATTATTTGTTACTTTTATTTTCTATGTTTTACTTATCACTTATTTTTTCTTAACTTCTTAAAGCATTGTTGGTTAAGGGCTTGTAAGCTTTTCACTGTAAGGTCTACACCTGTTGTATTCGGCGCATGTGACAAATAAAATTTGATTTGATTCATATTTGCTCTTTGTCTTGGGTATTCCTCAACCTATCAGAGTACGATCAATGTGACATTATATTGCCAAGAAATATGGGAATGTCCTGAGGGTGTTTCACAGTCATCGGATATCTTTTGACTGAAATATAAGGTCAAATGTTTTTCCTTAGTTTCTGTCATTCAGATATTTTCAGAGACACTAAAAAAACATAGCAGGTTACAAAGTGCAGCTCCTTGGCTACATTTTCATGTATGGGTTGTCAGGGATTGGTCCAAATTCACGTTTCGCCACCCCATTTCCATGACGAGTGCTAGCTTGCTAGCTGTGTGGGAGTGCTTGACGCTGTTCGCTGAGGCAATGAGTGTGTCTGTTAGGCTAACACACACACACATCCTAACACAGACACACACAGTGTGTTGGTGGGGGTGCTGTGTGTTTGGATGCTGTGTGGTGTGTGTATGTATTGAGTATCTCATTTGCATAAAGTTGTATCAAAAGTTGTATTCTAATTTCACAAATTGTTACAAACTTTCAGTTCAGCATAAAGCATGAAGATTTGTTAACAATATGCATATGAAGTACTTAATTTGCATAACACTGCACTTTAATTTAATAATTTGTGTTTTTATTTGAATCATCTCATTGTTTTACATCAGCCTGAAAATGTCATAACAATATGACCACTATGTGTAGATATTAGACAAAACATGTTGAATTTAAGAACCCAGACAGGTGATTATAGGTGCCATTATTGAGTAGGAATTAACATTGACCTGTCTGCAACCTTTTTTACCTTTTCCGATAACTTGAAAATAAGACATGTCAGCAATGGTAAGTCTTATCCTCATTAAATTGAGTGTTCTGTATTCCCGAGAAGCTTCTCTATACAAAGTATGACACCAGAATTAAAGTTTCACTTTGTCCCCTGACACGCTACTTGAGCCCCCAATTATTAACCAGATACTGATAATTTTGCACAAAAAAACTAAAACAAGTTAGACAGCAGGCCCAATGGGCTAAAAATAGATCAGCCCATCTGGCATTTGCCCCGAATTCCCAGATGCCCAGTCCGCCCCTGCACTTCACAGCGTAATAGATGTTGAAATCTTCATAGTAATGAGTGATTCTTTTTTGTTGTGTCATGCTCTTATCTGTAAAAATAAATTGTCTTTCTATTATGCCTGCAGAAGTTTTCAGATACTTTCTTTGTAAAGCTGTTAAAAGGAAATGATCGTTCTTAATTCCATCAATTTACTTTTTATTTTCTAGGTTGCATTAGGTTTATTGGCTATATAAAATTAAGCTGATGATACTGCCAGAGTGTGTCTGAAAAATACTTGTTCTAACCTTAGTTAATTAACGTATAACCGTAGTATAATGCAGTGTTCACATCATGAGAAATATCATTCTTCATTTAACTCTGTTCCTATTTTCAATGCTTTTGTACGTTTTCCCATTGCCTCCAATTGCTTTCCTGTTCATACTGTAGCTACTACTCCACAACTATTGCCAGCTATCTCTTTGCAGTGTTAAAATGTTGGCCTCTTACTCTAGTACTTCCTCTAAGAGGCTGAGAGATGGTTGAAGAACTGCTGTTTGTAGCAATCCATAGAGGATCTTCATCTCTGTCAACATGGCTGAGTTACACACAGACACTTCACACAAACCACCAGTCGTTGCTTCTTTTCATATCGTATAAAATTTGAGAAATGTATTGAAACTGGAAGGTTTGAAAACAGGCCTTTCTTCTTTTCCTCAGTCAACCATGAATGCCTTGCTAGAAAATTCAATTTTTTTTCCTTCTGGCTTTGTTTTTATTTCTTTGTCCAAATCCTATCGAGTGGTGCTTCAGGTTCTTCCTTGAGTAAAAAGTTGATATTGTAGTGAAGAGGAAGAAAGGACTTCTTTCTGTGAGTTGGAATGTGGATTTCCCCCCCGTGAAATCCTAATTGTGCCTTGGAGGGCTGGTAGTATGTAGGGTATCTCAGCTCAGCTCAGCAGGATTTGTGTCTGTGTATGTTGGAGTGTCTTTCAGCCTGGATGCGAATATAACCCTTTCAGTACACAAGCGTCTGATTCCTTGTATTTGCCGCTAGGCTGATCCTGTGCATCTGTGCAGCTTTGTGGTGAACACATTGAAACTTCTTTTTTTGGTTGCTACCATTTGAAAAAGGACAGGTGTTTGTCATGTGCAGAGTAGGGACTGAAAACTGGGCATAATTTCAGTTCAGTACAATATGCTCTCAGGTAGTCGACTCTTGGCTGTGGAACAACCACACAAGAAAACTAAGGGCTTACAAAGCTATTGTTAATATGGCTCATGGCCAGAGTGAACCATAAGATAGCAACAGCACAGACATCAGGTCAAGACTCAGACCTCTGCTTAGCCCCAGAATTATTTATTTAAATGTATCTATGCAAATCCAGGATAAGATGTTATCTACCTGCAGCTACCAACTCCCCAGGGACAAACATGCCTGGGTCTATCAGAGGTAGACAGGTTATTGATGACAGTCAAACAAGGAGGAAAAGGCCACATCTGTTAAGATTGTGGTGCTTTCGTGGTTAATTGTATTCTGAATGGGGTTCAGACCTTTAGATCAGTGTCAGTTGGATAATCTATCAGCTGATCTCACATATCTCTCCGTTTTCATTTACTTATCTTAGAATTGAGTAAAATATGCTTTATTCAAATGAATGGTGGAGAGTGTTCAGATGATATATGGCCCCGTGGGGATAGGCCAGGATGGAGCTGTTTGTGGAGCAGCTTTATTTGTTGTGTCTTTATCAGTGTGTCAGGCAGGGGGAGAGGCAGAGCATGCTCTGTAAGAATGGACGAGCCCTTGAACCATAAACCTGCAGCTCGTCTGATAACACTTTCAGTATTGTGAAATCTGTCATTCTGCCCTGCGTCTTCCTCTCGACAGAGCTTTATATATCAACACTTACTAAATCAGGGTCCTGCCACAGGGAGGATCATTTTGAACCTGCCCTCCGAATTAAGGTTTTCCGTTCCTCACTCAGTGTTTTTATTGCAGTTTCTTTTTGAGATTGAAGGGGATTAAATAACAGAGGGAGAACATCTAACTCTCCTTTTGTGTTTTACACATTTACTGTTCTGTACCTGGTGGGTAGGAGCGTTTGGCCAGTAACCGAAAGGTTGCTGGATTGAATCCCCGAGCTGACAAGGTAAAATCTGTTCTGCCCCTGAGCAAGGCACACAGCAAATTGGCCAGTGTGTGTGCTAATATTGTCACGCCCTGATCTATTTCACCTGTCCTTATACAGGTGTCGCCCATCTTCTCTACTTATCCTCTGGGTATTTATACCTGTGTTTTGTCTGTGCCAGTTCATCTTGTTTGTTCAAGCCTACCAGAGTTTTGTCTCAGCTCCTGTTTTTCTCCAGTCTCTCTTTAACTTGTCCTCCTGGTTTTTGACCCTTGCCTGTCCTGACCCTGTACCCGCCCACCTGAGCACTCTGCCTGAGCCTGCCTGCCATCCTGTACCTTTCCTCCACCTCTACATTACCGACCTCTGCCTGACCTGACCCTGAGCTTGCATGTCATCCTGTACCTTGGCCTCTACTCTGAATTATCGACCTACCTGCCTGCCTTGACCTGTCGTTTGCCTGCCCCTGTTGTTACAATAAACATTGTTACTTCACACAGTCTGCACTTGATTCCGGATAGTACGAACTGGCCATGACGGACCCAGCGGACTTGGACCAGCTCCGCAACGCCATCTCCTCACAAGGAGCCACCATTGGTAGGCACAAGGAGTTTCTTTGCGGTCTGATGGAAGGGTTCCAGGCCGTGGCCAAACGTCACAACCTAGCCTTGGACGCATTGCGGGAGCAATTCTGTGGGTTGCCTACTAGGCAGCCCACCATGACGGTAACCTCCCAGCCCCTCAGTAACCCGGCTGGTTACAGCGCTGTCACACCGGTTTCCCGGGAACCCCACTAACCTCCCCCGGAGCGCTAGGATGGAGATTCCAGAACCTGCTGGGCCTTTCTCTCCCAGTGCTCCCTCGTTTTCGAGTTACAACCTTTTTCATTCCCCTCGGACCGCTCGAAGATGGCGTACATTATTACGCTGATGTCCGGGAGGGCACTCGCCTGGGCCATGGCGGTGTGGGAGCAACAATCTGCTGTCTGCCTCAGTCTGGAGGTATTCATGGCAGAGGTGAGAAAAGTTTGAGGCTCCGGTGTCCAGGAGAGAGGCTGCCCGGAAGTTACTCCAGCTTCGGCTGGACACCCTCAGTGTTGCAGACTATGCGGTGGAGTTCCACACGTTAGCAGCTGAGGGGACCTGGAACCTGGAAGCGCTGTTCGACACGTTCCTGCATGGATTATCGGAGGAGGTAAAGGATGAGCTGGCAGCCCGAGAACTACCGACGGATCTCGACTCACTCATCGCTTTAAAACTTCTTGTCAATAGGGGGGCGCCATTTCGACTTTGTAAAAATTCGTTCCCAAATTAAACTACCTCGTACTCAATTCTTGCTCGTACAATATGCATATTATTATTACTATTGGATAGAAAACACTCTCTAGTTTCTAAAACCGTTTGAATTATATCTGTGAGTAAAACAGAACTCAAGTTGCAGCTAACTTCCTGTCAGGAAGTGAGAAATCTGAAATCGATGCTCTGTTCCAGGATCAGTTTATTAAATTGCATGTGATCTATGAGTCGACATGCACTGCATACGATTTCCCCTAGATGTCAGTAAGCAGTGAGAATTGGAATGGTGTTGCTAGGCAGATCTGAGGCCATATAAAAGCTCATGGAACCGGGGGTGCACTCTTTTCAACGTTCGTCATGGCGCAAAGGAGGACCTCAGGATGGCATTCTGAAAAGCTCTCGTTATAGGCCTTAGATATATCCGGCTCTGATTTTATTCGATATAGGTGTTAAAGACATCATAATGTAGTTATTTTAAACCGAGTTATATCAGTTTATATTAGTATATTGCGATTTTCGGATATTTCTTTGTGCTGCGTTATGAAGAGTTGGGCACGTCTGGGCCACATAGCTAATGTTTGCTGCTAATTCCTAAGTTGAAGACGGCAATCTACAACCGAGCAACGATGATTCTGGACAAAGGACCACTTGCACAAGATTCTGATGGAAGCTCATCAAAAAGTAAGAACTATTTATGATGTTAATTCGTTGTTCTGTTGAAAAATGTAAAACTATTATTCGGCCATTAATTTCGGTGCGGTCTCGCTTTAGCGCACGCTGTATGTCGTAGTAACGTTAATTTTAAAAATCTAACACAGCGGTTGCATTAAGAACTAATGTATCTTTCATTTGCTGTCCAACCTGTATTTTTTAGTCAAGTTTATGATTAGTTATTGATTAGATTAGGTGCCTCTCCCAAGATTTCTCCCGACATTTTGTTGGCAGCTTGGCTACTATTCTCATTGTATAACCACGATTTGTGCCGCTAAATATGCACATTTTCGAACAAACAATATATGTATTGTGTAATATGATGTTATAAGACTGTCATCTGAAGAAGTTTGAGAAGGTTAGTGAAAAAATTTATATCTTTTGGTTTATTCGTTATCGCTACTGTTGGCTTGAATCAATGCTGTTGTGTGGTTGGCTATTGTAGTAAGCTAATATAATGCTAAATTGTGTTTTCGCTGTAAAACACTTAAAGAATCTGAAATATTGGCTGGATTCACAAGATCTTTGTCTTTCATTTGCTGTACGCTGAGTATTTAGGTAATTCACGTTGCTCTCTGTAGTTATTCTAGTTGCTTTGGTGAGAGTTGTGATGGTGGCTGCAATGTAAAACTATGATTTATACCTGAAATATGCACATTTTTCTAACAAAACATATGCTATACAATAAATATGTTATCAGACTGTCATCTGATTAAGTTGTTTCTTGGTTAGTGACTATTTATATCTTTATTTGGTCGAATTTGTGATAGCTACCTATGCAGGAAAAAAATGGTGGAGAAAAAAAAGTTGTGTCTTTTGCTATGGTGGTTAGCTAATAGAAATACATATTGTGTCTTCCCTGTAAAACATTTTAAAAATCAGAAATGATGGCTGGATTCACAAGATGTGTATCTTTCATTTGGTGTCTTGGACTTGTGATTTCATGAACATTTTATTATATGATATCCCTGTGGCTTTAGGCTAGGCTATGCTAGTCAGCTTTTTTGATGGGGGGGATCCCGGATCCGGGTTTGTGACTCGTTAGAGGTCTAATTGCGGTCCCAATCGCTCACTCAGGGATCCCACCTTGCATCTTATAAACTCCAGAAGTCCCCGGCGTCTACGTCACCGAGAGTATCCAAGCTTACCCGAGTTCCTCCAAAAGCCTCCGGAGACTGCCGATTCACCTCTTCCCAAGCCAATGCAGCTCGGCAGGGCTAGTTTGTCTCCAGCCGAATGCGTACGCCGACTTGAGACCCAAATTTGTCTGTATTGCGGTACTGTCATTCATTTTGTGTTTACCTGGCCCTTCAAGAGACCCAGCTCATTCGTTGGAGTGAGTACACTGGTGGGTCTCAAAGAGAATTGTTCTTCTCCCCATACTCGCTCCCCTCTCCATGCCACCCTGTTGTGGGGTGACCAGTCCAGGTCTCTCCAGGTACTCATCGACTCGGGGACCGATGTCCCACTCAACCCCTCTCCATGGCCATGGGTGTTAGAGCGCTGGACGGGTGCTCTATAGGCCGGGTCACCTACCAGGCCACCCCCGTCAACCTATGAGTGTCGGGGAACCACAGTGAGATTATCCAATTCCTGCTGGTTGAGTCTCCGCTGGTTCCTGTGGTATTGGGATTCTCTTGGCTCCAGTGCCACAATCCCTCCATTGACTGCTATTGGTGCCATCGTGGGCTGGATCCCGTCCTGCCGCACTGATTGCACTCATCGCAGCTCTGCCTGCTCGGGGTCATATTCCTGGGGGTTTGGAAATTGCCCCGGACCTCTCTGCCAGCTCCGCAGAGTACCAGGACCTCCGGGAGGGGTTCAGTAAGGACCGGGCCACTTCGCTTCCGCAGCACCGACCGGTATACAAGAAGGTCAAGCCTGAGGCGCTGGCACACCACTATAGTGTCACGGCTAGACCCCCGGAAGGCTACACCCCCGGGAAGGCTACACCCCCGGCTACATCCCCTCTGTTCCAAGATCATTAGCCCCTCCTCTGTTGCCCTGTATGCTGACTAGTGCACTTTCATAAGGTAAGATGATACAGTAATTGTTGTGTAATTTCTTTTTTAGGTTGTCTCTTCATTGTCTTAACATGTGGAGAGTGACTTAAAAATACCCTTTGTGTGTTGCAGTCATGCTGCAGCATTGAAGACCGTCTTGATGGGAGCCATCGTGGACAGTCATTCCTCCTTGCCGTCGGAAGAAGACAGAGCAAGATTGACAACTACTACATCGTGGTGGACAAGAGGCTTGTTCCCTGCCAGGCAACTAGTGGTCTGTGTGCGTTTGATGAACTGTTCAAAGCCGACTTTGTCTTTAACCTGACATATGACGATGCTCTTGTCAACTTCTACACATTTGTGCAGACAACCATCTACAACATTGATGTATGCATAACAAGAGGCCCCTAGCATGATAGAGTTGAGGACAACACTTCTGAACTAGATAAATGTATGTCACAGTGCTTTTATTGTCAAGTGTTGCACAGAAACAGCCAGTCATTGATATCTCATTTTTAGACTTGAACCTAGCTTCTGTCCCTCCACCAAGTTTATATTTGTCTGAGTTTATATTTGTCTGTGCTCAAGATGGTTGTAGATGGCAGTTTTCAACATACTCGGGGTTCAAAAAACATTTGAATAGTATTCATAAGGATATTGGTCAAGTAGTTGATGCATTAAGCTTAGAAGGGCCCTCTCATGTTGCTGATTCTCCAGTCCAATCAGCTCTACAAATGGGTGGTGACATTGGTGTCTCACTTGATAACACTCAAAGTGATTGTTTTGAGAAGAATAGACAGTCTTGCTAAAGATATGTGTGCCTCCATCATTGCCAAGTTGCAAGCTAGTGGTGTTGCAAATAGGTTTGTCAACAATAGTGTGTGATTTAGAAGAGCTTACTACTGAACTGCACTCCCAAATTAAATAAGATGTTCTGTCAGTTATGCCTATGGATAACACCTCTACATCTGCTGTAAAGGATGATAGCAGGTGAAATAAACAAACAGGCATGTATGGTCAAGTCCCAGTGACAGATACTTTGTATATATTCCTATACTGGAAACATTGAGGTTCATGTGTCGCAGTTCTAAAATCTGTAAATTACTGGAAAATGCACCTAGGGATACATCTGTGCAAGACACTTATGAGACTTTTGTGATGGAAGTTACTTTAAGATTCATCCCTTGTTCTCAAAACATAGTACAATTGGATCTGAAAAGCATTTCTATGATGACTTTGAAACTGCCAACCCGCTTGGATCCAAGCGTGGTGTTCACAAGATAGGCGCTATTCATTTGCCACCCAAGTTTAACTCTGCTGTGATGAATATTCATTGTGTATCATTATTTCATTATCAAGATCTAAAGAAATATGGCTTTGATGCCATTCTAGAGCCCTTGGTTAAGGATGTTAAAAAACTGGAGTGTGATGGTGTAAATTTGCCTTTTCAACTTAACTGATAGTACCATAAACTCTATCTGCCAAATAACTAGACACAATTTGGGCAATGCATGCAGTCCTTGGTTTCACAGAGTCCTTCAGTGGTCATTACTTTTGCCGGTTCTGTTTGATAGAAAAGTCTAATGCTCAGACGGTTTACAGAGAGGATGACCCTAAGATTGTCTTGTGCGGTAAATATCCATTTGAAATGCATTTGAATCAGTTGCAATCAGACCCACAGCTCCCATCTGTGTCTGGTGTAAAGAAAAATTCTAAACTAAACAGTTTATAGCACTTCCATGTTTGTAGTCATTTTTCAGTGGACATAATGCATGACATTCTTGAAGGGGTGGCTCAGTTTGAGTTAAAATTGTTGTTTGAAAAAAACTCTGAAAATTGTATTTCGAAACGTGCACTTCTCTCTAGAATCTACTCGATTGACTATGGGTACATGGAGTGCAGACTAAAGTCAACCTAGAGAACAGTGGAAATAGCATAGTACTTAATTCTATTCAAACTCTTGTGAGAAACGTTCCCTTTATTTTGGGTGGTGTTGTTCCACCAGGAAATGAGAACTGGAATTTCCTGCTCATCTTACTGCAAATAATCAATATTGTTTCTTCTTAGCCAGGGCATGACTATATCTGAAGCATTTGATAATTGAACATCACACACTTTTCAAACAGTTGTACCCACATAAAAACGTAATACCTAAACATCACTTTATGATACATTACCCAGCATGCACAAGACAATTCGGTCCTTTATTACATATGTGACCCACCACCTGGATTCGGTCTTATGTAGCAAAATTTGAAATTGTGTTTTTTTCATTGAATTAAAGAAGAGACTCAGAGCTACAAAATGGTATATCATACACTGCATTTGTGGAAGAATGGGAAAGTAATTCTGCTTTGAAAGTTGATGAACTTGTAAACTCACTTTTGAGAAAATGGCCTTTGAACATTTTGGTATCTAGTGAAGAGCTCTTCTTTGTCTACACCCATTCAGCATCATTCACACCCTCTTAAGCTCTTAAGCCACCCATCTCATTCCGCTCTCTGAGCGCACACTTAACGCTCTGGCCGATGATTTGTTTAACTATGGATAACATGAAAACAGCCTAACCAGCACTGCTGGCGACAATTTCATGACGCTTTTTTGCAGACGTTTACTGACACCGGCCATATTCAACGAGTGTTGTACACACGAATAATAACGTCAGTTAGGGAGCCAGCCAGCTAACGTTAGCTAGCTAACAGTACACTTTAG
Organism: Salvelinus alpinus; assembly: GCF_045679555.1. NCBI lineage: Eukaryota > Metazoa > Chordata > Actinopteri > Salmoniformes > Salmonidae > Salvelinus > Salvelinus alpinus. The sequence goes on along the minus strand of NC_092090.1, from coordinate 75,813,275 downwards.
CTTAAGGCATGTAGCTAGCTAGGTAAACAAAGCATAAGATCACACGTCATGTAACGTTAGCTAACGAGCTAGCCAGCTAACGTTAGCTAGCTAGCTAACAGTACACTTTAGCTGGAAATGAAACCACTTTCTGTCAAAATTAGAAACATGTAATATCTGAAAATGTAGCTAGCTATCTTACCTTTATACATCATCATGCGTGATGGACGTGTCTCCCTGTCAGGAATGCCATACCACGGTTGCCCTTAGTTTGAAGATGTAATCTGGAGACAGGTGTTTCCTCCATCTCTTTAGCTATCATACTCTCTAATTTCACTGATTTCAAAACTTGATCCTCCAGAAAGTGGAGAGCAACACTTTTGCAGCTTCACTACACAATAAAAAAAAAATTAAGCCGGGTTCGACAGGATTACCAACACAGACTGACGACCTCAAATAGACAGTAGCCTTCTATATGGCAGACCAATCCGAACTCATCTCTCGGCTTGTCCAGCCCACTCATTATCTCAGCCAATCATGGCTAGTGGGAAGGTTGCTGACTTTTTCTGTTGCTTAACAAGCAAGGCTCGTAATTTAACAATTTTATTCGTATTTACAGAGGGCATACAATTTTGTTATTAAGGTCCATGAAAGTTCACATGTTCGAGAAGGCATTTCTGCCCCCAAAAAATGCATTTTGCTAAAGAAAATGTTTTTTTACGTTCAAACGGCTCTCCTGTGAAGTTGTGACTTGTGACATATAACTCAAAAACTTCAAGAACATTGCCAAAAAACACCAATTTGCTGTAGGCCATCACTGGGAGACATCACCATTGCGACCTACTGAGTATGTACCGATGAAAGCATTTCCACTGAGGGATTTTACTGGTGGTGAGGAGTTGGCAGCGTCACTTCAGGTCACTATGCAGAAAGCCATTTACTCTACCAGCTGGGTTAAGAAGGATGGCATGGAGTACAGAGAGGGACTTTTAGTTTGCAGTAAGCTGGAGCATGAAATACCAGTCTGTAAAATAAGATCCTTGTGGTTGACAATATTGTATACCTATTGCTGGACAAGTTGCATACTCCCGAGGGCTCCCAAGTGGCGCAGCGGCTGTGATGCACTGATTTCATTCTGATGTACCTGTGATGCACTGTTTTCATTCTGATGCGCCTGTGATGCACTGTTTTCATTCTGATGCGCCTGTGATGCACTGATTTCATCCTGATGCGCCTGTGATGCACTGATTTCATTCTGATGCGCCTGTGATGCACTGTTTTCATTCTGATGCGCCTGTGATGCACTGTTTTCATTCTGATGCGCCTGTGATGCACTGTTTTCATTCTGATGCGCCTGTGATGCACTGATTTCATCCTGATGCGCCTGTGATGCACTGATTTCATTCTGATGCGCCTGTGATGCACTGATTTCATTCTGATGCGCCTGTGATGCACTGTTTTCATTCTGATGCGCCTGTGATGCACTGATTTCATTCTGATGCGCCTGTGATGCACTGTTTTCATTCTGATGCGCCTGTGATGCACTGATTTCATCCTGATGCGCCTGTGATGCACTGTTTTCATTCTGATGCGTCTGTGATGCACTGATTTCATCCTGATGCGCCTGTGATGCACTGATTTCATTCTGATACACCCTCTCTTTGTGGCCTAAATAAATTTTAAAAAACAGAGTCAATACTCGTGTAACGAATCCTTTATTGTTTCTGTTTAACTCACCTACAACTTGCAGGCTTGATTTATGAGTGGGAGAGAACCAGACAAAAAGTTGTTATTTCCTAGTGTGAATATTTAGCACTTGGTGTCAATTCAGCTACAAGATGCATTCTCTAGAGATGATCCTCAACACTAAAAGGTGTTGCTGCTTAATACTGAGGGTGTTGAAATTTGAACAACACCTGAAGTGTTATATCTTAACACTCAGTGTTTCAATGTTAACACAACAAAAAAGTGTTAAATTAACACTGATTAGTGGACTGGTAGTGATCCACTGATAGTGGACCTATATAAATACCAGACAAGTGTTAAAATGAACTGTGCAGTTAACCCACTGTTCCCCGGGCGCCAATGACATGGATGTCGATTAATGCAGCCCCCCACACCTCTCTGATTCAGAGGGGTTGGGTTAATTGCGGAAGACACATTTCAGTTGAATGCATTCAGTTGTACAACAGACTACTGTAGGTATCCCCCTTTCCCTTTACATTAATTAGCGTTTCAATTTTGTTTTTAGTCAGCCAGGACTTTAGTCATGCACTGACGTCTTAGCTCTCTACCTCCTGTTAGTGAGATGAGTGCTCCCTGAACTACTCAGCGCCTCTCTGATCACATGGCCCTGATTGTCAGACTGGTGGGCTGGTGATATATGAACACAGACGGTGCTTGTCTGGTTTAAATACGTCAAGCTTCCAAACCCTGGGCAGTCTTCTCGCCCAGTCTCCCAACACCCAGCATCGCCCACTGAAACCAGAGACTCCCAGAGACATACTGGCGAATCTGGCCCTGTGAACTGGCAGCCTGGATCTGGTTCAGCCCACATACACAGGCACAGACTGCACTGCCCCGTCTCTGATAGACACTAAAGCTTGCCACCCTACAGTATGTAGATGTCTTCTGGTGGCTGTCCATTAATGGCGTCAATGGCATCTTCCTACACAGGCATGAGTAAACAGAGGGCACAAGCAAATGTGGGAATAATTGACACTCCCACTATATAGTGCATCAGAAGCATTAATGAATCATGATGTAGAGAACGTGGAAGGCATCCAGGCTGGTGAAGCACACAGTGCCTGTGAACAACTCTGACACCTCTGATGGCTCTGAATGGGGTTTTGACAAATAAAAATCTTGGGGTCATTTTCCAGACTGTTTACTTAGTTATAGACACATTATGGACTAATTACTCATGGCTCACCTTTTTCCTGTCTAAAGTAGCAAGACTGTGTTAACTATTGTCATTATAGGGGGCTACAACATAGAGGTAGGGAGGGGGCTGAATTCTGACATTAATTGTCTCCAGTAGAGATCATATTGTTTTGCTCCTGCAGTGTAAATGTAAAGGGTGTGATCAAGGGAGAATCTCAATTCCTTCTCCTCGCATCCTCTTCCCTCTCTCATCGCCTCCTTCTTAAAACCCATTGGAGGAGAAGGTCAGAGGGGAGGGACCTCTGGCTTTCTCATCCAATGGGTTTTGAGAAGGAGACAAGGAGAGAGGACGCAAGGAGAATGCAATTGAGATTTTCCCGGAGGGTTCCAGACTGTTCCCTAACCCCTCCCTCCCAACCCTATTTCTATGCGCCAACCCCCCTTATTATCACAAACAAAAAAGGGTTACCATAGAAACCATATAGCTGCCTGGAGTCAAACTAAAATCCCATTTTCAATATATGTTTATATTTAGAATATCCCTCTCAAGGGGCTGAATATCAGATAGCTTTCAGAGACCTTGTTTAATTGTCTTCAGGCAGTTATAGCTTCGAAATATAATCTTTCCCGATATTGTGTGACTTTTGGAGTGCGCTTGTACCGAATGTATTTTTTTGCTGCTAAAAATACTGGAACTGTCTGTACATAGAGATTTTATTCATCGCTGGATTAAAACGATATGGTGTCTTGAATAGATACGCTTCTTTTTTCTCTCTTTCAGTGATGCATTTCTCCAAATGATTGAGTTTTTCTGCAGCTGCCAGGTTTTTGTACATGGTATAGGCCTGAATGTTTTCATTTTGTATCTACATTTCCCCCACCCAAAATTTGAGTAACTCCTCCACAATCCAACCAAGTGGCAACGCAACACTATAACCTTTCGTAGGAAGTATATATGATAAGCAGAATAATGATGGATATCAGTCCTGTGTTGTAATTGACCCCATTCTGCTTGACTATGTTGAGCTCCTTCATCTGCAGAGCTACATGTCAAAAATATTTCTCTCTGCTCCATTTACCATATAGATTCGTTCAGTGTCTGAATTGTTGAATATGCTTGTGCCTGTTACTTACGAGTACATGTTAATGTCAGTTACTGTGCATGAGCATGTGCATTTGCACAAATGCTTTCATGGTGGTGAGTAGGTGTATGTGTGTAGAGCCACCACTAGAAAGTGTTGAAAGCCCCAGCTAGCAAGATCGCATCCAGGGTGACTAACAAGCTTAGCATGAGCACGACTGTTTTCGCAAGCATTTGGTATGGTGAAAAGAGTCCTCAAAATTGAGAGGAATGCAGGAATCTTACTCTACCCTTCTACTAATTCCATATCCTCCAAGCCTCAGTCAGACTGAAACATACTACTCGCTGCTGCTACCGTATGGTGTTGGAAACAGACAAAAATACACTTCCACCAAAAAAGACAGGAGCAGTTGGTTTTAGTGTAGTGTATAAATAGATATCTATGTCTGCCGAGCATGGTACAGTCAGTGGTTGTGGTTAGATGAGCACAATTTTAAAAAGTGTTAGTGTGTTTATATAATAATACATTTTAAAAGATTCAAGTTGCCTTTCATAAACTAAAACTCGCACTTGACTTTTTCCCTCTCTACTAGCACTGCCTTTGCTGATAGCTACTTTACTGAGGAACATTTTTACTTCCTGTGACTGAGATATGTGGTTGTCCCACCTAGCTATCTTAAGATGAACGCACTAACTGTAAGTCACTCAGGATAAGAGCGTCAGCTAAGTCACTAAATTGTAAAATGTAAATATAATCGTGTAAGCTGGTGTTTCACATTCCTCTGTGATACACTAACTCTTGATCTGGTCGAGTTGTTGACTTTGGATGTTGTGTTGTGTCCTGGTTTATGCATCGTAGTGCCATATAGTTTTTTCCTTTGGCCATGGTGTTTCTGGAGCTGTGGTTCCACGAGCCACTCCACCCTCCCCTTCTGTGTAGGAGGCAGGCTGAGTTAAAAATAGGCAAGTTTGGAGGTAGTGGGCAGTCCTCCTAAGAGTGGGAACCGAGCAGAGCCTTGGATTTCATTGGTATAAACTCTCTCTGGGAAATTGCTCAATTTGGATCGAAATGATCATGGAACAGTTTGTCAATTATCAATTAGTTTTCTGGTCAACAAAAATGTAAAAGAGAGAAAAGCTGTACTTGCTATACTGTATTAGCAAATACATAAGGCCCTCTGCAATGTTATGTGCATTATTCAGGCAGTGTAGATGGAGAAATAGTTTTAAAAGCTCTCTAGTTTAATGAAGGTGACCAGGGGTTGCTGCCTGTGCGCTGAAGAGCTGATGCCTTGTGGAGCTCAGCACTGAATAGCAGGGAGGCTGAGTCTGCTAATTGCACCAGCGGAGAGTTAAGCACATTGCACAATGATGACAAGGGCCAGCAAATTACTGCATTATGTCACCTCTTGCTTTCACCAAATGACTCTAATGGCATTTATATGCGTTGTGTGCGTGTCTAGAGAAAGTCTTCCTCACTCATCCTCTGCTCGCTTCCTTCAGGCGTCCAATATACTGCTACTTTGGTGATGGAGGTCGGATCCAACTCCAGCAGAGAGAAGCGTTGACTCACTTGAGCATTGTCTTTATGCTCTCTTGTCTGCCTGAGCTTTTAGTTTCCTTGAGGTGATTTCTTTGGGCAAAAAGTGTGTGGGATTGTCTGCAGACAATTTGTGTGCAAGGTGAATCATTAGTTTGTCCAAGTACTGTTATGTCATCATCCTGCACTCTGATCCGTACAGTACAACCATCAAGAGGATGATTAAGGGTGGATGTCTCATTTCAGTCATTCAAAAGAACCAGTTCAAGAAGACATTTTAAGAAGACATTTGAGTTTCAGTTTGAGAAGAGAGGGGTTTTCATGGGAAGGACTGTCAGAATATTTGTCTGAGTGGTTTCTTGCACCCAATTCATCTTGTCCAGATTACTGTGCTGCCCTTTGTGACTGGCAGAGAGGGGGGTTGTGTACTGGCAGTAGTGAAGGGGAAGAACGAGGTTACAAAGCCTTTGCGCATGTGAGGGGGAGCTGTTATTAATGACAATAAGGACCCCCTCACCCCTAAGGTTGGTGACCTCTAGGTGAGTTCCAGCCAGAAGCCGCACACAGCCATGTCTTTTCAATATGGCTACTGTCCCGCTTCTATCTCCATCTCATCTATGGGCCCTCTGCTCCCACCAGTCCCTGGACAGGATTCAATTACTGCTGGAGGCCTGACCTCTGACCTGTCTCCCCCAGGATGAACCACATCCTTTGACCCTGATAGAACAATTTGCCTCGACCACAGTTAACCACCTTCCCCTTGGCTCCCCATGGCTATCCACCTTCTCTCTCTCTCTCTCTCTCTCTCTCTCTCTCTCTCTCTCTCTCTCTCTCTCTCTCTCTCTCTCTCTCTCTCTCTCTCTCTCTCTCTCTCTCTCTCTCTCTCTCTCTCTCTCTCTCTCTCTCTCTCTCTCTCTCTCTCTCGCTCTCGCTCTCTTCCCCCCCCCACCAGTCTCCTGACATGTTAGGCTTCCCTGCCTGCCCCTTAATGTGTGATAGCTGAAATGAGTTCACTGTTGTATGCCTCTTATCTGTTTGTTCATGTGTCAAATCAAATCAAATCAAATTTTATTAGTCACATACACATGGTTAGCAGATGTTAATGCGAGTGTAGCGAAATGCTTGTGCTTCTAGTTCCGACAATGCAGTAATAACCAACAAGTAATCTAACCTAACAATTCCACAACTACTACCTTATACACACACACAAGTGTAAAGGGATGAAGAATATGTACATAAAGATATATGAATGAGTGGTGGTACAGAACGGCATGGCAAGATGCAGTAGATGGTATAGAGTACGGTATATACATATGAGATGAGTACTGTAGGGTATGTAAACATAAAGTGGCATAGTTTAAAGTGGCTAGTGGTACATGTATTACATAAAGATGGCAAGATGCAGTAGATGATATAGAGTACAGTATATACATATGAGATGGGTAATGTAGGGTATGTAAACATTATATTAAGTGGCATTGTTTAAAGTGGCTAGTGGTACATTTTTACATAATTTCCATCAATTCCCATTTTTAAAGTGGCTGGAGTTGAGTCAGTATGTTGGCAGCGGCCGCTAAATGTTAGTGGTGGCTGTTTAACAGTCTGATGGCCTTGAGATAGAAGCTGTTTTTCAGTCTCTCGGTCCCTGCTTTGATGCACCTGTACTGACCTCGCCTTCTGGATGATAGCGGGGTGAACAGGCAGTGGCTTGGGTGGTTGTTGTCCTTGATGATCTTTATGGCCTTCCTGTGACATCGGGTGGTGTAGGTGTCCTGGAGGGCAGGTAGTTTGCCCCCGGTGATGCGTTCTGCAGACCTCACTACCCTCTGGAGAGCCTTACGGTTGTGGGCGGAGCAGTTGCCGTACCAGGCGGTGATACAGCCCGACAGGATGCTCTCGATTGTGCATCTGTAGAAGTTTGTGAGTGCTTTTGGTGACAAGCCGAATTTCTTCAGCCTCCTGAGGTTGAAGAGGCGCTGCTGCGCCTTCTTCACAACGCTGTCTGTGTGGGTGGACCAATTCAGTTTGTCCGTGATGTGTACACCGAGGAACTTAAAACTTTCCACCTTCTCCACTACTGACCCGTCGATGTGGATAGGGGGGTGCTCCCTCTGCTGTTTCCTGAAGTCCACAATCATCTCCTTTGTTTTGTTGACGTTGAGTGTGAGGTTATTTTCCTGACACCACACTCCGAGGGCCCTCACCTCCTCCCTGTAGGCCGTCTCGTCGTTGTTGGTAATCAAGCCTACCACTGTAGTGTCATCCGCAAACTTGATGATTGAGTTGGAGGCGTGCATGGCCACGCAGTCGTGGGTGAACAGGGAGTACAGGAGAGGGCTCAGAACGCACCCTTGTGGGGCCCCAGTGTTGAGGATCAGCGGGGTGGAGATGTTGTTACCTACCCTCACCACCTGGGGGCGGCCCGTCAGGAAGTCCAGGACCCAGTTGCACAGGGCGGGGTCGAGACCCAGGGTCTCGAGCTTGATGACGAGTTTGGAGGGTACTATGGTGTTAAATGCTGAGCTGTAATCGATGAACAGCATTCTCACATGGGTATTCCTCTTGTCCAGATGGGTTAGGGCAGTGTGCAGTGTGGTTGCGATTGCGTCGTCTGTGGACCTATTGGGTCGGTAAGCAAATTGGAGTGGGTCTAGGGTGTCCGGTAGGGTGGAGGTGATATGGTCCTTGACTAGTCTCTCAAAGCACTTCATGATGACGGAAGTGAGTGCTACGGGGCGGTAGTCGTTTAGCTCAGTTACCTTAGCTTTCTTGGGAACAGGAACAATGGTGGCCCTCTTGAAGCATGTGGGAACAGCAGACTGGGATAAGGATTGATTGAATATGTCCGTAAACACACCAGCCAGCTGGTCTGCGCATGCTCTGAGGACGCGGCTGGGAATGCCGTCTGGGCCTGCAGCCTTGCGAGGGTTAACACGTTTAAATGTTTTACTCACCTCGGCTGCAGTGAAGGAGAGCCCGCAGGTTTTGGTAGGGGGCCGTGTCAGTGGCACTGTATTGTCCTCAAAGCGGGCAAAAAAGTTGTTTAGCCTGTCTGGGAGCAAGACATCCTGGTCTGCGACGGGGCTGGTTTTCTTTTTGTAATCCGTGATTGACTGTAGACCCTGCCACATACCTCTTGTGTCTGAGCTGTTGAATTGCGACTCGATTTTGTCTCTGTACTGGGACTTAGCCTGTTTGATTGCCTTGCGGAGAGAATAGCTACACTGTTTGTATTCGGTCATGCTTCCGGTCACCTTGCCCTGGTTAAAAGCAGTGGTTCGCGCTTTCAGTTTCACGCGAATGCTGCCGTCAATCCACGGTTTCTGGTTTGGGAATGTTTTAATCGTTGCTGTGGGTACGACATCGTCAATGCACTTCCTAATGAACTCGCTCACCGAATCAGCATATTCGTCAATATTGTTGTTGGACGCAATGCGGAACATATTCCAATCCGCGTGATCGAAGCAGTCTTGAAGCGTGGATTCAGATTGGTCGGACCAGCGTTGAACAGACCTGAGCGCGGGAGCTTGTTGTTTTAGTTTCTGTTTGTATGCTGTAATAAGTACAGTATACATTGATTGTACAAAACATTAGGAACACATTCCTAATATTGAGTTGCACCCTTTTTTTCCCTCAGAACATCCTCAATTCGTCGGGTCCTGGACTCTACAAGGTGTCAAATGCGTTCCACAGGGATGCTGGCCCATGTTGACTCCAAGGCTTCCCACAGTTGTGCCAAGTTGGCTGGATGTCCTTTGGGTGGTGGACCATTCTTGATACACACGGGACAATGTTGAACCCAGCAGCGTTGCAGTGCTTGACACACTGAAATCGGTGCGCCTGGCACCTACTACCATACCCCGTTCAAAGGCACTTAAATAGTTTGTCTTGACCATTCACCCTCTGAATGGAACACATACACAATCCATGTCTCAATTGTCTCAAGGATTAAAAATTATTATTTAACCTGTCTCCTCCCCTTCATCTACACTGATTGACATCAATAAGGGATCATAGCTTTCACCTCGATTCACCTGGTCAGTCTATGTCATAGAAAGAGCCAGTGTTCCTAATGTTTTGTTCACTCAGTGTTTGTTTGATGTTTTTGGTTGAGTACAATTTGATCTGTTTTGCAGTTGTTGCTTGGAAGTCTTAATTAGATGTTTATGATTGCAATATTATTAAATGTATCAGGAGGAGTGTTTATTGCGTTACCATTGAAAGCCCTATTTTTCCAGGGCTTCTTAAGGGGGAGTATTGTCTGTTTTTACAGATTGATCCCCCAACCTTGCTCTAAGCTGCAGTCGATGGTTCTTAATCCATCACCGTCTCTTAATCACAACACAGATACCTGTTAATTACCAAACGAGTTCAAGTGTTTTTGCTACTTAAAGAGGGATTTGAGATCGATGCATTGCTTTGCTCTGGGTCGAGCGGTGAGCACAGTTGACCGTTTAATGAAACGTTGTGGGTTCTGCCAGCCTCTGCTGAAGGAGAGGAATAACACAGAGGATAAAGCAATGGGGATATTAATAGGCAGCTGCATGGATGACATGGTTTCCTATTGGGTCAGGGATAAACCATGAACTTGTAAACTCACAGAGGGGCCTCTCTCTCCCCACTCCCCTCCCTCCATCTCTCTCCTGCCCTGTATAGTGTCATCAGTAAGCAGAGAGCTGGGCTCAATAGCCCAGGCAGCTCTGCGAGAGCAGCGATTAGACATCTCTCTGATTCTCAGCCCCAGCAGAGTTCACTCAAAGGTAAGCCAGTAGTTTACACCCTCTGAGACAACGGGCTTCCTCAGCCTTTGTTCTTCCCCATCCTCTGTGTTGCAAATACCTCCACATTTGATGTTTATCTGCAAGAGAACCATTGTGTGTTTTGGCTCTGTCCCTGCTGGTAGATTCATAGATGAGTAAAACATATATATAAATTGGACGATATAAAAAATAGGTATAGTATAAAGTGTTTTAATATAAACATGACATTACCACTAGGAGTAGGTAGCAGCCAGTAGACACTGTAGCCTTCCTCCTCCTCCATTCCTTCTCCACTCTGTGAAATATGAATATGAAGAGATACTTCCTGCCTCCTCCCATAGTTGAGCCCATCTTCTCTAGCAGAGAGGAGGCATTGGAGTGAGAACCACCCAGCCAGTCTCTCTCAAACACTGACCAGCAGCCATGACAGAGCCTCCCAACCAAGCCCAGACCTAACCCAGACCCAGACCTGACCCAGCCCAGCGCAGCCGCCTGGTGTCTAAGACATGGTCCCAGAGTGCCATTTTGCTGTGATCACAGCAGGCAGTGTGAGGTTAATCCCAAGAGAATGCAGGCTCAATCTCACCGCCTCCAGGCCGCACCCCAGGTTACCACTCTCCCATTCTGTCTAATGGCCCATTGAACAGCATGGCCTGGGGCTCACACCTACCCTGATTTCCCTGGCTGCATTGCTATCAGCCCGGCTTGTTAGGATGCTGTGAGGTCCTCTGCAGCCACCGTGGACAACGTCCGAGTGGACAGTTAACCCCGTCACCTCCCACAGTCATCTGAATAGGCCAGCCATAACTCACTGGGGCTATGGATTATAGAACATAATGCACATCGACACAGAACCACTAGAGAGTATCCACTCAATACTAATGAAAGAAATGTGAGGGATAATATATGAAATTACCATCAACACTAGCCTCTATTTGCCTCAATGTTCATCTTTAAAGTAGAGTTAGGGATTTTTCTTTAAGAGTGAGGGAGGCTAGCTGTCAAGTGGAGCAGACAACTTTTAAAAGTTCAACCCTGAGACAGCTATTGACATCAGTTCACACATGTTGCTGTCACATACTGTAGGTAGTAGTGAATGGTTTACATAGGATCATGGATTGAGAATTCAAATGGAATAACTTAACTATTGAAGGACAATAGTCTCTGTATGTGTGTGTAATTTGTGTTTGAATGTGCACTTAAACACTTATTTGGTATAAATATATATATGCTGTATTTAATTTATTTTTTTGCGTCCATCATTTTTTATTTCTTTCAGAAGGCAGGAAATATGCATCTGTTTTTTCCTGAATTCTTTCGTGCATATCTGTATGTAATTAATGTGGATTTTGACAGATGGAAGAAAAAAACTGTCCTTGTAAGTGAGAGGAGGGTACATGCCACAATGTGTGAAGTGCAGGCATGGAGGGAGCCTCTTGCGTTTTTTTCTCCACAGTGCCAGCTGGACTAGCCAGCTCCTTACAGGTAGCTGTACACACGAACGCGCGAACACAAGCACACTTGAGTTATGCTGTCTATTATGGCGTTATTTTTGTCTTGCCTGTGAATAAACGTGTAAGAAGAATTCAGATTAGTATATTTTATTATTCTATTTGTTTTTTTCTATCACTGATAACATAAGGCAAAAATATATATTTTTAGTGATATGAGGATAGAGCTTTTAAAATCACATTTGACCAAGATAATCCTACTCCACTACTTAAATTGCCTTAAACTGTGTGCATACAGTGCTGTTTGAAGGAGTGCTGTTTTTGTACGCATCTGTGTATGATTTAAGTATTAATGTAGCTACATTATCGCAATGTCTTTGCCTGGTATGAAATACAAATGAGGATTACAAGTGTTGAGAAGGCAACAGGTCATGGTTGGTTAGCTGCCCAGGGGTGTCAACGATGGAGTCTGTCTCTGACAGGCTGTGGAGGAGGCTCCATTGTTGTTGGTATGTTTGGGTATTACCTGGAGGCACTATCGCTGAGACTACAGCATTATCCTATTATTAGGCTTAGTTATTTACGCTTATTACTGCTTGTCAGTTAGTAAAAACTGTGAAAATTGTATTTCCCCAAAAAATACACAACTACTGTTTTCTCTGATTTACCGGCTTCCGATAATTTTCAGAGGTCTTAAACCGAGACATGACAGTTTTCAAAATTTTTGCAAGTGTCAACATCCTGTTATCTTGTATTAAGTGGCAGTGGTGGTCTTCACTGCACCACCAAAACAGGGTCTGTAAAATGTGATTGACTGTTACTGTGAGAGCCACCTATTTTATCTATATCTCTTTGTGCCCCAGCAGCACAGCTAGCACCATGCTCATGTCTCTTGTCTTAATTACTGCATGGAGACCTTGTTAGTTGGGAATAGCCTTGATTGACATCTCTGTTTGCAGGGGAAGTGAACATATAAAAAAATCCCATCATATGGTCTGGCAGATTTTGGGCACTGAACCAGGGATGACAAATGTGCTCTAGCAATAATTCAATCTGCTACCACAATTCTCTAACTTTGAGGGAGAGACAGAGTGGAATATTTAGCGCAATTAAACCGCCAAGTTATCATCCAGTGACTGTGATCAAGTGTTTACTTAAGATGGTTTTTCACAAGAATTACCCACTGACAGATTGAAGGGAGTAAAGATACACCAGAAGGGACAGAATGTTAGCGTGAATATGTTCACAACTACTTAGTTAATGTAACCTCCAACATTTAATTGTTGATAACTGACAGGCTAGCTACAGCAGTATCAGATCCAAAATCTCCTCATTAAATGTATGGTGGAAGCCATTTTTATACAATCTTTACACTCTTAGAAAAAAGGTGCTATCTAGAACCTAAAAGGGTTCTTCAGCTGTCCCCATAGGAGAACCCTTGAAGGACTCTTTTTGGCTCCATGTAGAAGCCTTTTGGTTCCAAGTAGAACTGTTTTTGGTTCCAAGTACAACTTTTTCCACAAAGGGTTGAACATGGAACCAAAAAGGGTTATCTTATAGGGTCTGACAAAGAACCCTTTTGGAACCCTTTTTTCTAAGATTATATATTTTCTGTTTTCAGGGGTAAAGTTTGTCTCTATCCAAGCAGTAGCAAACCAACCCTCTCTCATTGTAGGCACTACCTCGTGGCAGACATAAAGGTAAGCAGCTGAAATGGCCCCTATTCTATGCCACATTCAACACTTACTGGACAGGACATCCAAACTTGCTACAGCCAAACTTGCTACTGCAAATACAATTCAGAGTCTGTCTCACAGTTTGAATAGCCTTGAATAAACATCACTGTTTTAGTTCAATATTATGCCATTCTGTAAGATATTTTTTCCTGCACTGGTGAGTAGTTTGCAAGGCTAAAATCTTATGAATGGTAGAGGTTTTAAGCCCACCCTATTAAAAAATGGCTGTGATAAAAGTGTGGGAGTAAGTCGCTCTAAATGGCGATGAAAGTTTGCGAGGCCCTGTCAGCTACAATTTCCCTCTGCTGCTGATCGAGAATCTGGGACGTGTCAATGCAGGCGTGTGAGACTGTGATTAAGGAGAGCAGTATGCGATGCGAGGCGATGCGACGCAAGAAGCAGGCTCTGTAGAGCTGTGGGCCCACAGCTCCCCCTCCAGTGGAGAGATCTTGGCAGAGTGTCCTCCCTTCATCTGTTCCCCGAGGTAGAGCAGGTCCCCCAGTGATCCACACGTCTCCATATTTTACACCCCCGAAATGGGCACTGGTCCGATCCCCCTATTTCTCTTCATATTTCGCTCCTCTTCATCCATCCGTTTGTGTGTTTTCACTTTCCTGCATTCTCACGCCAAATTTGAGTTAAGTTGTTGATTGCCTCAAATGTTTTTAGGTTTTGTAGACAGTTTTGAATTCCACTGCAAACCAGTAATCAACTTAGTTGATTAGCACTAGTGACTTGAAGAGCATCCATTCAAGCGACAGAGAAGCTTTGACACATTTTGCATCTCTTTGTTTTCATAGAGGCTTAATGTAATCTTACACCTGCTACTTATAACACAGATTCTTAGCCTATATAAATGTGATATGTCTGGGCTGTTTGCCAGTATTATAATCCACAATGTTCAAAAATATGAAATTAAATACTCCATGATTGTGATTTGGCTATTCAACAACATTGTTAAGGTTTGGAGACACAACCATTCTTGCTTGATTTTCAAAAATGTCCAAGCATTGATGATTTATGACAAGTCAGACTTTGTACAATCCTTTGTCGCAGAGCAATGACTTATACTTTCAGTAGAGTTCTCTAAATACCTGACTATATCATACTCCGTTATTAACTTCTAGTACACCTCCCTTTTATATTTTTTATAGGTCCTTACTGTCTCCTTACTGTCTGGCCACTTGACCAATTGAGAATAAACAAATGTATTTCAGGTGCTCCGCCAGACAACGTCTCCGCCAGCAATTACATTTCCTGTCACTTGTGTGGGCGTTGACATGGATTACCTGTGTGGTGATTGGCCAGTGTGGCAGGATGTTTGTATGATGGTGGCTGGTGGTTGGTCAGGGGGGTTAATGAGGATTCTGAGTGATGCCTACCCTCAGTGGGAGGTGTTTAATTGCTAGGACTGGCTAGGTGACATCATATAACCTCAGTTTAGTTATAACAATTGTGTGTGTGAATGTGCTGAATTATTTCTAAATACCTTAGGGGTTTATACTAATATGTATATATGGCAATGTACAAATGAATACCCCCTTCATTTTTACTTTCTTTAGGATGCTCTTTTTGTATAGAATGTAACCATGGTCTGACCCTTTAATCTAGGATTTGTCTAGAAAATTCAGCAAGTAAAGTAAAATACAAGAAATCGATAGCAATATGTTCTTGAAAAGGAAAATTAGGTCATTATTTGCCTGCTGCTTTTTGTGGCAATTTTTTTTAATGAAAGTGGAATCCCAGGTTTTTTATATATATTTCTATATTAGCTCAGAGGTCAAACTGTTTGAAAATGGGTCAGCTGGCTCAAACCCACTAGATAGTTAGACTGTAGGAGCTTTAGTAGCCATACTCCATATACACTGGTTAATCCAGGGTCATCTTGGGGTGCTCTACATTGAGGATGTTGACATAATTAGTGTGTATTCTTTATCCTCTGCCACAGGTTTGAAGGTTTAAGGTAGTCTCCTCAATAATGCAGAAAGGGAAGACAGGTCAGTCTAGGCTGAGTAGTACATTCAAATACATAGATATTCTCAACTGAGACCTCATTAGAGAAAGCATACTAACAGAGCAAGGACATGCTGGCTCACTCAACGGGCTGAGTCTTTACTGAATGTGAACCTTGATAAAGCCGGGGAGTTTTCTCATGTCTTTAATGCTGCCATATTTCGGAACCAGCTTCGTCCTCTCGCTAGCGCATGTGCTGATAGACTTTCTCTTCATGCCTTGCCAGTTCCCATGCCAAAATCAACTTGTATTTCAAAGGGCTATTTGAAATGTGGACATACTCCATTAATTTGAAACAAAATAGTTGAGATTACATTTCTGTCGTTGTTTTCATTGCTTTTCCTCTTTTGTCCAGCCAATGAAGAAAATACATGTAAAGCTTTCGATTATGTTTAATATTAACTGTTGCTACACAAAAACTATTAATAACTGGAGCTGCCTGTTACCATACAACCATTAATAACGAATGTGATGGAGTTGTGTACTTGCTGCTAAGTTCTCTTATTTTTGGAGTGGAATCATAATATGTGCGTTCAGGGTTCTGTGATGCCCTTTGTCTCAGGTCTCTGTGCTCTTTCACCCAGACCTCTGTGTCTGTGGCGACTCCTTCTCTAACCCATTGTCTCAGCATTTGTGCATCCCTGTTTCTTGCATCTTTCATTGCATCCTCCAGCTCCCTTCCTCTTCGCCCTCTTAGCTGTTATTTCTCTATGCAGGCTGATCTGAATTGTATTCATTTATATTTCTGATTTGTTTTTCTGGAGTTAAAACTATTAAAAATGTCAATATGTAAAGTCTCTTTCTCTTATGCTCTGACAATGCAGGGTATGCTAAGTAGATCATTTCAAATGAGGTTTATGAGAACGTAGAGCTGAATGGCATTGTAAAAATAGGGTTCTCATTTTAATTTGTATTTACTGGCGGTAAAGATATGAAAATATATGATTTGGTTAAAGCAGATGGTAAATGGGTTTATAAGTGTATATTTGATGAGCTGAATGATGAGCTGACCTCTTAAGCTAACTGCAATTTTAGGATACCCTAAACAGTTTGCAGTGTTTTGCATCAATAATGGACAATTACCAAAATACTCCTCAACAGCTTGTTCTCTCTGTGACTAACTTGGCTTCCAGATTGTGTGCCTCTCCCTCCCTCTCTCTCCTCTCCCAGAGTCTTAATCAATGCAGATGTTCTTGTATTCTCTTGCAGCAATAATTAAGAAGCTAGTCATTAGTATCTGAAAAGAGCCTGTTTATGTAAATATACCGTTGTTGGGTGTAACAGTTTTTTGGGTTTTTAAACTCTCCTCCTCCAGCTACAGTTTGCACTTTACACAGGTTATCCAAGTTATACAGAAACATACAAAAAGCAGTAGTTTATGCTCGGTTCTGTGGCATAGCGTACAACCTGAAGCTACAACTGTTCATATGCAGCACCAAGCCAAATGCATCTCTGTGCAAATAGTGACTGTTCGGCCTCCCGGGTGGCGCAGTGGTCTAGAGCACTGCATCGCAGTGCTATGCTGCGCCACCAGAGTCTGGGTTCGCGCCCAGGCTCTGTCGCAGCCGGCCGCGACCGGGAGGTCCGTGGGGCGACGCACAATTGGCTTAGCGTCGTCCGGGTTAGGGAGGGTTTGGCCGGTAGGGATATCCTTGTCTCATCGCGCTCCAGCGACTCCTGTGGCGGGCCGGGCGCAGTGCGCGCTAACTGAGGGGGGCGGGTGCACGGTGTTTCCTCCGACACATTGGTGCGGCTGGCTTCCGGGTTGGAGGCGCGCTGTGTTAAGAAGCAGTGCGGCTTGGTTGGGTTGTGCTTCGGAGGACGCATGACTTTCGACCTTCGTCTCTCCCGAGCCCGTACGGGAGTTGTAGCGATGAGACAAGATAGTAGTTACTAGCGATTGGATACCACGAAAATTGGGGAGAAAAGGGGATAAAAAAATTTAGAAAAATAAAAATAAAAAAAATAAAAAATAGTGACTGTCCCCTCCATGGGAGAATCCAAGTGTCCAGACCCAGACCTCTTTGGCATGACTTACACAAACAGGGGTAAAAGACAAGGCTGACAGACGGACTAACTCACCCATGTGAAATTGTTTCGGCTGTGGCATTGGCCTTGTTGTTTCCGCACGCACCCCATACAGTCTAAACGGCTCCTTCCTCACATACATACTCAACTACGGATTACAAAAAGAAAACCAGCCCCGTCGCGGACCAGGATGTCTTGCTCCCAGACAGGCTAAACAACTTTTTTGCCCGCTTTGAGGACAATACAGTGCCACTGACACGGCCCCCTACCAAAACCTGCGGGCTCTCCTTCACTGCAGCCGAGGTGAGTAAAACATTTAAACGTGTTAACCCTCGCAAGGCTGCAGGCCCAGACGGCATTCCCAGCCGCGTCCTCAGAGCATGCGCAGACCAGCTGGCTGGTGTGTTTACGGACATATTCAATCAATCCTTATCCCAGTCTGCTGTTCCCACATGCTTCAAGAGGGCCACCATTGTTCCTGTTCCCAAGAAAGCTAAGGTAACTGAGCTAAACGACTACCGCCCCGTAGCACTCACTTCCGTCATCATGAAGTGCTTTGAGAGACTAGTCAAGGACCATATCACCTCCACCCTACCGGACACCCTAGACCCACTCCAATTTGCTTACCGACCCAATAGGTCCACAGACGACGCAATCGCAACCACACTGCACACTGCCCTAACCCATCTGGACAAGAGGAATACCCATGTGAGAATGCTGTTCATCGATTACAGCTCAGCATTTAACACCATAGTACCCTCCAAACTCGTCATCAAGCTCGAGACCCTGGGTCTCGACCCCGCCCTGTGCAACTGGGTCCTGGACTTCCTGACGGGCCGCCCCCAGGTGGTGAGGGTAGGTAACAACATCTCCACCCCGCTGATCCTCAACACTGGGGCCCCACAAGGGTGCGTTCTGAGCCCTCTCCTGTACTCCCTGTTCACCCACGACTGCGTGGCCATGCACGCCTCCAACTCAATCATCAAGTTTGCGGATGACACTACAGTGGTAGGCTTGATTACCAACAACGACGAGACGGCCTACAGGGAGGAGGTGAGGGCCCTCGGAGTGTGGTGTCAGGAAAATAACCTCACACTCAACGTCAACAAAACAAAGGAGATGATTGTGGACTTCAGGAAACAGCAGAGGGAGCACCCCCCTATCCACATCGACGGGTCAGTAGTGGAGAAGGTGGAAAGTTTTAAGTTCCTCGGTGTACACATCACGGACAAACTGAATTGGTCCACCCACACAGACAGCGTCGTGAAGAAGGCGCAGCAGCGCCTCTTCAACCTCAGGAGGCTGAAGAAATTCGGCTTGTCACCAAAAGCACTCACAAACTTCTACAGATGCACAATCGAGAGCATCCTGTCGGGCTGTATCACCGCCTGGTACGGCAACTGCTCCGCCCACAACCGTAAGGCTCTCCAGAGGGTAGTGAGGTCTGCAGAACGCATCACCGGGGGCAAACTACCTGCCCTCCAGGACACCTACACCACCCGATGTCACAGGAAGGCCATAAAGATCATCAAGGACAACAACCACCCAAGCCACTGCCTGTTCACCCCGCTATCATCCAGAAGGCGAGGTCAGTACAGGTGCATCAAAGCAGGGACCGAGAGACTGAAAAACAGCTTCTATCTCAAGGCCATCAGACTGTTAAACAGCCACCACTAACATTTAGCGGCCGCTGCCAACATACTGACTCAACTCCAGCCACTTTAAAAATGGGAATTGATGGAAACTATGTAAAAATGTACCACTAGCCACTTTAAACAATGCCACTTAATATAATGTTTACATACCCTACATTACCCATCTCATATGTATATACTGTACTCTATATCATCTACTGCATCTTGCCATCTTTATGTAATACATGTACCACTAGCCACTTTAAACTATGCCACTTTATGTTTACATACCCTACAGTACTCATCTCATATGTATATACCGTACTCTATACCATCTACTGCATCTTGCCTATGCCGTTCTGTACCACCACTCATTCACATATCTTTATGTACATATTCTTTATCCCTTTACACTTGTGTGTGTATAAGGTAGTAGTTGTGGAATTGTTAGGTTAGATTACTTGTTGGTTATTACTGCATTGTCGGAACTAGAAGCACAAGCATTTCGCTACACTCGCATTAACATCTGCTAACCATGTGTATGTGACTAATAAAATTTGATTTGATTTGATTTGAACTAATAGCCTGCGGATTGGGAGATATTGCATACTTGTGTCCTTTCTCTCTCTGGGTCATGGAAGGGCAGGTGGACAGCTCATACCGTGGCCAGATATTCTCAATGTTATGATGCATCAGGGAGATGCATGCTTTCGAATCAATCCATTTTACAACAGGGCCCCGAGGGGAGCCCAGCTCATGCTCTAGGAAATGTGAATACAGTGAAGTATTGTGATAGTGTCAGACCAGCTGCTGTTGTGTTTATGTACGCTGTTGTAGCCTATAGTTATGTTGAGCTCTGCGCCTCAAGATGTCCTTTGACTGCAGAAAGGACTGTCAGGTACCCTCATGTACTTGTCTTAGTAAGACTTTGCCGTGGTTGTCAAGGAGGCCTTTCTGCCTCTTGATCATTTGACCCTAGGAAGATACTGTAGGAGTTTGTTGTGTTTGGTCTCTATGAAAGTAAACTGAGGTCTTTTCAATTGTATACTTTATAACCTCTGCTATAGCGGTGCATGTTTAGTGTTTATGTGACCAAAATATTTTTCATGGACATAGTTTTGTGGTTTATGTCATGTAATTATGTAAAAATAAAATACATTATATTTGATAGACAACTCCCTCCCCACGGAAAGGTGTCAAAAAACTATTCTCTCAAAGGCCAAGCCAACCTTGGTAAGCACCAGTCTGAGAACAAAGAACCATTGCTATTATTCATAATTAAACTCTTATTGTGTACTCTGCTGAATATTTCCATTCTTCTGCCTCTCTTCTGCGCTCTCTTGCTCTCGTTCTCCCTCTCCGTGCTTTGCACCTCATGGAGGGAACATCTGTCTGGCGTCAGTGAGGAGCCTGGCTGTGCAGATTGGAGCAGGTAGAGGAGCACATTGCAGCCCAGCTAATGATGAGAGTGTCTGCCCTCTCTGTTGGAGGAGACGCAAGCTGCCGCTTTACGCTCATTCACTCCAATCATACGCCCAGGGAAACAGATTTCCAAACATATGCAGTTATGTGATTTCCTACCCCCATTTTTTTTTTTAAGTTGCTAAACATGCACATACCTAGGTTAACAGTTTGTGTGTGTATGGTTTCAAAAACTTTTCGAGAATTACTTGCTATAAACAGAATAACTTAATGTCTACTTTTCTAGTTTAAACACGTTGTAACTCCTATGTTACCTCTGTTGAAACATTCCTTGAGAACATTCCTTGGAGTTTATACATGTGGTAAAAAATGTTGAATATTGTTGCTCACTTAAGTAAGCATCTGTTTTGTATAGCTTTGATATAGAGATTTGCTGTATGTGTCTTTGAGACCAGTCATTGTAATGTCTCTAAGGCTAATGTGCTAAAAGGAAGTGCATTCCCATTTGAAGCCAATGCTTCGTATTGTAATGATGGTTAGTATGAATCAAACCCAGAAATTGTTCTCATGTTGAGCACTTATTATTTTATTTAGAAGTAATTGACACTTCCCTTGGTGTAGGTCAACAATAGCCCCTTAACATCCCTGTCCAGCTGGAGGTGCTTAGCGTTGAGGGGGGTTTTATCCTGCTGTTCTCTCTGGCCAAACAAATGTCAAAGGTGCTGCTAACTGCAGGTCATCATGAGGAAGTCATCACTTCACCAAACACACCCAGCCACTCCCTCCACCTCTTCAGAGGCCATTTTTTTATGTACTTATTTAACCCTTATTTTGCCAGGTAAGTTGACTGAAAACACATTCTCATTTACAGCAACAACCTAGGGAATAGTTACAGGGGAGAGGATGGGGATGAATGAGCCAATTAGAAGCTGGGGATGATTATGTGACCCTGATGGTACGAGGGCCAGATTGGGAGTTTAGCCACGACACCAGGGTTAACACCCCTACTCTTACAATAAGTGCCATCCACTCTTTAGTGACCGCAGAGAGTCAGGACACCCATTTAACATCCCATCTGGAAGACAGCACCCTACACAGGGCAATGTCCCCTATCACTGCCCTGGGGGATTGGGATATATATATATTTTTTAGATAGAGGAAAGAGTGCCTCCTACTGGCCCTCCAACACCACCTGGCCTCCTGTCCAGGGACCAACCAGGACTAACCCTGCTTAGCTTCAGAGGCAAGCCAGCAGTGGGATGCAGGGTGGTATACTGCTGGCAATTATTAAGTGTAGTGCGTGATCATGTGTGTGTCTGTGCTTGCATGAGTGTTTTGGCGAATGAGGTGTGCATGCAGGCGTGTGCGTGTGGGTGGGTGGGCTAACGCCCTCATTACCAGACTAATGGTATTGAAAATCATGCATGGCAGGTAATTTTTTTAAATCTTGGAATAAGGTTAACAATTAAAAAGTGAACAGGTTAATCATACTATGGCCCCTACAAGCAAATTGCCCTTGTTGTAAGCTTGCCGACAAACAGGTTATGCTGCAGTGTGGGCTGCCGTACGTGTTGGTAACCTTTGCAGCCCCTTGCCATCACTATAACAACTGGCCTCCCTGCAGCACAGCGCTTGCTCTGCTCTACTCTGGTTGCCGTGGCGAGGTGACTGAGGAGGTTTCACTGCAGAAGGAATGAGAGCAGTTTTGAGCTCCTTGAGAGACTTGTTGTGGTCATGAAGAATGAGAAAGGAGCTGGATATAGGCGTCTGTGAATCTGAAGGTTTCGTCTTTAGGCATTTTTGTCTCTGGTTAGTTTTTTTTGTGACGTTATATTTTTGGCCTCTGCATATCGTGGTTGGGCTCTATCACAGTGCACCATTTTTTAAGATTTCAAATCTTAGTAGTTTCATCCCAAATACTTAGTATGTCAGTGTGTTATCTCAATTTCCCCCCAGCACATTGTCCTGGATGTATTACTGTAACTCTCCAAGAACAAAAAGGAAAGCCCTGAAAGCCCTCTCTAATCCAGTCTGTCATAGTGTAGACAGTTGAAAAACAGATTGGGCCATCGCCATGCAAATGACTGTTTAAAAGCACTAGCTCCATACACAAAGATGCTTTTTTTAATGTGCCCCCTTTCTTCACACCCACGATCATTGTGTATAAAATCCTGTTTTTCCTGAAAAGATTTCTACTCGCAGTCACAGACAATGTTCCCCCACACAAGCTGTCGTCTTTGTCATCCCCCTTAGTCAATAAAGAAGGATCTTTGGCAGTTGTCTGTGTGTGAGCGCTGTATCCAGGGGACAGGTAGGGGCTCAATCAAGCCTGCCTACCTGTTCTTGTGTAAGCTGGTCAATCTCCACAGATATGGAGAGCAGGAGAAAGGGAAACAGAGGAAGGATAGAGGGAATACATGGAGGGAGAGGCTACAGAGAAAAAGCCATTCTGTAAGGGGGAACTCTGTGACTCCTCTTAGGGTAAGGTGAAGAGGGAACAAGGCATGCTGATACAAACACCTCACCAACAATTACCCTCAACTAAAATAGCATTAACTGAAGTGGATGCTTACTCCACAAAATACCTCCACAAACCTCTCATAATATGTTTGGCATGATAATCAAGGACGATTATATGAAAATACTCAAAAAGTGGTTAAGTTTTCGTCGTCTGCATTCAAAGATGCACGAAGGGGTTAGTATAGATTTAGTATATTTTGTTGATCAAAGTTGATTTGGAGTTAAAACAAAACATTTACATTTTCCCATGCTTGTTAGAAAATTGGGCTGTAATAAGGATGTAAGGCAATTAGCATAAAGATCAACATAATTTTTACTGAAATAAATCTCTCTAAAATTTAAGAATGTGGAACAACAAGTCATATCTCCATCACATCAGTAAAATGTTTACTGTAAGTTAGTGTCTTAGAGTGATGTTTGATCAAAATAAAAGTTTACATTTGGCAATCAGAATAAAGTTTCCTTAAATGTTATTGACCTTTTCTAGGAGGTTATATAGTCTGAATGACAAAATTTGATAGTTTTATAATCCGAAAGACTCAGTCAGTTGGTCTCGCATATAATTTAAGTAATTTGACCTTTTAGTTTTTAAAGAGTGTTAATGTTATCACTTACTGCAGCACTGTATACGTATTTTTTTAGTAATGGGGAGCTTGGCCTCAGTTAGTGAGCAGTGAGTCAACAGATCAACAAATCATGGATCTGTTCACAGCAGATTGTCTTGCCTTGGCGGCTGTGAAACCCCAGCCTGTCCTGTCCATCCTGTCCTACCAGCCAACTGTCCCCTGACTCCCTCTATGGGGTTTAGTCACAGCACTGTTTTAGCTGTCTCAGGAAGGAAGTGCAGTTCTGGTAGGTCCATAAAGACAGGTGTAAAGCAGGTGTAGAGGCTTTATAATGCCATGTAAAGTATATGGATAACAGCTCCCTTGGTGTTATGCGTGAAAGGTGCATAATGTGTACAGTTAAATAAAAGACATCCATCGGGTTTTTAATACTGTTTATTGTTTAATAGTCTAGTATATAATACATGCAGTCATACAGTAGATATGCCATAATGTGCAAACGTTTTTAACAATACATTGTAGCCCTACCAACTGTAAAATCTGAACTCTGATCTGTACTATTGACCATTATCATAGCCAAGAGGTTTCTTTGTTACGATGGTGTATTTTTATGCTACAGTTGGTGGAGGAACCTGTTTACATTCCAGGGTGCTGTAGTTTATTTTTCTCTGCAGCTCTGTGAGGTTCCACACTGTATAGATTTCTTTCAGCTGATGAAATTAAAAAGACAGCGCAGTGTGTGTGGTGTGCCTTGCAGCAACATGATTTGCCTGCGAGTTCACGATATGGGTCGAGAGGGGAGTTCCTTTGGGGGGGATTAAATAGATCCCGCTCTTCCTTCCTTCCCTCCTCCCCTGCCCTCCATCCTTGCAGAACACAAACAGCTCACAGGGCTGTGTAATAAGAGAGTACAACATATTTGCCACTGTGCTGCTCACAGATAACAATAAGAACAGGTCAAAGGTTAAGAGGGATTGTGGAGCACTGCATCTTGTGTGTTCCTCTGGCAAAGCTGTGAAGTGGAGTGTGTACATACTAGGCATTATGTGCAGGCTACATGGAAACAATCCATACAGCATTGCTTGGAGAGAATGTTGGTGGAGAGAAAGGCTATTGTTATCCTGATCAGGGCACTTTGAACCGTAGGGAGAAAATCAATTTAATCTCATAATCATGCATACTGTTTATGCACATATCGTGTTAGCTCAGGGATGGGCAACTGGTGGCCCTTGGCCCCCCTTTGGTATATATATACACTGTTGAAGTTGGAAGTTTACATACACTTAGTTTGGAGACATTACAACACGATTTTCAACCACTCCGCAAATTTCTTGATAACAAACTATAGTTTTGGCAAGTCGGTTAGGACATCTACTTTGTGAGTGACACAAGTAATTTTTCCAACAATTGTTTACAGACAGATTATTTCACCTATAATTCATTGTATCACAATTCCAGTGGGTCAGAAGTTTACATACACTAAGTTGACTGTGCCTTTAAACAGTTTGGAAAATTCCAGAAAATGATGTCATGGCTTTAGAAGCTTCTGATAGGCTAATTGACATCATTCCAGTCAATTGGAGGTGTACCTGTGGATGTATTTCAAGGCCTACCTTCAAACTCAGTGCCTCTTTGCTTGACATGATGGGGAAATCAAAAGAAATCAGCCAAGAACTCAGAAAAAAATTGTAGACCTCCAAAAGTCTGGTTCATCCTTGGGAGCAATTTCCAAACGCCTGAAGGTACAACGTTCATCTGTACAAACAATAGTATGCAAGTATAAACACCATGGGACCACGCAGCCGTCATATCTCTCAGGAAGGAGACGCGTTCTGTCTCCTAGTGATGAACGTACCTTGGTGTGAAAAGTGCAAATCAATCCCAGAACAACAGCAAAGGACCTTGTGAAGATGCTGGAGGAAACAGGCACAAATGTATCTATATCCACAGTAAAACGAGTCCTATATCGACATAACCTGAAAGGCCGCTCAGCAAGGAAGAAGCAACTGCTCCAAAACCGGCATAAAAAAGGTAGACTACGGTGTACAACTGCACATGGGGACAAACATCGTACTTTTTGGAGAAATGTCCTCTGGTCTGATGAAACAAAAATATAACTGTTTGGCCATAATGACCATCGTTATGTATGGAGGAAAAAGGGGGAGGCTTGCAAGCCGAAGAATACCATCCCAACCGTGAAGCACGGGGGTGGCAGCATCATGTTGTGGGGGTGCTTTTCTGCAGGAGGGAGGGACTGGTGCACTTCACAAAATAGATGGCATCATGAGGATGGAAAATGTTGTGGATATATTGAATCAACATCTCAAGACATCAGTCAGGATGTTAAAGCTTGAACAATGACAATGACACCAAGCATACTTCCAAAGTTGTGGCAAAATGGCTTAAGGACAACAAAGTCAAGGTATTGGAGTGGCCATCACAAAGCCCTGACCTCAATCATATAGAAAGTTTCTGGGCAGAACTGAAAAAGTGTGTGCGAGCAGGGAGGCCTACAAACCTGACTCAGTTACATCAGCTCTGTCAGGAGGAATGGGCCAAAATTCACCCAACTTATTGTAGGAAGCTTGTGGAAGGCTACCTGAAATGTTTGACCCAAGTTAAACAATTTAAAGGAATTGTATATATATATTTATATGTGTGTGTGTGTGTGTGTGTGTGATTTTTTTATATTTTTTTATTTTATCCGTCGGTGGCCCAACACAATTTCACTTAGGGCCCCCAAAAGGTTAGGGCTGGCTCTGACTGCATGTGTGGGTATGGATGTGGGTACACAGACCCGCGATACTCTGTGGCAACTCATGATTAGTTCAATTTTTTTGTGGCCCCTCCCTATGTTAGCTGGACCTGGGCCTAATTCCTCTATTTCCATCGGAGGTAGGTATCATATCTAGCAATTGCACTAGTCTTCATCACTCAGTCTAGCCTTGCTGCCCCACTAAAATAACCTAACCCTGCACACTAAATGGATTGAGGAAATATACATACTTTTAAACAATGTGGTGAAAAATGATCCATTCTACCTGAAATGTATTAAAATCAGACATAATGGTTGCAGCACCTACTGTACATTGTGCATTGTATGTTTTGGACAAAAATAGGAATTAATGAAGACGCATTTCGGGCTTTAATTGCCATTCAAACAATTATGTACTTAGTTTCTTCCAACAAATGCATTCCACATTATTGTTTTGCTTCAGATAGCAAAGCACCCAAAAGACTAAAACCTTTCATTCCAACAAAGGCCGTTTTTGGTCACCGTCAATAAAAGCATAAAAGCATTTATTTCACACGTTTGTCAAATTAACAGCATACTCCATCTCCCATAGGAACTGTGTGGTTCATTAACCTCTCTGTGAAGTGGGACAGATTTCCAGCAGTTACCATAACCTCTGTTCTGTTCCTAGCTCAATTATAATAGAAGAATTAAACATCCAATGATTCAAAACAGTAATGCTGCCTCTTAAATCCCTTTGTAGCAGCTCTCAGCTGGTAATGACTAAAGACAGTGAATGTCGCACAGCAGAGAGCTATCAACAGATATAACCACGGGAACCCGAACACAAGCAAACGTTATCCTTTGACTTTTGTGAGTACATTTTATACATACACTACATTTGGATCTAGATTGTTGGATTTGCGTTGGATAGACTGTGCAGCACGCGGCTGCACCATTTGCAGCAATATTTCTTTCACAGTTACAAAAAATATAGTAATAAGCATCTAACAGAAAACACTTAACACACATTTAATACCATAGTGTTTGATACCATAGTGTATTCTATCATAAAAGATGTAACTTGATCATTATTTTACAATTATCACCAAGTTCTTCCCTAGAATCGAATAAAATAGAATCCTCTTAACCTTGCACAGATCCAGAGGTTATTTACTACAGGTACCTCTATCCCCCCTCATCCTCATCCCCAATTTCTCCACCAGACCCCTCCTCCACCACCCGTTCTTCTACATCCCTCCAAACTCTTACAAGAACTGATTGTCTTTAAACTAATTACGTGTTCAATTACACGCCTGTTGATCCCTTTTAATGGACTCATTATTTAATAAATTGTGTGGACTCAGACCTCAAGTAAAGTCCCTTCTCTTCCTTGTCCACCTCATACCCCCCTCTTTCTCCCCCTCCTCATTCAGACCCAACAGGTTTCTTTAATCGTTTTTTTGTTTTCATGAAATTTATATAATTGTACCCTTTGTTTTCTGATGAGCTTTGTCCACCACCTCCTCCTTCACCCCCTCCCATCTTCTCTCCACTCCTCTTCCTCTTCCTCCTCCTCCTCCTCCTCCTTCCCTTCCTCCTTTTCTATTAAGTCCAGTTTTATATGATGTAAACATTGCAGGAACGAAGTACCTGTAACTGGATCGTGTAACAGTTAGGCCTACATTTAGATACAGACTTATATGTTGCAGTGTACAAGCAATAACCACGGAGTGGTTGCCCGGCCTTGTGGGTGCGTTGCTGTGGGTGCTCCTGATACTGAAAGCAGAGAGAGCCGGGGCTTTTCCACGGCCACCCCCGGCAACAGGAAGCCCTGTGTGGGGACATGTCAGCTCACTGTTTGCTTGTTGTGCAGATGAAGCCGGGGGTGGGGCGAGTGGGCAACCGAGCGCGTTCCAGGATTCCATCCAAATGAGTCAGCCAGCCCCCAGTCTATCTGACTATTACCTTGGGAACTCTGGGGGCTTCCCTCATCAGCACTGAACTACAGACTCATCACTAGCTAGCAGAGACTGTAAAGAGACCAGGTGGACGACGTGGAGGTGAATTAGAATCACTGAATTAGCATGAATCTACACCTCTGGGTCCTATTTGCTCCCTACTAATAAGGTGTGTGTGAGGTCTAGCGACCAGCAAGATACAGTAACCTCATTGAAATTCCAGAAAAGTTCAATAATCGAAGTCTTATTTACGCAGCTAATGTATGCAGTTTAGATTGAATGGATTAGTGTAACAATGAGCTTGGCTGGTAGTTTCTTAAGTCAGTGGTTTGAGTAATAGTGTGGTAGTGCTAATGAGAATCTCCAGAGGTTATGTGGGGTCTGGTACATTAACCAGTGTGTCAGCTAGTGTCAGTAGTGGTGGAGTTGAGTTCACTTAATAACTGGGCTGTTTGTGTTCCTAAACCCAGTTCATTACCATGGCCAAATGAGTTTCTTAACCAAAAGCCATTAGTCCAGTGGATGACTTGTTAAGGGGAGTTAATTTGTTGAGCTGATGATGCATAGGAGCAGATCTGGAGTGACTCCCCCACTGTATACCTCTCACCTCTGTCCTGCTGGAGCCATATCTCTGCATGGTCTGCTGATCACTACCACTGGCTACAGTGCCAAAGGATTGCCTCTTAATTAATTTCATTAGTTGTGTTTGGGATTTTTATGTGAAATCCAGTACTTTATGTTACAAAATAAATTGTCTCTTGGAAATGTGTTGTTCTACAATTAGAAATGTATAATTTTCTTTGTTTTGCAGAAACCTACACTTGTGATTCTCCATGTTGTTATTGTTTATCCAAACAAAATGAAGGCTCAATGCACTGTTCATATCTTGTCTTTGACTAAATGACGCCAGAGTAGCCTTACCCCCTCTTACCGTATTAGCAAAGAGCCAAATATTTTATGAAGATTGTACTTGTTGAAAATACTGTATCACAAATTCTGTTTCATTTCTGTTCTTGATATAATCAAATACATGTAATTTTTTGTGATTTATTCAGATTATGTAATTGTTGTTTCTACATTTCACTTGTAAATCAGCTAGTTTGGAACAATGATTGAATCTGAAAACTGTGATCCTCCCAGTGAGACACTGAATACTAATTCACTATAACCCTGAGAGAGAGAGAGAGAGAGAGAGAGAGAGAGAGAGAGAGAGAGAGAGAGAGAGAGAGAGAGAGAGAGAGAGAGAGAGAGAGAGAGAGAGAGAGAGAGAGAGAGAGAGAGAGAGAGAGAGAGAGAGAGAGAGAGAGAGAGAGAGAGAGAGAGAGAGAGAGAGAGAGAGAGAGAGAGAGAGAGAGAGAGAGAGAGAGAGAGAGAGAGAGAGAGAGAGAGAGAGAGAGAGAGAGAGAGATATGAGGAGGCAGTAATGGGCTTGGCTTGAGTGGGATAGGGGAAGGGGGAGGGGTGCTGTTGGTGTTGGTGGTGGTGGTACAAGTCCAGCCTCAGAAATAGAGCTGTGAACACCATCTGCCATGCTCTCTCTCCCCGTCTGTTAGCTTGACTGCAAGTAAAAGGGAGAATGATGCCCACATAACTGCATTAAAAGGACGTGGTTGCTCTTTGTCGTAGGTGTGGGTTTACAGGGTGCGAGGGGGAGGGAAGTGGTGGTGGATGTTGCAGGGAGAGGGCAAAGGGAAGCACTTTGCTTGCTGACAAAGGGAAGCACTCACCCACACAGACAAGGAGAAGGGAGGTTGGGCAAGCGGGTATTCCTGATCACCCCCTCGATCGTCCACCCACCCAGCCTCCTACCTGATGAGTCCTGTCAGAGGATTCCTCTCCACACACTGTCTTCACATTATGAGCACAGAGCCAGCTCTTAGTCAGATACCAACTCCTGAGGTACACTACATGACCAAAAATATGTGGACACCTGCTCGTCGAACATCTCATTCCAATGTCATGGGCATTAATATGGAGTTGGTCCACCCTTTACTGCTATAACAGCCTCCACTCTTCTGGGAAGGCTTTCCACTAGATGTTGGAACATTGCTGCAGGGACTTGCTTTCATTCAGCCACAAGAGCATTAGTGAGGTCGGCACTGAAGTTAGGCGATTAGGATTGGCACGCAGTGGCGTTCCAATTCATCCCAAAGGTGTTCGATAGGTTTAAGGTCTGGGCTCTGTGCAGGCCAGTTAAGTTCTTCCACACCGATCTCGACAAACCATTTCTGTATGGACCTCGCTTTGTGCAACAGGGCATTGTCATGCTGAAACAGGAAAGGGCCTTCCCCAAACTGTTCCCATAATGTTGGAAGCACAGAATCATCTACAATGTCATTTTATGCTGTAGCATTAAGGTTTCCTTTCACTGGAACTAAGTGACCTAGCCCGAATCAGGAAAAACGGGCTCAAACCATTATTCCTCCTCCCCCAAACTTTACAGTTGGCACTATGCATTGGGGCAGGTAGCGTTAACCTGGCATCCGTCAAACCCAGATTCGTCTGTCGGACTGCCAGATTGTGAAGTGGGATTCATCACTCCAGAGAATGTGTTTCTACTGCTCCAGAGTCCAATGGCAGCGAGCTTTACACCACTCCAGCCGACGCTTGGCATTGCGCATGGTGTTTCTACTGCTCCAGAGTCCAATGGCAGCGAGCTTTACACCACTCCAGCCGACGCTTGGCATTGCGCATGGTGTTTCTACTGCTCCAGAGTCCAATGGCAGCGAGCTTTACACCACTCCAGCCGACGCTTGGCATTGCGCATGGTGATCTTAGGCTTGTGTGTGGCTGCGGCTGCAGCTGCTCGGCCATTGAACTCGGTAGTGTGTGTTGCAACCGAGGACAGGCGATTTTTACGCTCTACAAGCTTCAGCACTCAGGAGTCCCGTTCTGTGGCTTGTGTGGCCTACCGCTTCACGGCTGAGCCGTTGTTGCTCCTAGACGTTTCCACTTCGCAATAACAGCACTTACAGTTGACCGGGGCAGCTCTAGCAGAGCAGAAATTTGAGAAATGTTTGTCTATGTAGATTTCTTAGCTGTGTGCTCAATTTTATACACGTCAGCAAGGGGTGTGGCTGAAATAGCCGAATCCACCAATTTTAAAGGTTGTCCACATACTTTTGTATAGTGTATAGACTGACTTCATACCTTTTAAAGAGCAAGTTATACATAAGCATGCAAAATTTGCATAGCAGAGAAAATCATACGCACATATATGTAACTTATAGGCCTGCTGGTCGAGAAAATTGTATACAAGATACATTAAAGGTCAAATGTCTACCATACATTGACAAAACAATATCATAACCCATGCAGCTACATGCAATTTACATCTGTTTTTCTTCAGTGTTTTTGAAAGTATCAAGCTGTTTGTGTTGCTCTAGAAGGAAGTATTTAGACTCCCTAGATAAACAACCAGGTGTTCTGAATAATACGTGTGTTCAAGCACAAAACAATCTACAATTGTTTTCTGGCTGATATGCATTACTTTTTTAAGGGTGTGGATACATTTGCACTGATCCAACTTGATGTCTCTCTGTCTTTGACTTTTTTTCACAATGTGATAAGGCAGATTTTGTCCCTTCACTTTTCCCTTCATTTCAGACTGTACACACACTATACACAATACTATAAATTGTCCCGAATGAAGGGTGTGCTGCCTCTTTTTATGAGTAAATAAATGTCTTCACCACTGTCAGATGTGCATTTTTATTATACAGTGCCTTAGGAAAGTATTCAGACCCCTTGACTTTTTCCACATTTTGTTAGGTTACAGCCGTATTCTAAAATTGATGTAATTGTTTTTTTCCCCCTCATCAATCTACACACAATACCCCATAATGAGAAAGCAAAGACAGGTTTTTAGACATTTTTGCACATTTATTAAACATAAAAAACTAAAATATCACATTTACATAAGTATTCAGACCCTTTACTCAGTACTTTGTTGAAGCACCTTTGGCAGTGATTACAGCCTCGAGTCTTCTTGGGTTTAACGCTACAAGCTTGGCACACCTGTATTTGGAGAGTTTCTCCAATTCTTCTCTGCAGATCCTCTCAAGCTCTGTCAGGTTAGATGGGGAGCATCGCTGCACAGTTATTTTCAGGTCTCTCCAGAGATGTTCGATCAGGTTCAAGTCTGGGCTCTGGCTGGGCCATTTAAAGACATTCAGAGACTTGTCCCGAAGCCACTCCTGCGGTGTCTTGGCTGTGTGCATAGAGTCGTTGTCCTGTTGGAAGGTGAACGCTTGCCCCAGTCTGACGTCCTGAGCACTCTGGAGCAGGTTTTCATCAATATGCTCCATTCATCTTTCCCTCGATTCTGACTAGTCTCCCAGTCCCTGCCGCTGAAAAACATCCCCACAGCATGATGCTGCCACCACCATGCTTCACCGTAGCCAGGTTTCTTCCAGATGTGACACTTGGCATTCAGGCCAAATAGTTCAATCTTGGTTTTATTAGACCAGAGAATCTTGTTTCTCATGATCTGAGCGTCTTTAAGTGCCTTTTGGCAAACTCCAAGTGGGATGTCATGTGCCTTTTACTGAGGAGTGGTTTCTGTCTGGCCACTCTACCATAAAGGCCTGATTGGTAGAGTGCTGCAGAGATGGTTGTTGTTCTGGAAGATTCTCCAACCTCCACAGAGGAACTTTGGAGCTCTGTCAGAGTGACCATCGGGTTCTTGGTAACCTCCCTGACCAAGGCCCTTCTCCCTCGATTGCTCAGTTTGTCCAGGCGGCCAACTCTAGGAAGAGTCTTGGTGGTTCCAAACTTCTTCCATTTAAGAATGATGGAGGCCACTGTGTTCTTGGGGACCTTCAATGCTCCAAAAAGGATTTGGTACCCTTCCCCAGATCTGTGCCTGAACACAATCCTGTCTCTGAGCTTTACGGACAATTCCTTCGACCTCGTGGCTTTGTTTTTGCTCTGACATGCACTGTCAACTGTGGGACCTAATATATGTGTGTGCCTTTCCAAATCATGTCCAATAAATTGAATTTACCACAGGTGGACTCCAATCAAGTTGTTAAAATATCTCAAGGATGATCAATGGAAACAGGATGCACCTGAGCTCAAATTCATGTCTCATAGCAAAGGGTCTGAATACTTATGTAAATCATGTATTTCTGTTTCGTATTTGTAACGTTTTTCAAAAAATCGAATAACCTGTTTTTGCTTTGTCATTATGGGGTATTGTGTGTAGATTGCTGAGAATTTTTATTTATTTAATCCATTTTAGAATAAGGCTGTAACTTAACAAAATGTGGAAAAAGTCAAGGGGTCTGAATACTTTCCAAAGGCACTGTATATTTTTAACTCCTATAGGTCTAAGCCTTTATATTGCAATATCTACTAAGCTAACATATGGACTTGTTTTAAGATGGTCATAAAATTTATAATTTATCCATTTGATGTAGAATTTTAGGGAAACCTAAATATATAAAATGTTTGTTTGATGAAGCATTGAATTTGCTCTTTACTGCTATAGCTCATAGAAACACAATAACACATTTGTACATGGCAAAACAGACAGTTAAAAATTAAATCATAAAGAACAAGGTTTTGAAATGTCTGTCCTATATCTGAGAGGTATAAGAAAATATCACTTTTTGCAATTTTTACAGCCCAGTACTGGGTTTCCTTCAGATGACTCCCCTGAAGCTTGTGTGCATTGTAGAGCAGAACAACCTTCAAGTTCGTGAGAGTCTCCCCTAAATGTTGATTACTGTTTTGAGGAGAGGAGTATGTTTGGGCTTTTTTATGGCATATTGTCTATTTACACCAAAAAAAGAAATGAATTTAACTTGATCGTTTTATCGCCACCCCCAGAACTTTTTAAGCGTTTTGAATGAACAAATTCTTTATTTGTCTGCATTTTCTCACCTGGAGCTTAACATGAATCCTCATCATTTGATGTTATTGATCGAAGATAAGCTCAATCAATGCTGTACGTGGCATTTCAATCCCCCTTACAACACTGTCATGGATTTACTATATGAGATCCTGCTCTGTATTAAAACAGCTACTGTACATCTCTACACATTTTCTGTGTAGTATGCCACATTCCAACACTCATTCAAGCCTCTACGATGCTAATAACACTCAAGATATTGATAAAACATGGGTGGTGGATGTTGGATTTGAGGTGATTTTAATACTATAATAAGATAAATCAATTATCACTTTTCATCTCTCAGTGTCTCCTCCTCTTCTTGATATGAAAATAATTAACACAGCAAGTTGTCAGTCGATCAGTGACCAAGCCTTTTCACATGTTCTGCCACGCCCCCGCAGTAGGTGCCCCATAGGGAGGCTGGCCCAGCATGTGAGAATGTCATGCAGATATGTGTGAGTCCCCAGGAGGTCTAGGATGACTCGGCTGTCCCACTCCCAACTTTCTATGCGGTGACAGAAAAGTTTGAGAGAGTAAATTCAACCCCTGAATATCTGAGTATTATACAGCTGGTAAATATATGCCTGTTCGTTAAATGTCCACTGAGTGTACAAAACCTAAATTCGTCGGGGAATGGACTCTACAAGGTGTCGAAAGCGTTCCACAGGGATGCTGGCCCATGTTGACTCTAATGCTTCCCACAGTTGTGTCAAGTTGGCTGGATGTCCTTTGGGTGGTGGACCATTCTTGATACACACAGGAAACTGTTGAGCCTGATAAACCAAGCAGTGTTGTAGTTCTACACATAAACAATCCATGTCTCAATTGCCTCAAGGCTTGAAAATCCTTCTTTAACCTGTCTCCTCCCCTTCATCTACACCAATTGAAGTGGATTTAACAGGTGACATCAATAAGGGATCCTAGCGTTCACCTGGATTCACCTGGTCAGTCTATGTCATGGAAACAGCAGGCGTTCCTAATGTTTTGTACACTCGGTATACTATATATGCATGCCCATATGCGTAGTGCAGGGGTGGGCAAATCATTATTTTGTCTTTAAAAAACACCCCAGGCCACTCTTGAACGTTTAAAACTAGATAGAAAGTATGTAGCAATTATAATGGACCTACATATTTTCAGATAACTGCCACAATCCTGAATTGATTTTGACAAACAAATCCGTCAAAATCAAATCTGTACGGCGCTCCGTTGAATTTCGAAATCCAGATGTGGACCCCTCGAGCCAAAAATGTTACCCACCCATGGTGTAGTGGGTACTTTAGTCATGGTCACATATTTGACCATGAAAAATATTATGGTATTTGACTTGCACCTGTCTTGTGTACCCTGGTTCAAACAGGGTTCTGTTAATATCATGCTCCTTGCAATAAAAGTGCAGTTAAAGGGCAACGAGTTGTTCCATGAAGTGTGAGTGAGAACATAGCATGAAGAACAAGTGGGAAACTGTGAGTTGCGCCCTCAAATGTTGACTACCTGTTGCTATGGCAATGCATTTGGATCCAGCAGGCTTTGGAACTCAGTCTTTAGCTAATTCTAAATAAAGCTTCCCCTGCTGATCAGTGCTACAAGTAGCCTACTCTTGTTTTAAACTAATCAACAGAAACAGAATCTTATAAGCCTGCAGGCATTGGCCCTATATAGTGATTACTTTCCGTAAAAAAAACAGTACAACACTGATAATGATTAAATGTGCAAATACAGTAGAACTATTTGATGTGTCATTTTTAAATATGGTTTAGGCTAATTGGTTTGGCTTTCAACGAGTCAACTGAAGTCTTGAATAGATCATTTCAATTTGTGACCCCGTCATGTTTATATTAACATACAGTATCTTACTTCACACGTCATAACAAAATCTCAATACACAATTGTGTTCTTCAAAAAGCTCACATTAAAATATACACATTAAGTTGACAATGGTATTAATACATCATGCATTGATTTACTGTTGATGTGATCATATTGCACAAAAAATAAAGATATTGTATCTTGATTCTAGTTGCTGAAAATAGACACCAAGTTCTGCAGGTAAAGTGTATGCTTTAATGAAATTATCAAAGTAGGCACCAGTGGAGACTCTTCAGAGGAGGATAAGAGGACCATCCTCCTCAGTGAATTTCATAAAACATTTAAATTGTGAAACATTTAAAAAGCTCAATTTTTGGGGAAAAACTATACTAAATATATTTACATGTCACCAAATAATTGATCAAAACACACAGTTTTGCAATGAAGGTCTACAGTAGCCTCAACAGCACTCTGTAGGGTAGCACCATGGTGTTACTGGAGAACAACTAGTTTCAGTCAGAGGCTAGGTTGTAGCAACCTCATGATGGGTATGGGGGAGTTGTAGTAGCCAGTGCCACGGAGCCCAGGTCAGTCATCCCACTGGGAAAAACCTGGTTCAATCAACATTATTTCCACGTCATTTCAACAACAAAAAATGTGATGATGTTGAATCAACGTAGAAAACTGATTAGATTTGCAAAAGGTCATCAACGTAAGGGAATTTTAAAATGTTTTCACAAAACGTTGATCCTAAAGACAATGACAGGGTGAAATGTTTTGTTGATTTCACATTGAATTCACTTTAGTTGATATCTCAACCAAATGTATATCAAAACTAGATGTTGAACTGACGTCTGTGCACAGTGGGATGGGACTCCCACCCAGTAATTCACAGGATACTGATCTGCAATTAGAGGGGTGCCCTGGCCCTTTCAGATCTGAGTGGTGGAGCCCTCCCCTGACTGTCCTGGGTCCTCTGATCAGTGAAGCATGCAATGAGTGTGTGGGTGAAGCAGGGTGGCTTCATGTTGTTTTCTGGCAGCTATGTTACTGCATCAGATGCTAAATAGACCTATCCTCATGATGAAAAGGATAGATGGCTATAGGAATCTGAATCAGTTAATGGACAGGCTTTCCTAGTGTAGATGTAATGTACAGTGGGGTCTGAAATGATTGACACCCTTAATAAAGATGAGCAATAATTACTGTATAAAATAAATTATTCAAATACTGAGCTATATGGTATTCTCCATTCTTTTTTACATTATATTATTTTATACTAATACAAGTTATGCTAATACAATTGCTCAGAGAAAGAGATTTTGTTTAACAAGTAATATACATTTTTATCAAAAAGTTAGGGGTCAAAATAATTGACACCCCTAAAGATTCTTATCAATAAAGTATTCAAGAGTTCAGTATTTGGTCCCATATTCCTAGCATGCAATGAATAGATCAAGCTTGTGACTACAAAGTTGTTGGATGCATTTGCAGTTTGTTTTGGTTGTGTTTCAGATTTTTTTGGGTCCAATAGAAATGAAAGGTCTTGTTTTCATTTTGGAGTTACTTTTATTACAAATACAATTTGTAAATGCTTCTCCATTAATGTGGATGCTACAATGATTACGGATAATCCTGAGTGAATTGTGAATGATGATGAGTGAGAAAGTTAGAGGATCAAAGATCATACCCCCCCAAGACATGCTAACATCTCACTATTAATTAACTTTCCGAAGTAGGAAATTAGAACATGATATATTGAGTGGCTCTCGAGTGGCGCAGCGATCTAAGGCACTGCATCTCAGTGTTAGAGGCGTCACTACGGACCCTGGTTCGATTCCAGGCTGTATCACAACCGTCCGTGATTGGGAGTCCCATAGGGCGGCACACAATTGGCCCAGCGTCGTCCGGGTTAGGGTTTGGCCAGGGTAGGCAGTCATTGTAAAAAATAATTTGTTCTTAACTGACTTGCCTAGTTAAATAAAGGTTAAATACATATTTTTTTTCTTCTTTTTTTTTGTTAACAGGGGAGGTTAGCAAATCTTGGGGACATGATCTTTGACCCTCTGTAACTTTCTCACTCATCACGATTCATTCAGGATTATCCATAATAATGGTAGCATCCACATTAATATAGAGGTGTTTAGAAACATATTAGATTCTTATTTACAATAAAGTGACTCTAAAATGATGCACTACATTATTTACCATTCATTTCTATCGGGCTCAAAATAATCTGAAACACAACCAAAACTAACTGCAAATGCATCTAAAAAGTTTATAGTGTCACAAGCTTGATGTAGTCATTGCGTGCTAGGAATATGGGATCAAATACAAAACTTTTGACTACTTTATTTATAAGAATCTTTAGGGGTGTCAATCATTTTGACCCTTACCCTTTTGATAAAAACATGTATTACTTGTTAAACAAAAACTCTTTCTCTGAGCAATTGTATTAGTATATTAGTATATTAATATAATTTCATATTTCTTTTTGCATACAATACAGCTCAGTATTTGAATTATTTATTTTATACAGTAATTATTGCTCATTATTGTCAAGTCAATCATTTCAGACCCCATGGTAGTATCATTATTTTTTGCCCTGGGGAGGATTTAGTCTGAACATGCATTTGTATAATACATACATTAAGCCTTTAGATTCCGCAGTATTGTCTCTTCTTTCAACAAGGTGATTGAATACACTGACCTCTATACATATTGTTTGGATCATGAACAAATAATTTCACTTTTTCTCTTCTCTTTTGGCTGGCAAATTGAACATCAAAATGGGAGAGATCACATTGTACACTGAAAAGGATTGTTATTTCTTAACATACATGCATCAATTACTGCATAAAGTCCACTGACATTGGGTGAGAACGTTGTGCTACTTTTAGTGTTATACCCTTGATACCCTGTGGGGGGAGTCTGTGTGTATTGAACAGTAGACAAGACAGCACAGGACTGTGGAGAAAGCTGAAGCAACATTTGAAGATGAGTATAGTGGGGACTTAGATCCTCACCTCAAGTGGGTATTGGCCACTTTCACAAACAACATATTTAGGCATACAATCTACACAAGCATGCAACCCTACAACAGTAAGAAACCAGGTGTATTACACAAACATTCCCTTGTTCTGTTTGTAGTGAAGTGCCTGACCATGTGGTACTTGAGGATATTTGAGTTGAACCTGACAAATGTAGAACATACAGTACATTCCTATGAAAAAATATGCTCAGTTCATTTCAGTCTGCATGAACTCCTGTTTCTAGGCAACAAGAAGGTAATATACAATTAATAATATGGGAATTTTCTATCCTGAAATCCAATCACAGACTTAATTTCCCTGGGAATTGTCTTTGTCTCCAGATATTAAATATTGCAGATCCCAAACGTAGTGCGCATTGACACGTTTAAGCCCAGATCTAGTAAAGATGGGAGCCTGGTGAACAGTTGAGTCTTAAGTCCGGCTTCCTATAAACTGGGATTTTCACCCTCTGGTGACAAATGATGGGCTTCTAACAATCACTCCCTTGGCTCTGCTGTTATAATATAACCTTACATTCACCAAACCCCTTGTATCACATAGTCTAATGTGTAGTATTACCACCCACAAGAAACGGACCATATCTCTTCCTAAACTTACAGGGAAATTGACTGAAGAGAAGGGACTTTAAAGGCAGAAACCTGTCCGGTAATAATTTTGATATTCGATTTTGATGCACTTCAAGTAGTACCAATGTTTACTTATTGTAGAGCCATCATATGACTAGCCACTATTGGTTGCCATATAGTTGTTTAAATACATGGCTTGTATTTCAAATAAATAATAAAACTCCATAAAACTCCACAGTTTTATGATGTTTAATGCATAGGCAGTTCAGCCATGTGATGTTGTTCTCCTAATCAGTGGTGTCTGCTCTACAGTCTCACTGGGCACCATGATCTCAGTGTCCGATAAGATCACTTAATGATGCGTAATGATGGGGCACAGAAGGGAGCTGATGTGATTGGTCAGCCTACTCAAGGCTGTTACTTGTCTTATTGTCCCCCCTCTCAACCCCCATCTTTCCCCTCAGTTTCCACATACAGTAGATGTTCACCCAGTCATTCCCTGCCATGCAGAAAGCTCAA
This sequence comes from Salvelinus alpinus, assembly GCF_045679555.1. Classification (NCBI taxonomy): domain Eukaryota; kingdom Metazoa; phylum Chordata; class Actinopteri; order Salmoniformes; family Salmonidae; genus Salvelinus; species Salvelinus alpinus. The sequence continues at coordinate 75,773,124 of NC_092090.1, read as the reverse complement.
CAGTCAACGCATTAGACAGTTTCCCATTGTGTGCTTCAAAGTCAGTATAGCCCATGGAAAATAATTCACACATGCCTCATCCTTCAATAATACAGCTGCACTACAGCTGCACCATCAGAGCATCCTGACCGGTTGCATCACCGCCTGGTATGGCAACTGCTCGGCATCTGACCGTAAGGCGCTACAGAGGGTAATGCGTACGGCCCAGTACATCACTGGGGCCAAGCTTCCTGACATCCAGGACCTACTGTATATACTAGGCAGTGTCAGAGGAAGGCCCAAAAAATGGTCAAAGACTACAGTCACCCTAGTCATAGACTGTTCTCTCTGCTACTGCACGGCAAATGGTACCAGAGTGCTAAGTCTAGGACCAAAAGGCTCCTTAACAGCTTCTTCCCCCAAGCCATAAGACTGCTGAACAATTAATCCAATGGCCACCCGGACAATTTACATTGACCCCCCCCCCCCCCCCCCTTTGTTTTTACACTGCTGCTACTCGCTGTTTATTATCTATGCATAGTCACTTTATTATCTATGCATAGTCACTTTACAAATGATCTCGACTAACCTGTACCCCCGCACATTGACTCGGTACCACCTGTATACAGCCTTGTTATTGGTATGTCATTTTCTTGTGTTACTTTTTAGTTTATTTAGGAAATATTTTCTTAACTCTATTTCTTGAACTGCAATGTTGCTTAAGGGGTTGTAAGTAAGCATTTCACGGTAAGGTGAATACCTGTTGTATTCCGCGCATGTGACAAATACAATTTGATTTGCCCAATTTAGTAGTTTACTTCTGTATACACCACTGGATAGACTACCAGCACAATGGGGAGAATTCCGACCCGAGTTAAATGCACGTAAATGGAAAGTAATTCCCTTTTAATGTACTTTTCTCTTTACTATAATTCTGACCTTGAACTTAAGCACGAGAATAGCATGCTATTCACTCACTAATCATTTGGGGTGGAGATTAAAGAAATGAAGGTGTGGGGAGGTGTGTCTACAGATACTCTGTATTGTGACCTTAATAATTCCACCACCTTTATGCGTGATGAAACGATGAAGGTCGAGCAATCTGTCGGTTTCAAGTGGAACAATATCGACTTTATTTTTTCTGATAGAAATAACATCATTCTCCATGCACTGTAATTTACAAATTGAAAAGAGCTATTGATAAGAGCTAGGTAAATGAGTAATCCGTTTTGCATAAGGGGATTGTAAATATAAATGACAATTGTTTTAGATATATTTTACCTTATGAAAATTGGAGACAAATGTGAAACCAGTCATACGGCAGCAAACTGAAGCATATCAACATATCACCTTTTCCACAGTAACGTTTATGAAATGCTGGCTTTATGACTTGCAGAGATAAAATTTGGAGACCCAAGCTACTGGTTTCTGTCAGCCTGGTCTCATAGACTAGACTTAACAAAGTAATCGTAAATCCGGGACATTCAAATTAGTATGCTATGTTATGTTTGGTATGGTTATATAAGGCAGAAGGTTATTCAAGCCAAAAAACGAAAGTTAGGTGGTTGGAAAGGGTGGACGGGTGGACAGGTGGGCGTATAACGCAAACGTCTAGCAACTCAAAGGTTGCGCGTTTGAATCTCATCACGGACAACTTTAGCATTTTAGCTAATTAGCAACTTTGCAACTCCTTACTACTTTTTAGCTACTTTGCAAATCCTTAGCATGTTAGCTAACCCTTCCCTAATCCTAACCTTAATCCTTTAACCTAACCTAACCTAACCTGACCCTAACCCCTAACCACAACAAATTGGAATAAGTTATGAATTGGAGTTCGTAACTTATCATACTGTAACTTATCATCCATAGATACACAACAAAAAGACTGAACGACTGGGTCGCGTCTCTAGCAACCGAACCGATAGAACGAACGACCAGCCGGCTTGGGTAGAAACCCTAGATTTGTGTCGGGACTCTATCTTGTGGAAGGATGAAATAGTATGAATAAATTCCTCAAAATAATATTTTTAATTAAAATATGTCAATCATTACTTGAATATGTTGGTAACATGTTGTATAAAAGTGATTATACACTCAAAGTCGACTTTGTCTTGGGCCTAACAACACCCGTGCCAGGATATCCTCCAAACACCGGCTTCTCAGCCATTATTACTTAATTAAACCTGGAGCCTGGCGCACGGTTCACAACGACTGGACCGTTGTCATCACAATTCCATGATTAGTGAGGATTATTCGGGTAAATGTCACCTTCCAATATTTAATGTATTGAACAATTTAATATGGCAACTTTCAGGATGAATCAAACAAATGCATTTTTATTCATCATTAGATGTTGTCCATAAAGGCTCTCCAAACCAGTTTATTTTTTGCATAAATACTTTTCTAACCCTAAATAATATACAAGATCAGAGTATTTTTTTATCTACTAATTGGTGCTTAAAAGGAGATGAATAAGCGTATATTTACATGCTTTCTGTCATTGATCCCTAATACTTTGAACCGTTCTCACCATAAATGCTAGTGAGTCTGTCGAGAAAATTCAAATTAAAAGGTACACCAAGTTTACAGGGAGGGTTTTAGATAAACATACTGAAAACCTTATTGAATGAAAACTCCACGAGAAAATATGTTGACCAGCGTTTGGGAAGGTTTTCAGAGGTTGAATTAAATGTATTCAGCGCACGCAAGGGAACCACACATGCAAAGCCCTTTACGCACCTGCACAAGGTAAGTCTGAATACCAACTACTGAGAAGTGCATAGCAAAGGCATGCATAGGAAAGGCCGGCATTTACTAAGTCTGAAAAGTCCTTCATAAACTTGTCATTGCAGACCCTGTCTCTGTCACGTTCTGACCTTAGTTCCTTTTTTATGTCTTTATTTTAGTTTGGTCAGGGCGTGAGTTGGGGTGGGCATTCTATGTTGTTTTTCGATGTTTTGTTCTGTATGTTATATTTCTATGTGTTTGGCCTAGTATGGTTCTCAATCAGAGGCAGGTGTCAGTCGTTGTCTCTGATTGGGAGCCATATTTAGGTAGCCTGTTTTCTATTGTGTTTTGTGGGTGATTGTTTCCTGTGTTAGTACCATACGGTACTGTTTCGGTTTTCATTTATTCTCTTGTTCTTTTGTATTTTGTATTCATTCTCTATTAAATTATATTATGGATACGTACCACGCTGCATTTTGGTCCTCCTCTCCTTCCACCAACGAAAGCCGTTACAGAATCACCCACCAACCAAAGACCAAGCAGCGTGGTAAACAGGAGCAGAGGATTCTGGACTCATGGACATGGGAGGAGATACTAGACGGCAAGGGACCATGGGCACAGGCTGGGGAATATCGCTGCCCCAAGGAAGAACTGGAGGAAGCGAAAGCTGAGCGGCGGCGATATGAGGAGGTAGCACGGCAGCGCGACAGGCACGAGAGGCAGCCCCCCCCCCCAAAATTGGGGGGGGGGGGGAACATGGGGAGTGTGGCAGAGTCAGGTTGGAGACCTGAGCCCACTCCTTGTGCTTATCGTAAGCAGCGCGTTACTGGTCAGGCACCGTGTTATGCGGTCAAGCGCACGGTGTCGCCAGTACGCGTCCATAGCCCGGAGCGCTATAGGCCAGCCCCCCGCAAGTGCCATGCGAGAGTGGGCATCCAGCCAGGGCGTGTTGTGCCGGCTCAGCGTGTCTGGTCTCCGGTACGCAGTTTCGGCCCAGCGTATCCTGCGCCGGCTCTGCGTGCTGTGTCTCCAGGGCGCTGGGAGGGTGCAGTGCGTCCTATTCCTGCGCTCCGCTCGTGCCGGGCGAATGTGTGCATTGAGCCTAAGGGAGAAGTGCGAGTGGTATGCACCAGATCTCCAGTGCTCACCCACAGCCCGGTTCAACCTGTGCCTGCACTCTGGAGGGTCCGGGCTAAAGTGGTCATCCAGCCTGGAGAAGTGGTGCCAAGGATGCACACCAGAGCTCCAGTTCTCCCCCACAGCCCGGTCTTTCCGGTGCCTCCTCCACGCACCAGGCCTGCTGTAGGTCTCCCCAGCCTGGTGGGTCCTGTGGCAGCCCCACGCACCAGGCTGTCTCTCCGTCTCCTCCCTCCAGGTTCTCTCTCCAAGCCAGAGCCGCCCTTCTGTCCGGAGCTGCCAGAGCCGCCCGCCAGTCCGGAGCTGCCAGAGCCGCCCGCCAGTCCGGAGCTGCCAGAGGCGCCCGTCAGTCCAGAGGCGCCCGTCAGTCCAGTGGTGCCCTCTACTAGGGTCTCCAATCCGGGGTCGGTGGCTATGGTCGCCACTCCTAAGGTGCCTCTGTCAGCTCATAAGTGGGCCGAGACTATGGTGGAGTGGGGTCCACGTCCCGCTCCAGAGCCGCCACCGCGGTAAATGCCCACCCAGACCCTCCCCTATAGGTTCAGGTTTTGCGCCGGAGTCCGCACCTTTGGGGGGGGGGGGGTACTGTCACATTCTGACCTTTGTTCCTTTTTTATGTCTTTATTTTAGTTTGGTCAGGGCGTGAGTTGGGGTGGGCATTCTATGTTGTTTTTCTATGTTTTGTTCTGTATGTTATATTTCTATGTGTTTGGCCTAGTATGGTTCTCAATCAGAGGCAGGTGTCAGTCGTTGTCTCTGATTGGGAGCCATATTTAGGTAGCCTGTTTTCTATTGTGTTTTGTGGGTAATTGTTTCCTGTGTTAGTGTTTGCACCATACGGTACTGTTTCGGTTTTCATTTATTCTCTTGTTCTTTTGTATTTTGTATTCATTCTCTATTAAATGATATTATGGATACGTACCACGCTGCATTTTGGTCCTCATCTCCTTCTACCAACGAAAGCCGTTACAGTCTCTGTGTTCTCAATTCACTTTTACTTTATAAATTCACATCCCTAAATATGTTAGTTCAAGTGAGACTGCACACTTGAGCCCCAAATGCCTTAAACTTTTTGATCAAAACAACAATCAAATATTCCCCAGCAGTTAATTTTTTTTATTGTGATTCTCTGCTGTTTTCTTCCTCTTTATGTGGTCAGAGATATAATAACTAACTCCACAGATAAGTGAATGCTTAATCAAAGCATTCTGAGCCAGTTTCCAAAGACTATTTTCTCAAAGTGCTTGAACTTAATCAGGAAAATTAGTTTAGTAAGTCATTCTGTTGCAGCCTGTGCCTGCGGCTTCTGCCTTCTGCCCAGTCCTCCTCCTGACCAGCTCTCTAGCTATCACCTCTCTCATTCAGAGAGGCCATGCTGAAGTGCAGCATGTCTCCTTGGCACCATGACTGTCTCTCAGTAGGCTTCATGGGGTAAACACTGCAGTTGATACTATTTTTTTTTTTAAGGCCTTGCTGCTAAAAGAGCTTTGTTATTTGTGTAAGTTTTCAATCTATTTTGACAAAAAAGTGACTGTACTTGGAAACACCTCACAGGAGGTGTGTCCGGCTGTCTACTCTGCTCATGGGCACTCTGAGTGATTTGAGGAGAGATCGGGGTGGTTTGAGACTTCAATGAGCAGAGCTGCCAGTCTCTGCTCTGTTTGAAGTCTTGACAGCTTTGTCAGAAAACAATCCCAGCACATTAGAGTGAAGCTTGTTTGACGTTGAACCACCGCAAGAAATGTCAAAATAGATGCACTTGAGCGTTTTATTTATTTAATTCGCATTTAGGAAGGTTGAGATGAAAATATTTTATATTATCAAGGATTCACTGTCAGAAATACAGTAGTTTAGACAAAGGAATTATAATGAATGGTATGAATAATACCCTACTATGTAGAATATTTCACGAAAGTTACCGCATTTTGTGTGGGATTGACTTGATAATTGTAACACTATAGTCAATACTAAGGGATAACAAAAAGGTTAATGGATAAGCGGTAACTCAAGAGCAATGAAGCTGGAGCGCTCTATTGTTTTTGCATGTACTTTTTATGGAACATGGAGAGCACTGATTGACTGATGTCTATGAGTTGGCCCAATGTGATCAGGTTAAGGTTTTCATTACTAGCCAGTTGTAGTAGCTGCCATTTCCCATGAACACACAACATTCAGTGATCCAATTCAGCGGTGAGACTGGATCCACCCATCATTAATCCCCATATGATTCTGACTCCCTCTAAGACACTTCCTCTCTGCAACACTCTGCTCTCCGTCCAAAGGAAATTAAATTAGGGAATTAATGCTCAACTGTGATATCATCAAATATGTAATCTGAAAGCACAGCACAGGAAAAACATGGAAGAAATATGAGAGAAATATGGATGCTAAGATTGCACATAATACACAGCTTGAGTATAGAAGTTTGTCATAGATCGGCTGGAATTTGCTGAATACTGGCAACACTATCTGCCCGTCTTTCCACTAGGATATCCTACCTGTGATGAGTATTGTAAGCCTACAGTATAAACATGGCTCATGAGGATGATATTCCACACAGACAGACAGGAAAAGCAGGGGGAATCCCATCTCTCCCTTCCACCCCCGAGAATTATGTTCTCTGATGAGTGTCTGTCCTCTCTCCATGTGGTATGACACAGAGAGCATTTCTCATAGCCCATGAAATTAATTGATGTGATTTGATCATTTTACATTTCCAGTGTGTTTACAATTTCATTGTAAATCTCGTTATTTTCTTTTAATCTATGACCGCCACTTGAAGTAACAAGGGACCTGTACGGTAAAAGGTGAAGCAGATCTAGTCGTGAGGAACCATGGGAATCTGCTGTGCCGCCTGTGTGAAGGTTATGAAATGTGGGTCAGTGGATGGATAGAGAGCTGGTTGTTACACAAGTAGCTGAGGGGGACTCTGCTCCTTGCACTGGGCACAGGAGGTGTGATACTGGGGAATCCCCATCTCTTTGGCTGCTCCTGTCAATGTGCCCCCGTGCCAGGGGTTTCACAAGCCGGGGCCAAGGGCAGGCGTGGGCACACAGGGCCTGCTGTCACTTTGCAGCCAGTTGGCAAAGCCTTGGTATGATACTCTTCAATGCCACTGAGTCCAGTCTGTCAGTTTAGAGGTGATACTGTAACAATGTTGTAGAGGAAACTGGAGTGGGCAATTCTGTGTCAGACTATTCATTGGAATTTGAGTCCACAGTCCTTTCCACTTTCACAGAGACTTTCAACAGGAAAAGTGATATTTTGTCCTCTGATTTTGTATAACACAATGTACAGTGTAAAACAAAAATATTTTACCAACACTGCCATCAAACTGAATATGAATGGAAGAACACATTTAATTGATATAATGAATTTTGATAATTGCTTTTATCATCTTTTCTGCTCTGATGAAGGAGACAGGCCAGCTCTATTGGAGGAGTTCTGGAGGTAGGAACGTCACGTGTGAACAAGGGGTTTTCTGGTCTTCGTGGAGCTGCTGGATGGTGCATGATGGTCCTCATGCTGGCTCTTAGCGATCCTCTCTGTTTATACTGCCAGCTCAGCACACTCCACAGTAATTGAAGCCATTTGCAACGTTGTAGTGTACTAATGGGCAGATCTGTGTCTCCCACCCACCCACAGCCTTTGTCATTAATCAGAGCCCTACAGTCAGGAGAGCCAGGGAGCTGAAGTTGCACCATGCCTGATCTGCACTGGAGTCACAAATCATCACCCCTTTTCAGCTGTATTGAGCTTGAGCATGGTGGTGTTCACAGCAAGGTCCTTAACATAGCATGACATAGCATTTAGAGACAATGCAGATGGCTATGTGGGTAAAGAGTTTTGAGTCGAGGCCAGTCAGAGGTGCATGTGGCTCGGCAATGTTTTGATGAGTAATCTCATTAACAGCACAAAAATCGCCTTTGATGTTCTTTATGTTAAATGTTGCACTTCCTGTTCTCTGATGCAGGGTGCATCCTAGGTCATATGATTCAACACTTACTATGAGAGGTTAACAAGGGCAACACCCACACTGCTACCTCCCTCAAGCTCCCTCTGTGTGCCAGGCCAGCTCTCTGCCACCTCCTACCACCCGAATCAGCCCTGCAATTCCTGCATCACACAAACAAGAGGGCCAGAAAGAAATGGGAATGAGGGGGGACAGTGTAGCGTCGCCCACGGGTCCTATTTGTCTTTTCCAGTTGCAGGCAGATTGGGGAGGTGGAAAGATGTTGCTGCCCTGAAATGAGCGGAAACAGACACCAAACTATTTAAAGATCATGTGTAAATCTGGGCGGTTAGCAGGAAGTCAACCCTGCCTGCATGACAACACAAGCTATTGTCATTTGTGTGAGTGTTTCATGTCTGTGCCCAATGAAAGACTGAGGCACAGTTGTAGACAGGCCTGGCCTTATAAAAAGGTATGCTTCACAAGCCCTACTTCAGAGAGAGACTGGGGTTGGTTGTTTCACAGGTTGGTTGTGACAGTGCTAATTTCCCCCATTCTAAATGGCCGTGTGTAATCATTTTAAGATTCAAATGTGGGAATTCTTTGAAAGAACTCATCCACCTGATCAATTCATGTCAGCATAGCAAAACATTGAGGTGAAGGGAATTTGTGTTTTCATAAGTGAAAGTAAAACAAATGTTTGGGTTATTTTTGTTGTAAATGTTTGAATTATGGGGGTATCCATGAACAATTATGTTTGTTGAAAAGATGAAAGGGAGAGCTGTATTTCAAACCAATATCTGAGTTCCTTGGTCAAGCCATGTGGTAACTAGCATCTTAATTAGCAGACATGCATACACACACAAATTTACTCAAAATGTAATAAATTATGTTATTCTCAAGGCATAACATACTGACTTTTTTTAGGAATATTGGATAAAATAAGGATAAAAATATATATAAGGATAAAAAGGGTCTCCATTTCAACCCAAGACATCGGTCTTTCTCCTAATATTAAAAGAGTCTTGTAACATATACTGGTGCTGAGGAATGGATACAAGAGTATCCCCAACTGACAGACAGTGTTTCTCAAGTCTCACTTCAATATGATCTTAAAACAAGGAAACATTGCCTCACCACATGGGAACATCCTCTGTTTAATTTAGAAGCAAGTATGCTTTGTGCACAAAAACAAAGGCTATATTGTACTATTAGACTTTGCTGGTAAAGTTACTTTATTCACCCATCAAATCCATCATAGTTTATTAAACCAACATTTATTTTTATTGCATATTCACTTTTAAATGTGTGGTTCTGTGGCTCTGCTGGCTGAGTAGCTCTGTCCGGTGTGCTGGTATGTAGGTCTGTGGGACTGGGCACAGGTGAGCCAGGCCAGGGTCAGGATCTGCAGAGGCGGCACATTATCTCCAGTGGTGCTCAGGACGTAGGGGCCGCTGGGGTCATGTCATATCATAACTGCAGGTCACTAAACTCCTATTGCCCTCACTCAATTACAGAGGCCCTGTCCCCATGCAAAGAGTGGACCTGGAGAAACCAGTGACTGGTCTCTCCAGGTCCATATTCTCCTCCAGTTATTATTCATCATCTCCACCAGCTGAGCTCAGAACCTGCCATGACCCAAAAGGGCCACAGACCCAATGTCAGGCTTTCTCACTCACTGTCCAGAGACATAAGTAAGAACCACAGCACCATACAGTAGGTAGATCAAATCAAATTGTATTTGTCACATTTGCCGAACACAACAAGTGTAGACCTTACAGTGAAATTATTACTTACAAGCCCTTAACCAACAATGCTTTAAGAAGTGTTAGTAAAAAATACATAAGTAAAAAAATATATATATAATTTAAAAAATTATTACACATTAGCAGTAAAATAACAATAGCAATAGTGAGGCTGTATACAGGGGGTACCAGTACATAGTCAATGTGCGGGGGCACCGGTTAGTTGAGGTAATTGAGGTAATATGTACATTTTGGTAGAGTTAAAGTGACCATGTGTAGATAATAAACAGTGAGTAGCTGCAGCGTAAAAGAGGGGTCTGGGTAGCCCTTTGATTAGCTGTTCAGGAGTCTTATGGCTTGGGGGTAGAAGCTGTTAGAAGCCTTTTTGAACAAGAATTGGCACTCCGGTACCGCTTGCAGTGCGGTAGCAGAGAGAACAGTCTTTGACTAGGGTGGCTGGAGTCTTTGACAATTTGTAGGGCCTTCCTCTGAATGCTGTATTCACAGCATTCAGCATTCGGTACTTTAACCTGTAGACTTGATCATTGATAATAACAGTTACATGCTACACTGGAGGTGTGTGGTGGCCTGATGGAGTAACCAGTCAGGAAGAGAGAAATTACAGCTCCAGTGTGATCCATCCAGACACAGTAAGACCCCTCACTGGGTAAAACTCCAAAAGCTTTCTCTCAACAGATTGGGAGCATTTCAATATTTGGCTCTAATTTCAAAAGAGTTATTTCCTTAGCAATATGATAGCAGCTGTTTAAGTCTTTATACCGCAAAGTGAAATATCAGAACAGGGGAGAAAGTGATTCAGCTTAACGATGAGCTCAAGTCTCTTTCATAGAATGAAAAGTAAGACGTTGTGGTTATTCTCAAGCTTTGTACAAACAATGCACATGCATCAAATGAAATGTTATTGGTCGCGTACACATATTTGGTTGCGTACGCATGCATACACACACACCGCTGCACACACGCGTGCACACACACACACACACACACACCGGCTCTTTCCAGGATGTGGTGAGCTATGCAACTTTGAAGCTGACGGGGTTTCCCTGCAAGTGAAAATGCAGAGTTGGCCATCTCTATTTATTTACTCACTAATTATCACATTATTTTTAGTTTCAGGCCTTATTTCTTAATGTTTCCTTCCTTTGTATCAAATATGATAGCCTACAATTATGGAGTTTGTGCTTTACCAGTGTTCATGAAGGCATTTACCCCTGCTTCAATTACAATATACAGTATCAATAAAAAGTTTGGACACACTTACTCATTCAATGGCTTTTGATTATTTTTACTATTTTCTACAATGTAGAATAATAGTGAAGTAACCAAAACTACGAAATTACACACATGGAATCATGTAGTAACCAAAAATGTATTTTATATTTGAGATTCTTCAAAGTAGCCACCCTTTGACTTAATGACAGCTTTGCACACTCTTCACATTCTCTCAACCAGCTTCATGAGGTAGTCAATTAACATTTCAATTAACAGGTGTGCCTTGTTAAAAGTTAATTTGTGGAATTGCTTTCCTTCTTAATGCGTTTGATTCAATCAGTTGTGTTGTGACAAGATAGGGGTGGTATTCAGAAGATAGCCCTATTTGTTAAAGACCAAGTCCATATTGTGGCAAGATCAGCTCAAATAAGCAAAGAGAAATGACAGTCCACCATTACTTTAAGACATGAAGGTCAGTCAATACGGAACATTTCTAAAACTTTGAAAGTTTCTTCAAGTGCAGTCGCAAATACCATCAAGTGCCATGATGAAACTGGCTCTCAAGAGGACCACCACACGAAAGGAAGACCCAGAGTTACCTCTGCAGCAGAGGATAAGTTAATTAGAGTTACCAGCCTCAGAAATCGGCAATTAACTGCACCTCAGATTGCACCTCACAGAGTTCAAGTAACAGACACATCTCAACATCAACTGTTCAGAGGAGACTGCGTGAATCAGGCCTTCATGGTCGAATTGCTGCAAAGAAACCACCACTAAAGGACACCAATAAGAAGCAATGGACATTAGACCGGTGGAAATCTGTCCTTTGGGCTGATTAGTCCAAATTTTTGGTTTTTGGTTCCAACCTCCGTGTCTTTGTGAGACGTAGAGTAGGTGAACGGATGATCTCCGCATGTGTGGTTCCCACTGTGAAGCATGGAGGAGGAGGTGTGATGGTGTGGGGGTGCTTTGCTGGTAATACTGTCAGTGATTTATTTAGAATTCAAGGCACACTTAACCAGCATGGCTGCCACAGTATTCTGCAGCGATACGCCATCCCATCTGGTTTGCGCTTAGTGGCACTATCATTTGTTTTTCAACAGGACAATGACCCAACACACCTCCAGGCTGTGTAAGGGCTCTATCATGGCTCAGGAGAAGACCCAGATGCAGACAGTTCGAGGTAACAAAAGTTTATTACAAAAACAGGGGACAGGCAAACGACAGGTCAAGGGCAGGCAGAGGTCAGTATTCCAGAGCAGAGTCCAAAAGGTACAGAACGGCAGGTAGACTCAGGGCAGACAGAGGTCAGTAATCCAGGGTAGTGTCACAAGGTACAGCACGGCAGACAGGGTCAGGGTAGGCAGAATGGTCAAAACCGGGAAAACTAGGAAGCAGTTAGTAGAGAAAAAACTTGAGTATGTGAAAAACGCTGGTAGGCTTGACGAGACAAGACAAACTGGCAACAGACAAATAGAGAACACAGGAATAAATACACTGGGGATAATGTGGAAGATGGGTGATACCTGGAGGGGAGTGGAAACAAGCACAAATACAGGTGAAACAGATCAGGGTGTGACTGGCTATTTGACCAAGAATGAGAGATTAATGGAGTGCTGCATCAGATGACCTGGCCTCCACAATCACCCAACCTCAACCCAATTGAGATGGTTTGGGATGAGTTGGACCGCAGAGGGAATGAAAAGCAGCCAACAAGTGCTCAGTGTATTTGGGAACTCCTTCAAGACTGTTGGAAAAGCCTTCCAGGTGAAGCTGGTTGAACGAATGCCAAGAGTGTGCAAAGCTATCCATCAAGGCAAATGGTGGCTACTCTAAAGAATCTCAAATCTCAAATATATTTTGATTTGTTTAACACCTTTTTGGTTACTACATGATTCCATATGTTTTATTTCATAGTTTTGGTGTCTTCACTGTAGAATATTGTAAAAATAAAGAAAAACCCTTCAATGAGAAGGTGTGTCCAAGCTTTTGACTGGTGCTGTACATATATATATATATTCAGTTAATTATTATAAATTTAGTACCCAGAGCTCTTATTACAATAGCTGTCAATACAATTCAACATTCCCCTCTCTTCGGCAAACCCCAAAGATTTGTTTGTAAGAAAGTTCACCCAAGACTGAAAGTAGAAACTGAGAGAAGTTTGTTCTCTTGGAATCCTTATTATTTCGTTTTTTGTGGAGGGAGGGGCTGGTGGGAATGAGGTGGTTGTCAAAATCCATGAAGTGATATTGTCATACCAGCCGGACGGCCGTCTGGTGTTTGTTTAAAAGGGGAGAGAAAAAAAACAGTCCAGGCGATTGAATCATATCTTCTTGCCAAAAAGTCCTTGCGTTCCCACCTCCAGCATTACAGCAACATGTTTTATTTTCAGCAGTGCTGTTCTCAGTGACTCACATCCCAGAGACACGTGCTGCACTGTTAGGCCTCATCTCCGCTCCAACAGGGAGAAAGTGGCCATTAAGGATACACATTCTTGGAAACGAATCAAGTCAAGCTTTCTCTCTCTCACTCAGTGAGCTAAATAAAGCTGTGTTTGGTTGAAAGTACAGTATGTTATACATAGGCTATCATTAATTACCATGTAATAACTTCACCTTAACTACATTTACATTGAATGCCATTGAGATTTCTTTGATGATTTGATATTTTGTTGTGGAACATCTGATATTAAAGTATTTATTCTCCTATCATCTCTTGACCCAGGCAACTGGGACCATCCAGCTTTCATCTAACGATCTGGTCTGAGAAGGCCTGTGTCTACTGTACAGTACCTCACCCAAAACCACATGGACTAAAAACAACCTGACTTACATCACCTTCAATCTCCATGATCCTGTCACGCCCTAATCGGTTTCACCTGTCCTTGTGCTTGTTTCCACCCCCCTCCAGGTGTTACCCATCTTCCCTATTATCCCCTGTGTATTTATACATGTGTTCTCTGTCTGTTTGTTGCCAGTTCGACTTGTTCGTTCAAGCTAACTAGCGTTTTTCCTGTCAGCGCCTATCGTTTCCCAGCCTCTCTTTCCTCGTCCTCCTGGTTTTTGACTTTTGCCTGTCCTGACTCTGTACCCGCCCGCCTGACCTCTCTGCCTGACCATGAGCCTGACTGCCGTCCTGTACCTTTGCCTTACCCTGGATTTTAGACCCCTGCCTGCCTTGACCTGTCTTTGCCTGCCCCTGTTGCCACAATAAACATTGTTACTTCGACAGTCTGCATCTGGGTCTGACCTTGATTCCTGATCCATAACGTGCATGTCGCATGAGAAGTGGACTGTGTTACTAGAATGATTGATCATGAATTGTCAACTTTTTTTGTGCCAAAATAATTGTAATTTGAAGGTACTACGGTATATACACTGACAAAATGTCCTTTTATAACATAAAGATGCCATACTCAATAAACATTGGAATAACTAAACAGTTAATTTGTCTTTTAATAGTGCAGAATAGTACAGATCATTGATTCCTAGGTGCAGTAAATATAATATCAAATTCCCCTTAGTGTGTGGTGCACCACATAAGCAGATTTTGATGCAGTCTGATTTTTTTGTCACTTGATGTGTGGTTGAAGATGTGGGAAATGGATGATCTGATTGGGGGTTTCATGTTAGTTTCCAAACCCTGTTGAAAAGAGAGGGAAGACCGCCTGATATCAGGCCTGTGTGTGGAAAGAGAGATTCTGATTAAGGGGAGGAAATACGTCAGGGCGAAAAAAGGAAGTGGGAGGTGAAACCGAGACCACAACACAGCCGGAAGCCACAGTGGAACTTGAACCAAAATACTCTTCAGCACTATTGAGCCATGCTGCAGACACTGACAGAGTGACAGGACAGTGGGAGAGGCTGCTGGGGGGATTTCCTGTTATTCTGTGGTTAAATGGAAAATTGTTTGTTAATGTGTTAATCATATTTCCATTGACCACTTTTCAGTTGTGTGAAAGATGCTGAGGTAATAACCATCAATGACTGTAAGCACACTCAAAAAGAGAGTTCTTAAAGAGTTCTTCAAATTGAAACTGTAGGGGAATCCCTATAAGTTCTTCAAATAACCCCTTTTAATTGATAGTTGAAGAACCTTTTTGAAGGACCTTTTGGGGTACATTTTTTAACTCTTGTTGAACCTCAGGAAGACTATACGAAGACCATGGTGTGTTGATTTGTCCTTTAATTTAACTTTAGAACGGTGAACCCATTTTGAACTTTGGACAGTTGCATGCGCTCCCACCTGGCATGTCTTTAGAGGATGGTGTGGATAAACTGTTCAACCCTTTGACTACTGAGGTACACATTTCAGACTTCCACAGGTCTTTGTAGAGGGTGGGTCAGAGAACACCCCATAAGGAATATTGGATTCTAACCAGCATCTCTCCTCCAGGGAGGGGGTTGTTTCAATACCCCAGATGTCTGAATAAGTGTGGATTTACATGAGGGACTTTGATGTTCTGATGATCAATGTTTCGTTGGTGGTTTCATTGACCCTATTTTGGTGTCTCATCAGTGGGCTAGGCTGGAGTAGGTAATGGAGGTTTTTGTTCCTTTGGTGGTTAAGCCAGCCTTGGTAAAACTCTATGTGCCCTCTCCATGAACTCTGGGAGATCATTGATCAATTATCCTGTATTTACTTTGTTTGTCTTTCAGACTTAGTAGTCAGAGCACTCCAGTCCACAAACAACATAACCAAATCTATGCAAAATGCACAAAGCACAGTGCAATTCATTCTATACAATCTTGGTATACTATGATTAGTTGCAATCTCTTTTTTTGCATTATCCATGTTCATAAATATATATGTGTATTAGCAATACAATATAATTCACACAGGACCATTATACTTCCAGTCTAGTCCAGTGTAGTGTACAGTCTGATTACATGGAACAGCCATTCCTTTTTTTAAACAATTACCACCATCAGCTCACAACTAACACCTGGATTCTGACACTCACTGTATGCCAAACAAATATGTTTATTCAGCTCCAATTATCAGGAAGGTTAAGATATTATGATTAAGAAAAAGTGACAGCTGTAGTTCAGAATCAAGATGTGCAATATATTGCATTTTCCACAAAATAACAAGCTCTCAGATGCCTTGATAATATTGGAAAAGCATTTAATAACTCCTTAATTTATTCTAACTATTAATTAAAAGGAATTTGTATAATTAATTCAATTGCCTAACCGTAGCAACTGATCTAATATGCATAATGATTTGAATGAGTCTCACTTTCTCTCTTCTTTTGGTAGTGTGAGACCTGCAAAATATTTCTCATTTGGGATTGTACTGTAGTTCAAATCTAGCCATCTATTTTCTTATCCTCACCATGGACTTTTAAATTAGATTAGGCCCAATGATTGAAATGTTACTTAGGAGGAGTGGTGAGATGCTGTGCCCTCGGTTTCATTCATGTCAACAGTCAACTCTACACACTGACATCTCACCTTAGCAGGCTGGCCCAGCCCTCCAGCCCCATTGAACTATGAGAAGAGCAGCAGAGGAGGCTTTTGTCTGTCTCTCCTCAGATGGATGGTTTGTGCTATCAACTTGGACATCTTCCGACTCAAGTTCAGTCAGAAGGTGGGAGGTATTTACAGTGACACATACTGTAGCCTACATGTTGTCACCGGCCATTTCTGGGATAAGTCAAAAATATTATTATCATGTAGTCAAAAACATGAATATACTTTGTTGCTATCTGGGAAAAATATTATTTTGGACTCATCACAGAAACCCTGGGGCCGTAGGTGTGTGCATTATTTGGAGTTTCCACTTTAGCGGCTATCTTGGCTCTCAAAGTCAGAGCAAGCCTGTGGATTCACAGAGCGCTTGCAATATTTACATGCTATTAACTCTGACAATTACTGTATTTGTAAACCAGTGTAGGTGTGTGCATTATTTGGAGTTTCCACTTTAGCGGCAACTTGGCTCTCAAAGTCAGAGCAAGCCTGTGGATTCACAGAGCGCTTGCAATATTTACATGCTATTAACTCTGACAATTACTGTATTTGTAAACCAGTGTTGTTGCATGAAAGGGGTTTTAAAGAGTAGAAGGACAATCAAACCCCTGTGCATTATGTTGGGCAAACTATGTGTCATCATGCACAGTGTATGGATGACATTTCTCAGACTTTATTTTTAAATAAAGGGAGGACAAGTTCAAGCAGGACTGCTGTACTGTATACAGGTCAACGTCAAGAAGCCAGTGTGGTGCAACAGCCCACTCTAATCAAAAGTCTGAATTGTATTGTACGTCTCTAAAATCTTTATTTGCCTCCATACTGATATTGTAGGCTATAAAGCCATTATTTTAATTTTACTATCATGTGTAATGATACAATACATGTGTATAACACTCTACATACATTTAAGATGTCAAAATTGTATTCATGACTTAAATCACGCTGAAACATTTCCAGATTTCAAGAGAAGATATGCCCTCTCCAGACCTCTACGCACAGTTGTCTCCAGCGTCAGTATTGTGTATGGATTCAACTGGTTGAGTAGGTAAAGGCCAGAATATTTTACTTTTTATCTCAGAAGGAATAATTGAGATGATTTGGCAAAAGCAGCGTTATGTATGAATGATGATTCTAATGTAAATTTGACCAGCATGATTTTGACGCTCGGTCCAGTTGCGTCACCGGCCTATTATAGGAGTCAAAAATATTTTTTATCAGGTAGTCAAGAACACAAATTTGCTATGTGACACTGACTCATACTTTCTTGCCATGTGGGAAGAATATTATTTTTGACTCATCACAGAAAGCCTGTGATGTGCCGTAGGTGTGTGTATTTCAAGGCAAGGCATTTTAAACAGCTCTCAGACTGCATGCTGTGGTTACTGATCATAACTATGAGTAATGAAAGTTTACAATAAATGCATAGCCTTTGTCCTCTGATATCATGCACTAGGAGGTTCTTGTGTCAAATCTAGCCATCCATTTTCTTATCCTCACCATGGACTTTGAAATTAGATTAGGCCCAATGATTGAAATGTTGATTCATAGTTTTGTCTGGATGATACCAATGTATGAAAATCATATTCTTTTAGCAATATGAGCAATCTTACCTAGCAACACAATGTATAAATTCAGTGTTAGAACCCATATGATAAAATAAAAATTGGTGTTGGGCAACTTTTATTGCTGTTTCATAACTTGTATAAATCATATTTTTCCTACTGTAAGGAATAAGTAGGCTACTGTTCATTGGATACAAGAACGAGGAACAGACATTTGAATTGGTCCCCCTGAAGATGGAAAAAAAGTCAACTAATTTGATTATATATCCATAGTGCCTTTGTATATTTCCACACAGTATTGAAATTAACTGGGATAAGCCGGTGCTTCCACGGAATCCCTATATGCAAACCAGACAGGGAGCTCTGGTCCAGGTGATGTAACGCGCTGCTACCACCATGCATGCTGCTTCCCGCACTGTGACACCTCATGTACCTGGACGTCTAGGAAATATAACAGGTAGCTATCATATTGCAGCTGGCCCAGTTTCCTCTCTCCACCACATACAAAGGCTTCCCCAGAGGAAAGGCTTTGGGGGGGGGGGGGGGGAAGTCTGGTCCTCATGGTGTTCTAGTTCAAAGGGAATTCCCTCACTGGTTTGCATCCGTAAAATAACCGTTGGCCATTTACTAGAGGGAGGTGCAATGACACTGCTCTGACACTGCTTTCCACCTGTGCTACTAGACACATACATCTTTGTGGGCCTCTACTAAAGGGCTATGACCTGTCAGCTTAGGGAGTCAAATAAATAACATATATTCCCATTCACATCTGGTTTAAAAACAATGTGATTTATTTCCTTTCACATGTATTTTCAGACTCGGACTTCTTGTTCGGAGTTTAGGTCGCAGTTGTAAATGAGAACTTGTTCTCAACTGGCCTACCTAGTTAAATAAAGGTTAAATAAATAATAAATACAAAATAATAAAAATCGAAGGAAATCCAATTGTATTTGTCACATGCACCGAATACAACAGGTGAATACTTTATCGTGAATGCTTACTTACGAGTCCTTTCCAAACAATGCAGAGTTAAAAGTAACACAAAATTGGCAAATTCATTTTTTAAAAGGAAATTGTCACGTGTGCTCCCTCTCCGGCCTTTAGGTCACCAGGCTGCTCGTTATGGCGCACACCTGTCACCATCTTTACGGACACTCACCTGGACTCCATCACCTCTTTGATTACCTGCCCTATATATATGTCACTCCCTTTGGTTTCTTCCCCAGGCGTCATTGTTTCTGTTTCATGTCTGTGTGCTGTTCGAGTTTCTTGTTTTGTATTACGTTCCGTATATTTATTAAAACACTCACTCCCTGAACTTCCTTCCCGACTCTCAGCGCACGTCATTACAGAAATAGTAACACAATATAACAATAACGAGGCTATATACAAGGAGTACCGGTACCGAGTCAATGTGCAGCGGTACAAGGTAGTTGAGGTAATATGTACATGTACGTAGGGATAAATGTGACTAGGCAATTTTACATTTACATTTAAGTCATTTAGCAGACGCTCTTATCCAGAGCGACTTACAAATTGGTGCATTCACCTTATGATATCCAGTGGAACAACCACTTTACAATAGTGCATCTAACTCTTTTAAGGGGGGGGGGGTTAGAAGGATTACTTTATCCTATCCTAGGTATTCCTTAAAGAGGTGGGGTTTCAGGTGTCTCCGGAAGGTGGTGATTGACTCCGCTGACCTGGCGTCGTGAGGGAGTTTGTTCCACCATTGGGGTGCCAGAGCAGCGAACAGTTTTGACTGGGCTGAGCGGGAACTGTACTTCCTCAGAGGTAGGGAGGCGAGCAGGCCAGAGGTGGATGAACGCAGTGCCCTTGTTTGGGTGTAGGGCCTGATCAGAGCCTGAAGGTACGGAGGTGCCGTTCCCCTCACAGCTCCGTAGGCAAGCACCATGGTCTTGTAGCGGATGCGAGCTTCAACTGGAAGCCAGTGGAGAGAGCGGAGGAGCGGGGTGACGTGAGAGAACTTGGGAAGGTTGAACACCAGACGGGCTGCGGCGTTCTGGATGAGTTGTAGGGGTTTAATGGCACAGGCAGGGAGCCCAGCCAACAGCGAGTTGCAGTAATCCAGACGGGAGATGACAAGTGCCTGGATTAGGACCTGCGCCGCTTCCTGTGTGAGGCAGGGTCGTACTCTGCGAATGTTGTAGAGCATGAACATTTACGTCATTTAACCTACAGGAACGGGTCACCGCCTTGATGTTAGGCAGTTAATCCACTGTTCCCAGGATCAGGATAGATATCAAACAGAGTAGCAGCAGTGTATGTGAAGAGTGTGAAAGTGTGTCTACAGTATGTGTGAGTGTGTGTCAAGAGTCCAGTGAGTGTGCATAGAGCCAGTGCATGAATGTCAGTAAAAAAAAAAAAAATTATAACAAGGGGTCAATGCGAATTGTCCAGGTAGCCATTTGATTAAATGTTCAGGAGTCTTATGGCTTGGGGGTAATAGGTGTTCAGGAGCCTTTTTGTCCCAGACTTGGCGCACCTGTACCGCTTGCCGTGTGGTAGCAGAGAGAACAGTCAATGACTAGGGTGGCTGGAGTCTTTGACAATTTGTAAGGCCTTCCTCTGACATCACCTGGTATAGAGGTCCTGGATGGCAGGGAGCTTGGCCCCAGTGATGTACTGGGCCGTAGGGACTACCCTCTGTAGTGCCTTGCGGTCAGATGCCAAACACTTTCCATACCAAGCAGGATGCAGCCAGTGAAGATGCTCTTATTGGGATGATGGTGTTGATATGAGCCATGACCAGCCTTTCAAAGCATTTCATGACTACAGATGTGAGTGCTAAGGGGCGATAGTAATTTAGACAGGTTACCTTGGTCATTCTTGGGCACAGGGAGTATGGTGGTCTGCTTGAAACATGTAGGTCAGGGAGAGGTTGAAAATGTCAGTGAAGACACTTGCCAGCTGGTCCACGCATGCTCTGAGTATGTGTCCTGGTAATCCGTCTGGCCCTGCGGCCTTGTGAATGTTAACCTATTTTAAGGTTTAACTCACATCGGCTACGGCGATCGTGATCACACAGTCGTCCTGGAATAGCTGGGGCTCTCATGCAGGGTCCAGTGTTGCTTGCTTCAATGAAACAATATATTTTATTTATTTAACTAGGCAAGTCAGTTAAGAACAAATTCTTATTTACAATGACGGCCGGGGAACAGTGGATTAACTGCCTTATTCAGGAGCAGAACGACAGATTTTTACCTTGTTAGCTCAGGGATTCGATCCAGAAACCTTTCGGTTACTGGGCCAACACTCTAACCACTAGGCTACCTGCCTCCCCTAGAGAAAATGTAATCCAGATAACTCAGATAACTCTTAATATCCCTGATCTGACTGTATTTATAGTGCAGTGAGGACACTGAAAATAATCCACAGATGACAATTTGTCACCACATGGCTCACCTACTCACTGACTGTTCCACATAGCCTGTAGAGGGATGGGACACAGGTCTTCCCTGTGAGATCTGTTAGTAAAAAGCCCCTAACACACTGAGCATGATTCAGACTTTCACCCACACACGTTCAGTTTATTAGGAGTGTCTGTGAGCTAATACAAGACTGTTTAATCTCTCATTCTTAAATAATCAAGCTCAGAAATGTCCATCACATTTTCTTTTTTCAAACAAATGTGATCATATATACACACACACACCACTCAGCATTATTGAGAGTTTAGAATGATTTGAATATGAAAATAATGATTTGAATATGTTGCAGTAGAGCAGTGGCCAGTTATGTTTGTCTGGCCATACTATTGTTATTGTCATCAGTATAGCGGTAGTAGCTTGTAGTATCTTAGTAATAGCCCAATAGTAGTCAGTGTCCTACAGAGGTGATTTCACAAGCCTACTAAGCCCACACTGTCATATGGACATTTTTAAACAGTTCTATCAAGTAATACAAACAAGGGATTGTATATTAATTAGGTAAGAAACAACATTCTGTCTTTCAGGTTCCTCAAATTGGTGAATTATGACCCATGACGTTTTGTCGTCTGCGGTTCATTTAATGTCTGTGGGTTCCGATCTATTTTCCACCTACCAGTGGCTTAACCGGAACTTTACTAACCAAATACAGACAAGGGGCGGTGCCGGATCAATGCCTTATTTGGAGTTTCCACTTTAGCGGCAACTTGGCTCTCAAAGTCAGAGCAAGCCTGTGGATTCACAGAGCGCTTGCAATATTTACATGCTATTAACTCTGACAATTACTGTATTTATAAACCAGTGTTGTTGCATGAAAGGGGTTTTAAAGAGTAGAAGGACAATCAAACCCCTGTGCATTATGTTGGGCAAACTATGTGTCATCATGCACAGTGTATGGATGACATTTCTCAGACTTTATTTTTAAATAAAGGGAGGACAAGTTCAAGCAGGACTGCTGTACTGTATACAGGTCAACGTCAAGAAGCCAGTGTGGAGCAACAGCCCACTCTAATCAAAAGTCTGAATTGTATTGTACGTCCCTAAAATCTTTATTTGCCTCCATACTGATATTGTAGGCTATAAAGCCATAATTTTTATTTTACTATCATGTGTAATAATGCAATACATGTGTATAACACCCTAGATACATTTAAGATGTGAAAATAGTATTCATGACTTAAATCACGCTAAAACATTTCCAGATTTCAAGAGAAGAGCTGACATGCCCTCTCCATACTTTTACGCACAGTTGTCTCCGGCACCAGTATTGTGTATGGATTCAACTGGTTGAGTAGGTAAAGGACGGAATATTTTACTTTTTATCTCAGAAATAATAATTGCGATGATTCGGCAAAAGCAGCTTTACACATGAATGATGATTCCAATGTCATTTTGACTAGCATGATTCTGACGCTCGGTCCAGTTGCGTGTTCTCATATGACAAAGGATAAAAGTGAAATATGTTCTCGAGGGCAAGACGAATGCAATACCTCATATCAAACAACATGCTTCATTACAAAGCTATCCCACATAGTTGAACATTTTATATTAATGTGAATTCGTCAACAGGTAGCAAAGTAGCCGACTGCACAATGAGGAAATCATGATTCGCTTCATAGCAGACCAACACAGGCTTCGCTCCACAGAGCTCATCCTTCGCTTCAACATGTCTTCCTGCAACAGACTATAATGCTGTGTTTATAACCAAGTGGGAAGGTGGTAATTTCCAGTTTTTTTGTATAAACTCGAGTTCGATGCATTCACGTGCTTTGAACTCGTTGAGAAACGCTGATTAGCTAATGGCAAACCAGCTGTGTCAACCATAAATAAAAGTAGGCTACAGGTATCATGCTCGCACACAAAATATAGTGTTCAAAAACAGTACTAATAGATTGCTATTTATAAATATTTTTTTGTAGTTTCATTTAACGGCCGAAAATGCTGTTGTCGAGGTAATTTCCTTAGTGGGTTATGTCAGAGTTCACCATGTGGGAGAAGTCGGAGGTCAGGGATGATAAACGAGTTCCTAATAGGCCTACTATTTGGATGGGTTTCAAGTGTTTTTTCCCAGTCATATATGGTAAATACCACATTCCCACTAGATTATGAATGCAGCATAATGTTCCACTATGAGGTGCTTCCATTGGTGACGTGTTGTGTACGGTCTGGCTTTGTGTATCCATAAATGGTCATCTACGTCACATAAATGTTCCGTCCCCCTATTTAATACCAGCAAGCGCTGGAGTTCCCTATCCGAGCAATATAGAGCAGCGCTACGCTTGTGAAACCACCACCACCGTTTCATTGATTCACAGACTTTAAACACACAACATGCAAACAAGAAGGTAATGACAGGTCTCATTGTAATTATATTAATAACATTTGCCTGTGACAGTTAAGCTCTACTATATCTCAAAGGAGAGATATCAACGCTGTCTCTGAAGGGAACTTGGATACAACATCTAGAATCTTTTTTCTCCACTCTCTAACACTTATAGATCATCATCTTTGTGTATTTTTCTATTCGGATACCTGCACGTTGCCATTTATGTCAGACTAAATAACTGCTATGACAGGGAAACTGGCGGACAAGCTCCCTCTTACCATGAGCAGTTTAATAAACACGATTCCTGACAGTCTTTACCCAGAAGAGGACATTCCGACGTCTATGAACATTTTCACCAATACGGATTCTATAAACCACTACTCGCAAATGAATACAGGTAAGCATAGTTTACTTTATTTGGGATGTGATTGGATAATGTTCTATCCAGGCTCTGTTGTAACTACAGCGCGTCTCAGCTGTGGAGATCATGCAGGCACGGCAACAGTTGTCTTGGAGCGCGCGCAACGACCATCATCCAGGCACCTGTTTGCGCTTCGGGATGTTACGCACATAATCGATCTCGATTGAATACTTTTTTTAAAGCATTTTTCACAATGGTTGGCTACTATTATTTCGATTACATGTAAAACAAATGCTGTAACTGTTAGTGTTAACCATATTATAAGAGGCAAGCTTTTATGCCAGAAATATGCGTAACAATGTCCAAGCCTATGAGTTTCCCTGGCTACTGTCACAATTTCACAACCTTAAATTTGCATGTAAGGTCAAACAGTAATGCAAATAGGCCTAACATTAACTTATCTGCTCTGGTGAAAGCTTACCCATAATCATTGGCATGTCTTTAAAGTGAAAGTAAAACGCACAAATTGGCGAAAAATTAATAGATAAAAAATTGTTCATAGATTAAAATGTAATCACCAAAACAAAAACATAAATGAATGTGCATAGGCCTACATCTTTTTTGTTTACTTAAATTGAACCATGATAAAGCCACAGTTGTGTAGATAGTCCATAAATAAATGTGCCACTGTAACCAAAACAACATTGCATACATTGCCTGTGCATAAGACATTCATTATTTCTAGCTAACATTACATTAATTAATTCATCACTGTTTGTGTATTTATTGACAATTTAGAGATTATTTTTGGATTGGACTATGCGTGGCATGGCCATCCACTTTAAAGTGGGCGTTTGACCGACGTTTCAAACTTGCCCATGCCGATAGCCTAACGCGTAGACTGTAGGCTTTACGACCATTAGGCTACATATAGCTACAAATCTATGAAGATAATTTATTTGTTTGCTCTCACTTGAATGCAAGTCTCCAGATGACAGCAACTTTCATTTTTGGAGATGTGTGTCATACAATTATAATTTATTCTGTTTAAATTGAATGCAAGGGTTTGTCAATTCCAAAATGAAGTTTAGAAGAAGCACTTTTATATCATCATTGAAACGATCCTTGATAGCAATAGCTGCAGATACATGTTTTCAGATCAATATGCTTCAGACACACCAACAGATTTTATTCAAATGTACAGCCGACAGTAGGCTATATACAGCTGTAACACATTTCAATTGGACCTCAATAGGTGAGGAATGACAATTGTATAGTATCCTACTGAAATTAATATATTTGACATTAAATAATTGTTGGAGTTGTTAGCGGCAAGATAAAGATAAAGGCCTATACAATCTTTAATAATTAAATATTGTACAGTAAAGTAGTCTAATTATTTCACTATACAGAAGTATATAGCCAGCTGAAGTGTCATTACTCTTTAGAGGTTCATCAATGTATGGTTAAAATTGTCCTAATATGATCTATATTGATAATCGAATATCTATGGACATTTGTTATTTGTCAATATGTTAGGCCTATTAATTTGCAAAGTAAATGTAGATGAATAATTAGAAATTGTAAATAACCTTTCAAATGTCTGAAAACACAGCACCACACACTTCTAATTATAATATTGATATAGCTATATTCTATCATTACACATCCCCGTGACTTAGTTCAGTAGTGTTTGCCAATCCCTTAAAATTACAATTGCTCTGATATAAGTATCACCTCTCGATACTCCAGAGATAACAGCATGCTTTTTATAACCAATCAATACATTTCTGACAAAGGTCATGAAAGAGATGTAAAGGGTTTCCATGTCTCACAATTGGGTTAGCCAGGTGTTTACCAGGTTTGCCAGGTAGTCATCAATAAATTATAATGTGACATGTTCATGACTACATATTCTCATTTAAATCACATATATTTTTGATAACTATTGACTATGATGAGCAACATTTTGAAGTACCTATTTGATACCTCTAGTCAGGTGTTAGGTCCCTTGTGCAAGTGGTGTTCTCTCACAATATTCACCACCAAAGCAATAACACCAGCTCACTTGAGAGCAATATCCGTGACACTGCTTAAATGTTCAAGTCAAAATATTGAGGAAGATTACAGCAAGATATAATGGCTGCCTTGTATTCATATAGCCTAATGTCTAAAACACACACACCTAAGCATTTGCTATTTTTAGGCTTGTTTTCTTCAATTCACCTCCAGAATAATTAAAACATATGCCAAAAGGTTTTTTATTTACATCATGTGTTCAATAGTTGTGTGAAACATATGTAGTTTTGGTTTTGTTTGTTTCATCATGCTTTGCCCTTAGCCAAATTCTGGTAAACAGACAGTAATTACTGGGACTGAATATATAAGCACCCCTGTGTATAATTTATTGCAACTTGAATGATGGGCTGATATAGGCTATGTCTGATGATGTATGAATTCTTTCAAAATGTCTGCACAAAACCTGTTAAAATCTCTGCACACAACTGTGCCATCTCAGAACTGCATTCATTTGGATATTTTCATTGCAGTTGTCTGATATGACATTTAATAATTGTAATGCTGCCACATGTACCTAAGAAAGGCTACTACAGTACTAGTAATAAATACACTGACAAAAGTGAAAGAAAACAAGAAAGTTACTGTGAACATAACATTTAGCTAGAAGACCAATGACCTATGGCCGAATGTGCGTACACTGTAGCTGACCAAGTGATCTGAGTAGGAAGTAAACTTTACAGTTCAATTTGCTAATTTTGTGTAGATTTCATGTTCTGTTAAATCCCATGCAGCTACCGTACATTGGACATACATGTATCTGTGAGAGTGCTGGCAGTGGTGTCTGGCTTACGCCCTGTTGAGAGGGAATCAGATCTTGCCATTCACTGTGGCTGTCCTCCTGTGGGACATACAATGACTGGATCAAAGGGGGGTGTTTAGGTCTTGATTTATGAGAGCTTGTGGGATCTGAGAGAGAGAACATTGTCTCAGATGCACAAGTCAGTGGATAAACTTGCAGGTCTGACACCACCGCTCACTTTTTCCTAATGAACTGGATTGGACTGCTTTGTTTTAAGATTTCTTCTTGGCAGACTATTTTTAGAGATATGCAGAGAAGCTGAATTTCGGACTAATCGAGGACTCTGACTGAAATATCAAGCAGGTTCATATTTATCATAGTCTAGTAGCTTCTAGACTCAAACTTTTCTGTACTAGTAGTACTGCACACTTTCACGTATGTTTTTTTTCTAACAGGTTTCTAACATGTTATAACAGCTGGGTGAACTATTCATTGACACTCTACTTCAATTTGTTTCCCTTTCATCCAGATAATATCATGGATCTGGGGATGGGAAGTGATAAGGGAAATGCAGAGATCCAGTACGGCTCTAGCTTCCAGTCCAGCCGCAGCGGGCAGCCTGTCACCTATTTGGGGAAGTTTGCCTTCGATACTCCTCCGTCGGGTGGAATGGGGGGCTCTGGCTGGTGTTCAGACAACAATATCATTAGTTTAGTAAGTGCTGGGATCTTGGGCGTCTCCCCGTCGCCTGGCACTATCACCACACAGACATCGTCCTCTGGAGCCAGCATGGGCGGCCAGTCCTCAGATATGGAGCAGGTCTATGGTCCGCCACTGCCTGCTTATTCCACCTGCAGCGAGCTGTACCAGGATCAGGTCTCCTTCCACCACAGTCCTGCTACCAGCACTACCCTCGGCTACCCCAGCAATGACTACCACACCACCTCCAAGCCCTCCATGGACGGGAGCCTTTTCTCTATGATCCCAGACTATAACCTCTTCCATCATCAGGGTGAGGTTGGCATGATGGAGCACAAGCCTTTCCAGTCCATGGACCCCATTCGTGTCAACCCCCCACCCATCACACCACTAGAGACCATTCGCGCATTCAAAGACAAGCAGATTCATCCAGGTTTCATGGGCGGGCAGCAGCATGCTCCTCAGCACCACCAGCCACCACAGACACTAACACTCAAACCAATCCGACCACGGAAGTACCCAAACCGGCCCAGCAAAACCCCTGTGCATGAGCGGCCACATGCCTGCCCAGCAGAAAACTGTGACAGACGCTTCTCCCGTTCAGATGAACTGACACGCCACCTCCGCATCCACACGGGTCACAAACCCTTCCAGTGCCGCATATGTATGCGCTCCTTCAGCCGAAGCGACCACCTGACTACCCACATCCGCACGCACACGGGCGAGAAGCCCTTCTCCTGTGAATTCTGTGGACGCAAGTTTGCCCGGAGTGATGAGCGCAAGAGACATGCCAAAGTTCACCTCAAGCAGAAGGACAAGAAGCCGGCCGACAAGGGGAGTGGAGCGGCTGGCAGCCACAGCTCACCCCCCAGTTCCTGTGGTGGCAGTGGGGGGCCCAGCAGTGGCAACATCATGACTGTCACTACCTGTGCTTAGGATGGACCATCACCATGCCCTAACATAAGACTGGGGAGGGAGGGATCCTATCCACAATGAGACAAATAGGTGACTCTTTCTCTCTCTTTCTCTTACACTCCGTCTTTTTTCATTTTTATTTCCATGTAATATTTCCCTCCTCTAT
This sequence comes from Salvelinus alpinus, assembly GCF_045679555.1. Classification (NCBI taxonomy): domain Eukaryota; kingdom Metazoa; phylum Chordata; class Actinopteri; order Salmoniformes; family Salmonidae; genus Salvelinus; species Salvelinus alpinus. The sequence continues at coordinate 75,744,578 of NC_092090.1, read as the reverse complement.
TTGGAGATGTTATCTTGTAAGAGTAGGGGAAGAAGAGGACATAGACGGGAGGGACAGCAACTGTGTGAATGTTTGCAAGCAGAGGGGCATCATGGCACCGGCTGTCCAAGAGGACATGGCATATCTTTGATAATGATATTCAAGTTTCTGAAGTCATACTTTATCATGTTTTCTGAGAAATTCACCAAAAATCTTGGATGTGATGGGATTCAAAAAAAAGTATAATTTGGGTTTAGATTGAATTACAACTGGGCGTAGAATAAGGTGAGCTATGTTTGGGATGTATGCATTTATTTCATCTGGTTGTTTAAAAGTGCAATTGGTTGTATTTGTGTACTGTTGTTGATACCTTATTTGCTGCACATTCCATTGCCTTGTCTTTTTGTTGTAAAATACTTTACACATTTTTTTTTATTATTATTGTTTCTCAAAAGAATGTGCCAAACATTTGGGATAATACTGCTAAGTTTGTTTTCTTAATTGTGCCTGGGATTAACCAAACATTACAAAGACATAAACTATGTTTCCGACATTGATTTAAGGCAGATTGTTAACGTTAGCCCCAAAATACATTTTTATTTTATTATAATTAGAGCAATTATAAGTATCACAGTTACAACTCAGTTGGTCAAAATCCTTTTGCTATAAACTCAAAAACATCAGCATAAAAAAACCCCACATGAATCATTGGTTGTCCATCCAAACCCAATCCTGTGTTCAATGGACCAGTCTTTGGTGGTAATCTATTGTCGTCTGATGCACACTAAATAAAATGGATTGCAACATTAATGCTAAATCTTCATTAACTGATGAAGAATGTAACATATTCACTACAAATTACACAAATCCATGACAGAAAGCTTATTAAGATACCCAAGATAAAACAAAAATCTATATTTTAAGTTTAGTGCTTATGTTGCTTTAAAAATATATATATTACCGTCTATCTTCCAAGGGTTCCCCTTGGTCACATTTATATGTGTATTTAAAAGACACACTTGACCAAACTTGAAGTGAAATGCTAAGAGCGCAGAGAATAAGACTGAAACATTGAAATACCTGCATCTATACTGCAAGTCAACAACATTTCTGAATAACAGCAGAGATGAAGAGGGTCTTTTATCTGTGCATTCACTGAGAGACCTGCCAGTTATATTCATGTAATTAGAGATATTGTAAAATAAAATGTTTTGCATATTGTTACAACGAGCAACATCTTTAAGAAGTACTATAGAATCTACATGGTATTGCCATGTTTACACCTACTATTTTGAGAGATCCTGAATTTAAAATGATTATTATTTTTTGTATAGTGAGAGATATATACAGGTACTTCAACTTTTATACCCAGACTGTCAAAGGCACCATATACTTCAGTATTAAATTGTGCATTTGTATGCATGTGTATGTAGACGTACAATATATAAAAACAAATGTATACATACACACATTTCTTATTGACTGAATGCTTGTGCAGAAGGTGTCTTAAAATGCTTCTTGTAAAGTAATGACAATGCTTTGACAAGTTTTGTGAACACAAGTCATTGCAAAAGACTTGAGCATTGACACAGTGCCAAATGGGGTTTGAAATCCAAAACCATTAGAAAAACCATTAGATTGTTTTGAAATCTTCCATTTCAAAACCATCTAATATTATTTGTACCTACTATAGGGTTCTTAGCAGAAAGTGGTTTGACGAAACACTGTGTTCTTAAACTAAATAAACAAAAATCTTTGTATTTCAATTGCAAACAAACCTGTAATGTATGGATTCCAAAGTTCAGACAAATATATTGAAAAAAAGAAGCCTAGTACACAGTCTGCAACATTTTTCACTATCCACATGGATTTTTATATCAGTATGCAATATACAGTCTTACAAGTGGCAAGTCTGGCATTGACTGAAGGCTACGCTACTTGAATTACTTTAGATTCAGATAAATACATTTCTTACAATAATCTTGGGTCACACTGATTTAAAAAATGCACTCGTGTCAAATATATAAAATCATTAAACAAGTAGTCAAATCATATAATCTTATAATTTCATTAATGATAACAATGTATAGGTAATAATGTACTACAATTCATTTGAGGGATGTAAATCCAAACTGTTTGGGAATTGATCCACTACATTTGAGTGTTGTCTTCACTGTGCTCAATGGTCTAGTCAGCTTTGGTCTTGGCGTTTCTCTGATGTCCCCTGAAAGGGCAGTTATTTTACCCCATCTGGCCCTGTGCGCGATAATTAATGCACCACAGTCAAATGTGTTCTCTGTGTGTTTGATATGGATTACTTATTGTCATAGCAGCTGTGCCTGATAGCAAAAACTTTCACAAATCTTGATTTAAAAATTTCAACAAAAGGTCAAAAACAAGGATTTATAAATGCGTTGCTCACTAAATTACAGCATTCTCCAATGTGCTTCCAAGGCCACATTTCCTCTTTCCTGTGCAAACTGGTTTTCATTGCTAGGCTTCCTGGCAAGTGTCTGGGTAAATGGGTAAATGAACAGGCCCCTTGCATTGTCTGACAGACTTGGCGAGTTCACACATACAGTATCATCTCACTTATTATTTAAATCAATTGCTTTCTGAAGTGCATTTTAGGACAGTTGTATTCCTGGTGCCAATTATTAATATTTCCAGGACTTTGCTTGAGCTAGTTTGATGAATGGCAGGAATTTAAAAAGGATAGTTCACTGATCATGATTAGTTAGCAAGTGAATAGTAGTAAGTGGAAAAATAAACGATATAGAAGGGGAATGTAGATGATTACAGTCCATCTATAATGATATTCAAATAACACTGGTCTGTATTGATTCAAAACATGTATCATTTGAAGTGGGATTTGCCTTAAGCTAAGTGAAGAAAACTGTATGTATGGCTTGGAATATTCAGTTATGGCCTTTAATGTTAAAAGTGTGTGCATAAGCAAGTGTATCCATCTTAACTTCTCTGGGTAATTGAAGGGATGAAATTCTCAACAGCTGAGACGGGATTGGCTCACAGGTGGAAAGGGCAAATACAATCTATACTGAATAAAATATAAATGCAATATGCAACAATTTTACTGAGTTACAGTTCATATAAGGAAATCAGCCAATTGAAATAAATTCATTAGGCCCTAATCTGTGGATTTTACATGACTGGGCAGGGGTGCAGCCAAGGGTGGGCCTGGGAGGACATAGGCCCATCCACTTGGGAGCCAGGCCCAGCCACTCAGAATGAGGTTTTCCCCACAAAAGGGCTTTATTACAGAAAGAAATACTCCTCTGTTTCATCAGCTGTCCGGGTGGCTGGTTTCAGATGATCCCACAAGTGAAGAAGCTGAATGTGGAGGCCCTGGGCTAGCGTTGTACACGTGGTCTGCGGTTGCGAGGCCGGTTGGACATACGGATAAATTCTCTAAAATGACGTTGGAGGCGGCTTATGGTAGAGAAATGAACATGCAATGCTCTGGCAACAGTTCTAATGGACATTCCTGCAGTCAGCATGCCAATTGCATGCTCCCTCAAAACTTGAGAAATCTGTGGCATTGTGTTGTGTGACAAAACTGCACATTTTAGAGTGGCCTTTTATTGTCCCCAGCACAAGTTACACCTGTGTAATGATCATGCTGTTCAATCAGCTTTTTGATATACCACACCTGTCAGGTGGATGGGTTATCTTGGCAAAGGAGAAATGCTCAGTAATAGGGATGTCAACAAATTTGTGCACAAAATTGGAGAAAAATAATATTTTTGTGCGTATGGAACATTTCTGGGATCTTTTATTTCAGCTCATGAAACATGGGACCAACATTTTACATGTTGCGTTTATATTTTTAATCAGTGGAACAAGAAATGTCTAAGGATTTGGTGTAGACATTATTTGCTGATTTGGGATATTGTTTCATCCTCTTCTGGTTTAGAATGATGACTTCATTTTTTAAGGGCACATCGATAATGAGCAAAATATCCTCAGACTTATTCTGTACCTTTTCATTCAGCCAACATGGTTCAGCAACAAAGCCTTGTAGTAAGAGTAGAATAACAAAGACAGTTTTCAGAGATCATATGGCAGCCCTGTGCATTTGATGCTCGTATGTGAGGGTTCAAATGTTAAGTTTATGGTGAATGAGGTTTGGTTTTAAAGAATACTGTGTTTATCTAGCTCTCGGTGAGAAGAGTTGAAGTTTTGCTCGGAAGAGAGGAGAATACGCCAACATACTTTAATCTGTCACCCAAAGACATGTAATTACAAGGGGATGTTGACATCTGTCATATTTCTGACTCATGCAAATTTCAGTGTAAAAGCATGGTCTATATTACATTTAACAATTGTACATTTTTATTTCACATTACTGTTAAATATAAAATCACTGTAAAAAGGTCTGAAATCAAAAACTGTCCTCATGAATCATGATTCAATAGTGCTTTCTTTGTCCCATATGACCTGAACACAGTACTTTCAAGACTGTTTTCCTTTTTGTATTTGTCTTGAACTGGTATGATTTTAGAGGATACGTTAAGTGTGTAAGAGATTTAAATAAGAGATCTCCCTTCATATCTTCTCATCATCCTGATAGTTCTCTGCTCAGTCCTGGACTCGAGCCAACCTTAACAGCCATGTTTGGGCCAAATTGGGATGCAAGGTTGGGTGATTAGGAACAATATGCGATGAGAACTCCACAAAAGTAACAAAATGTAAATGTGACCTCAGTCAGCTTACAGCTCAAGGCATCCCTGTGCTGATGTCCGTGTTTACTCATTAATTTACTCCCTGTAAAGCTGCCTTTGTGCAAGGTCATAAAAGACTGAAAGTAAACATTCCACACAAAACCTCCATGACCACTTTTGTACCAGGATAAATGACTGGCAGCTCATCTCATAATAATAACCCAAAAATTAATAAAACATTTTTTTGCATAGCAATCTATCCTAAATGCACATTTTGAGGATGGTACCAGACATTTTCAAGGTGGTCCATACTAGAGTAGGTTAATCTTTGGTAGATGGCACTGAAATGTTTTGGGGAAATGTTTCTTTGTTATCTCCTGTGTTTGCTTTTCATTATATCTTCTTGTTTGCATGTGCACGAAAATGTTCCAACCATGTTTAGAGCCACCTTCACGTTCTAAAAGGTGGTGCTAAATGATTTTATTATGCATGAAAATAATGATTACAACAAAAACATAAGTAAAAGGGGACAAACTATGGAGCTACAAATATGGACATTTTGGAAAACACACAGGGGTTTATTTTTTTTAAAGAAAACAAGAGGTCTTGTTGAAAATGTTGTGGATTGTCTTACTTCATGTTTTTCTATTACCTTATAATAAGGTCCTAATATAAATTCTGAATATTGTAATGAAATGTATTATCCTTTTGTGGTGGGGAGATGTACTCCCCTCATTGTTAACTTGGCACTTCAGTTTGTTGTAACGCAATTGTTTTTGTTATTTCTATGTAAAGTACTTGAATAAAGAAAATGAAAATGTGTGTGTGTACCATTTGCACTATTATATATACAGTTGAAGTCGGAAGTTTATATACACCTTAGCCAAATACATTTAAACTCAGTTTTTCACAATTTCTGACATACATTCCAAGTAAAAAATCTCCTGTCTTAGGTCAGTTAGGATCACCACTTTATTTTATGAATGTGAGACGTCAGAATAATAGTAGAGAGAATGATTTATTTCAGCTTTTATTTCTTTCATCACATTCCCAGTGGGTCAGAAGTTTACATACACTCAATTAGTATTTGGGAGCGTTGCCTTTAAATTGTTTAACTTGGGTCAGACGTTTTGGGTAGCCTTCCACAAGCTTCCCACAATAAGTTGGGCGAATTTTGACCCATTCCTCCTGACAGAGCTGGTGTAACAGTCAGGTTTGTAGGCCTCCTTGATTGCACATGCTTTTTCAGTTCTGCCCACAAATTTTCTATAGGATTGAGGTCAGGGCTTTGTGATGGCCACTCCATTACCTTGACTTTGTTGTCCTTAAGCCATTTTCCCACAACTTAGGAAGTATGCTTGGGGTCATTGTCCATTTGGAAGACCCATTTGCGACCAAGCTTTAACTTCCTGACTGATGTCTTGAGACATTGCTTCAATTTATCCACATAATTTTCTTCCTCATGATGTCATCAAGTGCATCAGTCCCTCCTGCAGCAAAGCACCTCCACAACATGATGCTGCCACCCCCGTGCTTCACGGTTGGGATGGTGTTCTTCGGCTTGCAAGCATCCCCCTTTTTCCTCCAAACATAACGATGGTCATTATGGCCAAACAGTTCTATTTTTGTTTCATCAGACCAGAGGACATTTCTCCAAAACGTACGATCTTTGTCCCCATGTGCAGTTGCAAACCGTAGTCTGGCTTTTTATGCTGGTTTTGGAGCAGTTGCTTCTTCCTTGCTGGGTGGCCTTTCAGGTTATGTCGATATAGGCACTCATTTTACTGTGGATATAGATACTTTTGTACCTGTTTCCTCCAGCATCTTCACAAGGTCCTTTGCTGTTGTTCTGGGATTGATTTGCACTTTCACACCTAAGTACGTTCATCTCTAGGAGACAGAACGCATCTCCTTCCTGAGCGGTATGACGGCTGCGTGGTCCTATGGTGTTTATACTTGCGTACTATTGTTTGTACAGATGAACGTGGTACCTTCAGGCGTTTGGAAATTGCTCCCAAGCATGAACCAGACTTGTGGAGGTCTACAATGTTTTTTCTGAGGTCTTGGCTGATTTCTTTTGATTTTCCCATGATGTCAAGCAAAGAGGCACTGAGTTTGAAGGTAGGCCTTGAAATACATCCACAGGTACACCTCCAATTGACTCAAATTATGTCAATTAGCCTATCAGAAGCTTCTAAAGCCATGACATCATTTTCTGGAATTTTCCAAGCTGTTTAAAAAGGCACAGTCAACTTAGTGTATGTAAACTTCTGGAATTGTGATACAGTGAATTATAAGTGAAATAATCAGTGTGTAAACAATTGTTGGAAAAATTACTTGTGTCATGCACGAAGTAGATGTCCTAACTGACTTGCCAAAACTATAGTTTGTTAACAAGAAATTTGTGGAGTGGTTGAAAAACGAGTTTTAATGACTACAACCTAAGTGTATGTAAACTTCCGACTTCAACTGTATGTTTATACCATGGCGTTGTTGAATACTTGTTTCGGATTGGTATTCTAGAGAATGCATTATTTCCCTTTATAAACTGGGTGGTTTGAGACCTTAATGCTGATTGGCTGAAAAAACGTGGTATACAAAGGGTATGACAAAACATCTATTTTCACTGCTCTAATTATGTTGGTAACCAGTTTATAATAGCAATTACACAGCGGGTGGGTCTAATCCTGAATGCTGATTGGTTAAAACCACATTAAAATTACCACATTATGTCTATTCCACAAGTTACCACTGGCTAAATCCATGACTATAAAATGCCTATTTACTCTGCGCAATCCACTGTCTCATCAGCCCAGCAAGTCAATTTATAAACATGAGCTCTACTATAAAAAGCATCTATACATTATCTCATATTTCATTTAGACTAACATTTAGTTGTCAACAACGGATATTTGTATAAACCTTGCAGTCTGTATCTCATTTGCAGCATTGTTTCAATATTCAAATTCGATCTCCAGCTGTCCCATAGTAATGAACATGTCGGGAGTCGGTCGCAGCGTTTCTCAGCCAGTTGAAATCCTTAAAATCAGCTGGCATCATTTTTATGGACATATACAAAGAAATGTAAATTCTAAAAAGGTAAAACGAAACGAAGTGCAGCTAGTTTGCAGTCTTTACAGCTACAGTTTGAAGTGATTGCGTTAGCTGTGTTGTTGGCTAGCTCCTCTGAACACCAGTGCCCTGACGAGAAACACATTTTCTATGCCAGGCGAAATGGCGCCTCATTCGTTCACGGTTATGTTATGGATACGTCTAAATAAATGTCACTAGAAAACAACTTAAACAAATTAAAATGCATCTACTGTTGTTATTCTGGCTGCACTGTTTGACGTGACTGTAAATTGGCCGTAGTTAGCAAGCAAGGGATATGAACGTTGCCAGCCAGTATGGCAATGGAACATTTAGAACGAACAACTGGGTCTCTTCCATAGATACAGAACAAAAAGACTGAACGACTGGTTCGCGTCTCTGGCAACTGAATCGATAGAACAAACGACCAGCCAGCTTGGGTAGCAACCCTAGATTTGTGCCGGGACTATACCTTGTGGAAGGATGAAATAGTATGAATAAATTCAACAAAATAATTTTTTTTATGAAATATGTCAATCATTATTTGAATATGTTGGTAACCTGTTGTATAAAAGTGATAATGCCTTCAAAGCACAACACCAGTGCCAATACATCCTCCAAACACCGGCTTCTCGTCATTATCACCTAATTAAACCCTGGAGCCTGGCGCACAGTTCACGACGACTGGAGCGTTGTCATCACAGTTTCACGATTAGTGAGGATTATTCGGGTAGATTTATAGGGCTACTGTTCAACCCTTATTGTACACTTTTCTCACTTTCCAATATTTCATGTATTGAACAACTGAATATGGCAACTTTCAGGATGAATCAAACTGCATTTTTTATTCACCATTATATTTTGTGCATAAAGGCTCTCCAAAACAATTTTTTTTAAGTATTTGGCATAAATATACTTTCCTAACCCTAAAAAAGGTACACCAAATTTCCAGGGATGGCTTTAGATAAATGTACTGAAAACCCTATTGAATGAAAACTCCATGAGAAAATCTGTTGAGGGTTTTCAGTGGTTGAATTAAATGTATTCAGCGCGTGCAAGGAAACCATGCATGCAAAGCCTGTTACGCACCTGCACAAGGTAAGTCTGAATACCACCTACTGAGAAGTGCTTAGCAAAGGCATGCGTAGGAAAGGGATACCCAGCCATGGTATATTGGCCATATACCACAAATCCCTGAGGTGCCTTATTGAGTGATAAGCTCCTTTGAAGCCGTTGTTTGGAGGTCTTAGTCTCGAGCCTAACACCCGTGCCAATATATCCTCCAAACACCGGCTTCTCTGGCATTATTACTTAATAAGGCACCTCGGGGGTTTGTGGTATATAGCCAATATACCACGGCTAAGGGCTGTATCCAGGCACACCGCATTGCGTCATGCTAACAACAGCCCTTAGCCGGGGTATATTGGCCATTTACAACACCCCCTCTGGCCTTATTGCTTAAATAATGCACTGTATATTTGCATGTTAGAATTCAATGCCTATAGTTCTTCTTATGTTTGAGCTGCTTTTGAAAGTAAAAGTCGAATTGAAAACATTTTTGGCATTGTTGAATTCGATTTTCATAATTGCAAGGTAGGACTGACGGTTTGGTTAGCTAAACTAGCAAGTCTTAGTTATTTGGTTACCATGGCAACTACTGTAGCACTCTAGTAAACTTGCTAGCTACTACATTTACATTTTACATTTACAGCTACTACCGGCAAATGTGGTCAATTATAGCCATGGTATAAGAGGGATAATCAACTCTGAAAATAATAGTTCCACTCAGCTAGGGTGTCATGACACACACCTTCCATGTTGTTCATTACTTTCGATAGAACGCATACTGTGGCCCCTCATTGATTATCCCTTACATACTGATATATATACACAGTACAGGTCAAGAGTTTGGACACACGTACTCATTCAAGGGTTTTTCTTTATTTTTACTATTTTCTACATTGTAGAATAATAGTGAAGACATCAAAACTATGAAATAACACATATGGAATCATGTAGTAAGAATTTATTTATTTTTTAATCAAAATATATTTTTGATTTTAGATTCTTCAATGAAGCCACCAATTTGCATAGATGACCGCTTTGCACACTATTGGCATTCTCTCAACCAGTTTCACATGGAATGCTTTTCCAACAGTCTTGTTGGCTGCTTTTCCTTCACTTTGCAGTCCAACTCATCCCAAACCATCTCAATTGGGTTGAGGTCAGGTGATTGTGGAGGCCAGGTCATCTGATGCAGCACTCCATCACTCTCCTTCTTGGTCAAGTAGCCCTTACACAGCCTGGAGGTGTGTTGGGTCATTGTCATGTTGAAAAACAAATGGTAGTTCCACTAAGCGCAAACCAGATGGGACAGATTTCCACCGGTCTAACGTCCATTGCTCGTGTTGTCTTGTCCCAAGCAAGTCTCTTCTTATTGGTGTCCTTGCAGCAATTCAACCATGAAGGCCTGATTCACGCAGCCTCCGATAAACAGTTTATGTTGAGATGACTGTACCTTAAACTCTGTGAAGCAGAGTTGCAATTTCTGAGGCTGGTAACTCTAATGAACTTATCCTCTATAGCAGAGGTAACACTGGGTCTTCCTTTCCTGTGGCGGTCCTCATGAGAGCTAGTTTCATCAAAGCTCCTGATGGTTTTTGCAACTACACGCGAATAAACTTGCAAAGTTCTTGAAATTGACTGACCTTCATGTCTTAAAGTATTGATGGACCGTCTCTCTTTGCTTATTCTTGTCATAATATGGACTACCAAATAGGACTATCTTCTGTATACCACCCCTACCTTGTCACAACACAACTGATTGGCTCAAACGCATTAAGAAGGAAAGAAATTCCATAAAATGAACATTTAACAATGCACACCTGTTCATTGAAATGCATTCCAGGTGACTACCTCATGAAGGAAAAGCAGCCAACAAGTGCTCAGCATATGTGTGAACTACTTCAAGACTGTTGGAAAAGCATTCCAGGGGAAGCTGGTTGAGATAATGTCAAGAGTGTGCAAAGCTGTCATCAAGTTAAAGGGTGGCTACTTTCAAGAATCTCAAATATATTTTGATTTGTTTAACACCTTTTTGGTTACTACATGATTCCATATGTGTTATTTCATGTCTTCACTATTATTCTCCGGGCGCTAAGATGGTGCCGGAGAAGAAGGCTGACGTTTTACGTGTTCCTATCCAAAATGTATTTTTTTGTTAATTTCTTTGCGTTGTTTGTAACTTATTTAAAAAAAACTTATTTTGTACATAATGTTGCTGCTACCACCTCTTATGACCGCAAATAACTTCTGGACATCAGAACTGAGATTACTCACCACAAACTGTCAGAATCCTTTTTTTTCCCTTTAACGAGTCCGACGTGAATGACTTCGTGCTTTCCCGGGAACAGGCCCAGATCCCTATCATTTGCGTGAAGAGAAGGCGATGAAAAAGGGTCCGGAGGGCGTGCTGCCTTCTGAGAATTCGTAGGCGATCTAATAAACTCCCACTGCCTTACATTCTGCTAGCAAACATGCAATCGTTGGAAAATAAAATCGATAACTTACGCAGAAGATTAAACTACCAACGGTACTTTAAAAACTGTAATATCTTATGCTTCATGGAGTCGTGGCTGAACGAAGACATTATCAACATATAGCTGGCTGGTTATACGCTGTATCGGCAAGATAGAACAGCGGCGTCTGGTAAGACAAGGGGCGGCGGACTATGTATTTTTGTAAATAACAGCTGGTGCACGATATCTAAGGAAGTCAAGGTTTTGCTCGCCTGAGGTAGAGTAGCTCATGATAAGCTGTAGACCACACTATCTACCTAGAGAGTTTTCATCTGTATTTTTCGTGGCTGTCTACACACCACCACAAACTGAAGTTGGCAATAAGACTGCACTCAATGAGCTGTATTCCGCCATAAGCAGACAGGAAAACGCTCACCCAGAGGCGGCACTCCTAGTGGCTGGGGACTTTAATGCAGAGAAACTTAAATAAGTCTTACCAATTTCTATCAGCATGTTAAATGTGCAACCAGAGGTAAAAACAACTCTGGACCACCTTTACTCCACACACAGAGACGTATACAAAGCCCTACCTCACCCTCCATTTGGCAAATCTGACCATAATTCTATCCTCCTGATTCCTGCTTACAAACAAAAATGAAAGCAGGAAGCACCAGTGACTCCATCATTAAAAAAAGTGGACAGATGAAGCAGATGCTAAGCTACAGGACTGTTTTGATAGCACAGACAGGAATATGTTCTGGGATTCCTCCGAGGGCATTGAGGAGTGCACCACATCAGTCATTGGCTTCATCAATAAGTGCATCGATGACGTCGTCCCCACAGTGACTATACGTACATACTCCAACCAGAAGCCATGGATTACAGGCAACATCCGCACTGAGCTAAAAAGCTAGAGCTGCCACTTTCAAGGAGCGGGACTCTAACCCGGAAGCTTATAAGAAATCCCGCTATAACCCCCGAACCATCAAACAGGAAAAGTGTCAATACAGACTAAGATCAAATCGTACGACACCGGCTCTGACATTCGGCGGATGTGGCAGGGCTCGCAAACCATTACAGACTACAAAGGGAAGCACAGCCGAGAGCAGCCCAGTGACACGAGCCTACCAGATGAGCTAAACTCCTTCTATACTTGCTTCGAGGCAAAAAAACACTGAAACATGCATGAGAGCACCGGCTGTTCCGGGAAGACTGTGTGATCACGCTCTCCGCAGCCGATGTGAGTAAGACCTTTAAACAGGTCAACATTCACAAGGCCGCAGGGCCCAACGGATTACCAGGACGTGTACTGCGAGCTTGCGCTGACCAACTGGCAAGTGACTTCACTGACATTTTCAATCTCTCCCTATCCGAGTCTGTAATACCAACATCGTTTAAGCAGACCACCATAGTCCCTGTGCCCAAGAACACTAAGGTAACTTGCCTAAATGACTGACTACCAACCCGTAGCACTCACATCTGTAGCCATGAAGTGCTTTGAAAGTCTGGTCATGGCTCACATCAACACCATTATCCCAGAAACTCTAGACCCACTCCAATTTGCATACCGCCCTAACAGATCCACAGATGATGCAATCTCTATTGCACTCCACACTTCCCTTTCCCACCTGGACAAAAGGAACACCTATGTGAGAATGCTATTCATTGACTGCAGCTCAGTGTTTAACACCATAGTGCCCTCAAAGCTCATCAATAAGCTAAGGATCTTGGGACTAAACACCTCACTCTGCAACTGGATCCTGGACTTCCTGACGGGCCGCCCCCAGGTGGTAAGGGTAGGTAACAACACATCCGCCACGCTGATCCTCAAAACAGGGGCCCCTCCTGTACACCCTGTTCACTCATGACTGCACGGCCAGGCATGACTCCAACACCATCATTAACTTTGCCGATGACACAACAGTGGTAGGCCTGATCACCGACAAGACAGCCTATAGGGAGGAGGTCAGAGACCTGGCCGTGTGGTGCCAGGACAACATCTCCCTCAACGTGATCAAGACAAAGGAGATGATTGTGGACTACAGGACAGGGCTGTAGTGGAGCAGGTTAAGAGCTTCAAGTTCCTTGGTGTCCACATCACCAACAAACTATCATGGTCCAAGACAGTCGTGAAGCTGGCACGACAAAACTTCTTCCCCCTCAGGAGACTGAAAAGATTTGGCATGGGTCCTGAGATCCTCAACATGCTCTACAGCTGCACCATCGAGAGCATCCTGACTGGTTGCGTCACTGCCTGGTATAGCAACTGCTCGGCCTCCGATCGCAAGACACTACAGAGGGTAGTACGTACGGCCCAGTACATCACTGGGGCAAAGCCATCCAGGACCTCTATACCAGGCGGTGTCAGAGAAAGGTCCTAAAAATTGTCAAAGACTCCAGCCACCCTAGTCATAGACTGTTCTCTCTGCTACCGGAGCGCCAAGTTTAGGTCCAAAAGGCTTCGAAACAGCTTCTACCCCCAAGCTATAAGACTCCCGAACATCTAATCAAATGGCTACCCAGACTATTTGCATTGCCCACGCTTTTTACACCGCTACTACTCTCTGTTGTTATCATCTATGCATAGTCACTTTAATAACTCTACCTAAATGTACATATTACCTCAATTACCTTGACTAACCGGTGCCCCCGCACATTGACTCTGTACCGGTACCCCCCTGTATATAGTCCCGCTATTGTTATTTTACTGCTGCTCCTTATTTACTTGTTACTTTTATTTCTTATTCATATGTTTTTATATATTATTTTTAAACTGCATTGTTGGTTAGGGGCTCACAAGTAAGCATTTCACTGTAAGGTCTACACTTGTTTTATTTGGCACACGTGACTAATACAATTTTATTTGACAATATAGAAAATAGTACAAATAAAGAAAAACCCTTGAATGATTAGGTGTGTCCAAACTTTTGACTGGTACTGTATATAAGTATGTAAGGGATAATCAATGAGGGGTTACAGTATGTGTTCTATGGAAAATAATGAACGACGTGGATGGTGTGTTCCCCAGCCTGATGCCTATACAGACTTCTCAAATTATATTTGATTTATTAGAGGAATAGTCCTCAAACATTATGTTATGCCTATCAACAGGTGTATTATGTTATGAAATAGCATATAGTTAGAAATGTGATCTGCCTACACACTTAATGGCATGGCATCCTACTCCATCCATACTATCTCCATGCTTCCACCTCTGGGCTGAAATCAAGAGAGATCAGCATGAAATCCTGAAAGTCCAGGATCTCTTTTATTTCTGATCTTTCCTTGATACGAGCTCATCTGTCAGTAACATAATTTTCTAAGCTATAATATTACATTTCAAACTCCAAAAATGACATTGCTGAACAGACAAGCCCACATAAATAGTTGGATCTATACCTAGTCTCCCTCTCACTAACCAAGTGCGCCGTGCAGGCCTTTCTGCTTTCCGTAGTTTAACCCCCCTTCCAAAACTACTACCAAATATGTTCTCATCTATCTGTGCTACTACTGTAGCCACTTTCTGGTTACTTTATCTAGTTAGCAAGTATTTTATGTGAAATGGGATGAGGTTATCTGAAGAGAGAAAAGCTGCCCATTGAAACTGGATGAGAAATTCAGACAAAATGAGCTGGTATGTATTTTGATAAGACAGCTAGACAAATTAATCGTCTTCAACAAGCTAACGGTTTGACTCGACTAGTGAAATTGTGGGGTTAGCTAGCTAACTTAACAGCTAGCCATTGGCTTAGCTTTCAGTAAGTTAACGGTGTCTAGAACTGGCCAAGCTATTTAGAAATATTATACACATGTGTGTTAACAATTATAGCTTACAGTATGGTGTCATTTGCCTTGCAAACTCGTCAACTAACTTTAAAAGGCTAGCATCCCGAGCGTAGCTTGTGAGCTGTTATTTACATTGGCTAGATAGTTAGCACCCTAGCTCGCCAGCTAACGTTAGCATAGTGACCATAAACAACAACTTATGACGTGTTGGCTTGCTAGCTAACTAACCAACTGTCTAGCAAAGAGAGCTAATACTTACCTGGCACTAACCTTAGGATTTAACTTCAATGTTACGTTGTAGTGGAGTTAAATTCTTAGTTAGCTAGTCAGGTTGCCAATTTTAGCTAACTAACGTTACCTGCTTAGGTAGGCGCTAACCCATTCATAGAAGCTGCTCGAGTTTTGTTAAAGAGTCACGACGCTCGTCCTAGGGAGGTTCAATTACTACACACCTTTATTGGGTTTGGGCCTGTTTTTTTCATCAATTAACGTTACTAGGGTACGGGCAGGGCTCGTGTATCACTAAATTGATCAAGCATTTTGCAGCTGAGCCATTTGCTCATGCTCTGCTGCTCAGTAGGCTAGCCTACGGTCTTAACTTACTAAGATCATAACATGGTGGCAGACGTGCTTCAACCACGTCAAATATACGACCAGAACATTGTCCGAGTCGACAGGACAGATTATTTCACAGAAAATAATGTTCCTGAGTTTAGAGTGACAAAAACTTGTCTCGTCTTTGAGCAGCCCGAGGCGGAGCCATTGCTCTGGATACTCGCACAGGCAGACTATTAACCTAACACGGAACCCAAACCGGCTGCGCGCGTGCGCTATCGTGCATACATGTATTTTGTCCCCCTACATAATTTGGGGACAGGTCGAAAAGCATTAAACATGTATGGCAATTTAGCTAGTTAGCTTGCACTTGCTAGCTAACGTTAATTTGTCCTATTTAGCTAGCATGCTGTTGCTAGCTAATTTGTCCTGGGATATAAACATTGAGTTGTTATTTTACCTGAAATGCACAAGGACCTCTACTCCGACAATTAATCCACACATAAAACGGCCAACCGAATCGTTTCTAGTTATCTCTCCTCCTTCCAGGCTTTTTCATCGTTTCATTTATATGGTGATTGCATCTAAACTTTCATTGTATTACCATGACTACCGGCAAAACAGTTAGTCTTTCAATCACCTACGTGGATATAACCAATGAGGAGATGGCACGTGGGTACCTGCTTTTATAAACCAATGAGGAGATGGGAGAGGCAGGACTTGCACCGCGATCTGCATCAGAAATAAGAATGAGTTCTATTTTAGCCCTTGGCGTTGCAGACGCTCGTTGGCGCGCGCGAGCAGTGTGGGTGCAATAATTGAATAACATGGATTTCTAAATTTATTTTGCGACGCTCGCGCACGCGACGTGTCCGGTCTGGTCAGCATGTAACGTAGCAGGCGTTAAAGAAACACTTGAGCAGTGTCTCTTTCTGGTCCGGATGAGAGAAAAACAAGCTGTCAAGGAAGGTTCTCTTCTGCACTGTTCAACCAATCCAGTAAATGTTGTAGAGGAGTTAAGATTGAGTGTCGCCTTGTTAATGTCCAAAAGCAGAAGTCGCATCCTGAAAACCGGACGCATCCTGTTTTTTTACAGCCCGACTGAGGGTGACAGACTAGCAGCAGAGTGCATGCTGTGTGAGCACTGCAGGGAGGGGGACAGACAGACAGAGATCAGTAGCTAATGGATACTAATGATTGAAGTTATTTTGGCCGGGCCTTAAATTTGGCAGAAACAATTGGGCCTGGTGGAGTAGGACCTGATGGTCACGGGCATGGGTAGGGTTTGGGCTTAAAATGTATGCCCGTGCAGGGCTCTACGCACAGCCAAGCACAGGGTCAAATGTGGGGTGCCTTAAATTTTGCAGGAGCAATCGGGCCTGTGTAAGGTAGGGCTTAATCGTTGCTGGCATGGGTAGGGCTCAGGCTTAAAATTCCTGCCCGTGCAGGCCTCTACGCACAGCCAAGCACAAGGTCAAATGTGTGGTGCATGTCCAGTGAAAGAGCCCTTTATCAACTATGCTGACCAACGCATTCCAGTCAGGCCCTCACTCTTGCTTCTGTGACGTGAGAGATTTGACTCGGGTCATCCGAACAATTGCACTCCTAATGTCCTCAACCAGCCCTCTGTACTCCAGGCAATAGCCCCAATTGAAGTGATATGTTATCCCCTTGCCAATGGCGCACACATTTATAGTTCCAACGTAGTCATTGGTTCTTCCTGTAGCAGCATAATTTCTGTATTTTTATCATGCAGAGCTAATGGCTGTGCTGGTAAATAAGACGGTTGTTTCTCTGGGCATGCATACGTCTAGACTAGAGTAGAGTGACGTCCATAAGGAAACAGCTTAGTTCTGAAGGTTTGGTCAAGGGGGAGAGCAGGGGTGTTAAACTGTTGGTTTTAACATGAGTCACTATGTTTTAGGGAATGTAAAACCGGGCACCGCAGTTTGCTGACAGCTAAAACAGTGGGCCTTACCTACATTAATTAGGCCTACACCAACAGCCATATTGTTGTGTTGAACTCAGGGCAAATTAGGGGTTATGCCTTGCTCTCATTAGCTAAATTTTTACAAGAAAAAAAGGTAGAGATCTGTGAACCGTACATGTAAATCGTACAGACATCTGTGAAGCGTACATGTAAATTGTACAGACATCTTGGTGTCATTATATTCCTTATAGTGTGCTCTAAAATATGGAGCAAGTCTTGATTCTGAAATAAAAAATTCTTATTTAACATGGAACATATTAATATATTAAAAGTACACTTTTTAATTTTGTTAATTGTAAGACAGGCTATTGTTTGGAACAATATACTCTACAAGTACATTTTCCAGAATGGGCTCGCTGCTAATTATGGTGCCTTCAGAAAGTATTCACACCCCTTGACTTTTTCCACATTTTGTTGTGTTAGACTGAATTTAAAATGGACTACGTTTAGATTTTTTGGGTCACCGGCCTACACACAATACCCCATAATGTCAAAAGTGGAATTATGTTTTTACCTATTTTATAAAAAATGAAAGGCTGAAATGTCTTGTGGCAAGTATTCAACCCTATTATGACAAGCCTAAATAATTTCAGGAGTAAATATTTGCTTAACAAGTCACGTAATAAGTTGCATGGTCTCACACTGTGTGCAATAATAGTGTTTGAATAGGTACCTCATCTCTGTAGCCCACAAATACAATTATCTGTATGGGCCCTCAGTTAGGCAGTGAATTTCAAACAAAGTTTCAACCACAAAGACCAAGAAGGTTTTCCAATTCCTCGCAAAGAAGGGCACCTATCGGTAGATGGGTAAAAATAAGCAGACATGGAATATCCCTCTGAGTATGGTGAAGTTATTAATTACACATTTTAATGGTGTATCAATACACCCAATCACTAAAGATACAGGTGTCCTTCCTAACTCAGTTGCCAGAGAGGATTGAAACCTCAGGGATTTCACCATGAGGGCAATGTTGACTTTAAAACAGAGTTTAATGGCTGTGATAGGAGACAAGAGGAATGATCAACAACATTGTAATTATTCCACAATACCAACCTAATTGACAGAGTGAAAAGGAAGCCTGTACAGAATACAAATACTCCAAAAGATGAATCCAGTTTGCAACACGGAACTAAAGTCCTGCATGCTCTAGTCTTATCTTGATTTGTGTCCAGTCATATGGTCAAGTGCTGCAAAGAAAGACCTAGTTAAGCTGCAGCTGGCCCAGAACAGAGCACCACACTTTGCTCTTTATTGTAGTCAGAGGGCTAATATCAATACTATGCATGCTAGTCTCTCTTGGCTAAGAGTTGAGGAAAGACTGACTGAATCACTTCTTGTTTTTATAAGAAACGTTTAATGTGTTGGAGATTCCAAATTGTTTGCATAGTCAGCTTACACACACAGCATTGACAAACACACTTACCCCACCAGACATGCCACCAGGGGTCTTATCACATTCCCCAGGTCCAGAACAAATTCAAGGAAATGTACAGTATTTTACAAAGCCATGATTGCATGGAACTCCCATTTCAAAAAGGATAGCGCAAGTGAACAGCAAACCTGGTTTAAAAAAAACGAATAAAGCAACGCCTCTCCTATTGTTGTGTGTATGTACTAACATGTATGTGTACCTGATAGATGCACACTACAGTGCCTTGCAAAAGTATTCATCCCCCTTGGCATTTTTCCTATTTTGTTGCATTACAACCTGTAATATAAATAGATTTTTTTGGGGATTTCATGTAATGGACATACACGAAATAGTCCAAATTGGTGAAGTGAAATGAAAAAGATAACTTGTTTCAAAAAATTCCCAAAAAACGTTTTAAACGGAAAAGTGGTTAGTGCATATGTATTCACCCCCTTTGCTATGAAGCCCCTAATAAGATCTGGTGCAACCAATTGCCTTCAGGAGTCGCATAATTAGTTAAATAAAGTCTTAAGTGTCACATGATCTGTCACACGATCTCAGTATATATACACCTGTTCTGAAAGGCCCCAGAGTCTGCAACACCACTAAGCAAGGGGCACCATGAAGACCAAGGATCTCTCCAAACAGGTCAGGGACAAAGTTGTGGAGAAGTACAGATCAGGGTTGGGTTATAAAAAAATATCAGAAACTTTGAACATCCCACAGAGCACTATTAAATCCATTATTAAAAAATTGAAAGAATATGGCAACACAAACAACCTGCCAAGAGAGGGCCGCCCACCAAAACTCACAGACCAGGCAAGGGGGGCATTAATCAGAGAGGCAACAAAGAGACCAAAGATAACCCTGAAGGAGCTGCAAAGCTCCACAGCGGAGATTGGAGTATCTGTCCATAGGACCACTTTAAGCCGTACACTCCACAGAGCTGGGCTTTACGGAAGAGTGTCCAGAAAAAAGCCATTGCTTAAAGAAAAAAATAAGCAAACACGTTTGGTGTCCGCCAAAATGCATGTGGGAAACTACCCAACCATATGGAAGAAGGTACTCTGGTCAGATGAGACTAAAATTTAGCTTTTTGGCCATCAAGGAAAACGCTATGTCTGGCGTAAACCCAATGCCTCCCATCACCCCGAGAACACCCATCTCCACAGTGAAGCATGGTGGTTGCAACATCATGCTGTGGGGATGTTTTTCATCGCCAGGGACTGGGAAACTGGACAGAATTGAAGGAATGATGGATGGCGCTAAATACAGGGAAATTCTTGAGGGAAACCTGTTTCAGTCTTCTAGAGATTTGAGACTGGGACGGAGGTTCACCTTCCAGCAGGACAATGACCCTAAGCGTATTGCTAAAGCAACACTCGAGTGGTTTTAGGGGAAACATTTAAATGTCTTGGAATGGCCTAGTCAAAGGCCAGACCTCAATCCAATTGAGAATCTGTGGTATGACTTAAAGATGCTGTACACCAGCGGAACCCATCCAACTTGAAGGAACTAGAGCAGTTTTGCAAAAATCCCAGTGGCTAGATGTGCCAAGCTTATAGAGACATACCCCAAGAGACTTGCAGCTGTAATTGCTGCAAAAGGTGGCTCTACAAAGTACTTTGGGGGGGTAAATAGTTATGCACGCTCAAGTTTTCTTGTTATCTCTTGTTTCTTTCACCCCAAAAGGTTTTTTGCATCTTCAAAGTGGTAGGCAAGTTGTGTAAATCAAATGATACAAACCCCCCAAAAATCCACTTTAATTCCAGGTTGTAAAGCAACAAAATAGGAAAAATGCCAAGGGGGGTGAATACTTTCGCAAGCCACTGTACATGTTAATGATTTTAAAAGTAATGTACCAGTCAAAAGTTTGGACGCCTACTCATTCAAGGCATTTTCTTTATTTTTACTATTTTCTATATTGTAGAATAAGAGTGAAGACATCAAACATATGAAATAACACATATGGAATCATGTAGTAACAAAAAAGTGTTAAACCAAATCAACATATTTTAGATTCTTGAAACTAGCCACCCTTTGCCTTGATGACAGCTTTTCTGAAGACTTGTTGGCTGCTTTTCTTTCACTCTGTGGTCCATCTCATCCCAGTACATTTCAATTGGGTTGAGATTGGGTGATTGTGGAGGCCAGGTCATCTGATGCAGCACCATCACTCTCCTTACACAGCCTGAAGGTGTGTTGGGTCATTGTCCTGTTGAAAAACAAATGATAGTCCCACTAAGCGCAAACTAGATGGGTGTTGCTGAAGAATGCTGTGGTAGCCATGCTGGTTAAGTGTGCCTTGAATTCTAAATAAATCAGACAGTGTCACCAGCAAAGCACCCCCGCACATCACACCTCCATGCTTCACGGTGGGAACCACACATGCGGAGATCATCCGTTCACCTACTCTGCATCTCATAAAGACACGGCGGTTGGAACCAAAAATCTCATATGTTGATACATTTCCATCGTTCTAATTTCCATTGCTCGTGTTTCTTGGCACAAACAAGTTTCTTCTTATTGGTGTCCTTTAGCAGTGGTTTCATTGGAGCAATTTGACCATGAAGGCCTGATTCACACAGTCTCCTCTGAACAGATTATGTTGAGATTTGTCTGTTACTTGAACTCTGTGAAGTGTTTCTTTGGGATGCAATCTGAGGGGCTGGTAACTCTAATTAACTTTTCCTCTGCACCAGAGGTAACTCTGGGTCATCCTTTCCTGTGACGGTCCTTATGAGAGCCAGTTTCATCATAGCGCTTGAAGGTTTTTGCGATTGAACTTTTCTGCATTAACTGACCTTAAAGTAATGCTGGACTGTTGTTTCTCTTTGCTTTTTTGAGCTGTTCTTGCCATAATATGAACTTGGTATTTTGCCTAATAGGGCTGTCTTCTGTATACCAACCCTACCATGCCACAACACAACTGATTGGCTCAAACGAATTAAGAAGGAAAGAAATTCCACGAATATACTTTTAACCTGTTATTTGAAATGCATTCCAGGTGACTACCTCATGAAACTGGTTGAGATAATGCCAAGAATGTGCAAAGCTGTCATCAAGGCAAAGGGTTGCTAATTTGAAGAATCTGAAATATAAAATACTTTTGATTTGTTTAACACTTTTTTGGTTACTACATGATTCCATATGTGTTATTTCATAGTTTTGATGTCTTCACTATTATTCTATAATGTAGAAAATAGTAAAAATAAAGAAAAAACCCTTGAATGAGTAGGTACTGTATGTAAATTGTAAAGTATTTTTTGTAATGCATTTTTTTTGTTACGTGTCTGACACCAGTAAGACTAACTATCATCAATTGGCATCGGCTAATGGGGATCCTAATACAATCAAAAAATACTTTCTGCAAAAAATGTGGCAAAGCAATTCACTTTTTGTTCAGCAGGACAAAAACCTAAAAGGCCAAATCTACACTGGAGTTGCTTACCAAGAAGACAGGGTATGTTCCCGAGTGGCTGAGTTACAGTTTTGACTTAAATCTGCTTAAATCTAAGGCAAGACCTGAAAATGGTTGTCTTGCAATGAACAACAACCAATTTGACAGAGATTGAAGAATTTTGAAAATAATAATGGGCAAATGTTGTACTATCCAGGTGTGGAAAGCTCCTTGTGACTTACCTAGAAAGACTCACAGCTGTAATTGCTGCCAAAGGTGATTCTAACGTGTATTGGTTCAGGTGGTTGAATACTTATTTCATCAAGATATATTCGTTTTATTAGTATTTTTACATTTTATGAGCACCACCAACACAGTGAATGGGAAAATAGATTCAAACAGAGCTCCCTCTGCTGGCTATTTTCTGAATGTGCAATCCTAAAGGAGGACTGTGATTGGTTAATTACCTATAATGTCAATTTCTATGTATGAAATGGGTCATATCATTAAAGGTACCAGAGAGCCCACTCTGGAAAGTTGATGTTTGAAGAGTATATTCTTACAAACAATATGTTTAAAAATAAGCAATCTCAGAAAGGGTACTTTTGAGATATTACTATTCTTAATGTTGAATAAAAAAAGTCAATGTGTATTTCAGAATTTAGACATAGGCTACTCCATATTTGAGAACACTATAATTTGAGAACACTATAAGGAGTATAATGACACCAAGATGTTGTCTGTATCATGATCTGTACAGTTCACAGATCATACAGGAGGAATGTATACTAGGTCTAAAATGGGCACTTTCATCATGATTTTCAAAAATATTGTTTGTCATACAAGTAAAAAGCATCTCGAGCGTCTTTCCTCCCAATGAAGTTACTATGTGAGAAGTGCCAGAACAATCTGAGATACCAAAAATGTTTCAGTCTACGCTGGCATGGAATTGCCCTGCCTTAAACAACAACACCATACAATATAGCCTAATATACTATAATAATGCTTTTACTTTTAACATAATTCAGAATAGGTCCAGGCTATATCAAGGATATTGTCCTATAGGCTAAGTAAGGTTCTACAGTGAGACAATTTTACTCGCATATGTGCTTAAATATTTTGCTGTGCGACCTGGAATTTGTATTTAGGAACATCACTGCGCCTAGAAAAATAAGGATTCCAGTGTTATTACCTAAAATATTTGGCATTGTGCTCCTAAGTTTCTTTGTGTGCGCCTACATTTTTCAACGTAGGTGCACACATGCTCCTTGTCAAAAATGGTCAGCTTTGGAACTTGTCCAAAGCTGCAAAGCATAATAATTTTTTACCTGATATTTCAAATCAAATTTTATTTGTCACATGTGCCGAATACAACAGGTGAAAGTGAAATGCTTACTTACAAGCCCTTAACCAACAATGCAGTATAACAATTTAGCCTATGGAATTATCCATACAGTCGATGAACAAGACATCTAACCTATTGTAGTTTGAGTACAATTTAGTGCAATTGTGCTTGGTTCACTGTAACACCTGTGTAGTGTTCACTTTGACTGATAGCTTAAGTTGTAAGTCTGTCCATAGAAGAGAAAGTTGTGCTCTTTATTTACCTAATGTAACATGCTCTGTGCACTCTCTGTCTTTCCTGCCCTTCTTTGAGTAGGTCATGGGATCAGGGCTTACAGACTAACCAAAGTTTCTAAATGTACAGGCCTCTACTGAAATGCCACTGTGTGTGAAGAAACATAACAAACGATTCCCACAGCATAGACCATCCTCCTTCCTCTACCCCTCTAGCCTACCATTCTCTTTGGATCGCTTTGGGATTTGAGCAAATAAGGCAGTGTCCACAGGCTGTTAGCTAAGTACAGTGCATTCAAAAGTATTCAGACCCCTTGACTTATTCCACATTTTGTTACGTTACAGCCTTATTATAAAATTGATTAAATCATTTTATTTTCCTCAATCTAAACCCAATACCCAATAATGACAAAGCAAAAACAGACATTTTTGTAAATGTATTAAAAATAAAAAACCACAAATTTCTTAATTTAATCTAAAATAGAATGTAAAATATGTATCGGATGACTAGTCCAGACCGACTGTGCTCATACCACAATCCCCAATTCCTGCATGAGTCAGAAAACTGTCATGCAAGAAATCTCGCACTTTTTCTACATTTTGTTATGTTTAAGTATTATTCTAGAATTGATTAAACAGCTTTTTTTTCTCATCGATCTACACACAATTCCCCATAATGACAAAGAAAAAACAAATAAAAATATTACATTTACATAAGTATTCAGACCCTTTAATCAGTACTTTGTTTAAGCACCTTTGGCAGTGATAACAGCATTGAGTCTTCTTGGGTATGATGCTACATTTACATTTACATTTAAGTCATTTAGCAGACGCTCTTATCCAGAGCGACTTACAACCACTTTACAATAGTGCATCTAACTCTTTTAAAGGGGGGGGGGGGGTTAGAAGGATTACTTTATCCTATTCTAGGTATTCCTTAAAGAGGTGGTGTTTCAGGTGTTTCCGGAAGGTGGTGATGCTACAAGCTTGGCACACCTGTATTTGGGGAGTTTCTCCCATTCTTCTTTGCAGATCCTTTCAAGCTCTGTCAGGTTGGATGGGGAGAGTCGCTGCACAGCTATTTTCAGGTCTTTCCAGGGATGTCTGATCGGGTTCAAGTCCGGGCTCTGGCTGGGCCATTCAAGGACATTCAGAGATTAGTCCCGAAGCCACTTCTGCGTTATCTTGGCTGTGTGCTTAGGGTTGTTGTCCTGTTGGAAGGTGATCCCTTGCCCCAGTCTGAGGTGCGCTCTGGAGCAGGTTTTCATCAAGGATCTCTCTGTACTTTGCTCCGTTCATCTTTCCCTCGACCCAGTCACGACCTAGGGAAGAACATCCCCACAGCATGATGTTTCCACCACCATGCTTCACTGTAGGGTTGGTGCCAGGTTTCCTCTAGACATGAAGCTTGGCATTCAGGCCAAATAGTTACATTTTGGTTTCATCAGACCAGAGAATCTTGTTTCTCATGGTCTGAGAGTCCTTTAGGTGCCTTTTGGCAAACTCCAAGCGGGCTGTCATGTGCCTTTTTACTGAGGAGTGGCTTCCGTCTGGTCACTCTACCATAAATGTCTGATTGGTGGAGTGCTGCAGAGATGGTTGGCTTTCTGGAAGGTTCTCCCATCTCCACAGAGGAACTCTGGAGCTCTGTCAGAGTGACCATCGGGTTCTTGGTCGCCTCCCTGACCAAGGCCCTTCTCCCCGATTGCTCAGTTTGGCCGGGTGGCCAACTCTAGGAAGAGTCTTGGTGGTTCCAAACTTCTTCCATTTAAGAATGATGGAGGCCACTGTGTTCTTGGGGACCTTCAATGCTGCAGACATTTTTTGGTATCCTTCCCCAGATCTGTGCCTCGACACAATCCTGTTTCAGAGCTCTACAGACAATTCCTTCAACCTCATGTCTTGGTTTTTTGCTCTGACATGCACTGTCAACTGTGGGACCTTATATAGACAGGTGTGTGCCTTTCCAAATCACGTCCAATCAATTGAATTTACCACAGGTGGACTCCAATCAAGTTGTAGAAACATCTCAAGGATGATCAATGGAAACAGGATGCACCTGAGCTCAATTTCGAGTATCATAGCAAAGGGTCTGAATCCTTATGTAAATAAGGTATTTCTCTATATTTTTTTTTTTTTTAATACATTTGCAAAAATGTACAGTACCAGTCAAAAGTTTGGACCCACCTACTCATTCAAGGGTTTTGTTTATTTTTGACTATTTTCTACATTGTAGTGAAGACAGCAACTATTGAAATAACACATATGGAATCATGTAGTAATCAAAAAAGTGTCAATCTGTCACGCCCTGACAATAGAGAGACGTTTTATTTCTCTATTTGGTTAGGTCAGGGTGTGATTTTGGGTGGGCATTCTATGTTGTTTGTTTCTATGTTTTGGCTGGGTATGGTTCTCAATCAGGGCCAGCTGTCTATCGTCTCTGATTGGGAATCATACTTAGGCAGCCTTTTTTCATTTTGGTAGTTGTGGGTAGTTGTCTGTGTTAGTGGCCTGTATAGCCCTAGTCAGCATCACGTTCGTTTTTGGTATTTCTTGTTTTGTTGGCGACATTTATAACAATAAAAGAAATGTACACTCACCACGCTGCACCTTGGTCCTGTCATTTCCACCCTGACGACGATCGTGACACAATCAATATATTTTGTATTTTAGATTCTTCAAAGTAGCCAACCTTGATGACAGCTTTGCACACCCTTGGTATTCTCTCAACCAGCTTCATCTGGAATGCTTTTCCAACAGTTTTGAAGGAGTTCCCACATATGTTAAGCACTTGTTGGCTGCTTTTCCTTCACTCTGCGGTCCAACTCATCCCAAACCATCTCAATTGGGTTGAGGTCGAGTGATTGTGGAGGCCAGGTCATCTGATGCAGCACTCCATCACTCTCCTTATTGGTCAAATAGCCCTTACACAGCCTGGAGGTGTGTTGGGTCATTGTCCTGTTAAAAAACAAATGATAGTCCCACTAAGCGCAAACCAGATGGGATGGCGTATCACTGCAGAATGCTGTGGTAGCCATACTGGTTAAGTGTTTTAAGTAAATCACTGACAGTGTCACCAGCAAAACACCCCCACACCATCACACCACCTCCTCCGTGCATCCACACATGCGGAGATCATTTGTTCAACTACTCTGTGTCTCACAAAGACACGTCGTTTGGAACCAAAAAACTCACATTTGGACTCATCAGCCCAAAGGACAGATTTCCACCGGTCTAATGTCCATTGCTTGTGTTTCTTGGCCCAAGCAAGTCTTCTTATTGGTGTCCTTTAGTAGTGGTTTCTTTGCAGCAATTCGACCATGAAGGCCTGATTCACGCAGTCTCCTCTGAACAGTTGTTGAGATGTGTCTGTTACTTGAACACTGTGAAGCATTTATTTGGGCTGCAATTTGAGGCTGGTAACTCTAATGACCTTTTCCTCTGCACAAGAGGTAACTCTTGGTCTTCCTTTCCCGTGGCGGTCCTCATGAGAGCTAGTTTCATCATAGCGCTTGATGGTTTTTGCGACTGCACTTGAAGGAACTTTTAAAGTTCTTTATAGTTTTCCGGATTGACTGACCTTCATGTCTTAAATTAAAGATGGACTGTCGTTTCTCTATGCTTATTTGAGCTGTTCTTGCCATAATATGGACTTGGTCTTTTACCAAATAGGGCTATCGTCTGTATACCACTCCTACCTTGTCACAACACAACTGATTGGCTCAAATGCATTGAGAAGGAAAGAAATTCCACCTCATGATGCTGGTTGAGAGAATGCCAAGAGTGTGCAAAGCTGTCATCAAGGCAAAGGGTGGCTGCTTTCAAGAATCTCAAATATAATTTGTTTTGTTTTATACTTTTTTAGTTACTACATCATTCCATATGTGTTATTTCAAAGTTTTGATGTCTTCACTATTATTTTACAACGTATAAAATAGTAAAATGATAGAAAAACTCTTGAATGAGTAGGTGTGTCCAATCTTTGGACTGGTACTCTATTAAAACCTGTTTTCGCTTTGTTTTCGCATTGTGGGATATTGTGTGTAGATTGATGAGGATTCTTTATTTAATCAATTTTAGAGGCTGTAACGTAACAAAATGTGGAAAAAGTAAAGGGGTCTGAATACTTTCTGAATGCACTGTATACTTTGTGACTGTGGGGCTCGATTGTATGTTCTGCTGGGCCAAGATCTTTTGTATTGGGCCAAAGATATAGAGTCGTGGTGTTTTGCATGAATTCTAGCAGTCTTTGCCACGTTTATGATCTTACCTTCTTTCTTGGAAAGTTACTGCGTGATTAACAAACAGTTGACATATCGTACAGTCCTTGCCAAGTCTTATGTGATCACTGCTCAGATAGGTAGGCTAGGCCCAGTTACTGCCATAGTGTTCTAGTGATGCGTTGCATGGGTAGTAAGATGATTCACCCCGTGGACCTCAGGAATGTCAGTGGGTGACGAAACGTAGTTTTCCATGATGGCGTTGGCTCACCAAAAGTATGACATGTGAAACTTTTCCTCCTGAATCAGCTATTTTGACCGTAGAACTTGATCTGATATGAGTCAGTGATTTATGAATGGGATGCATCCATGTTGTTACAACACTGCTTATCTCTCGGAGTCAAAAGGGGAATCAAAGAACATATTTTCCCCAGCGCTTTACCAGGGTTAGTTTGATAGGGACTTAATACTCCCTCCTGCCAGTGAAAGCATCCTTTCTGTTGTAATTCGGATTAAGCCCATTTTCCTGTTGCCTCTCTTGGCTGTGTTGGGTTTTCTGATTGAGCTGTTATCAAAGGGAACTGCCACACACACATCAGTGGTGTTCCCTGGTTACACAACACGGCCCTGCCTCGCACCCTCATCTTTCCATCTCATTAGTTTACACACCTTTCTTTTGACGCAGCTGTTGTCTCACTGTGCCTGTCAACGGCAACCGTCCATCATGTTCCTTGGATGTTATTAGTGTCACGTCAATGTCAACCTACAGCCATGTTTGGTGGCAATAAAAATAGTGTTTTCTTTTTCATGGATTCTCCATCATTCTGGTGATTTTAAGTAACAACTTATGTAGCAAGACATGGTTTAGAAAGTTGGATTCAGGCAGATAAAAGACGGATGGCATTAATAAAATAAGTTGTTACCTATCAAAACTATCATAAGATGTCACAAGCAGAAGCTCAAACAGGAAGTACCCTTGATGCGCTCCGTTGAGAAATGGTCCTCTGTTTCCGATGCTATGCTACAAAACTGCTTTGCTTGCGCTGACTGGAATATGTCCCAGGACTCTGCCAATAGCAGAGCTAACCAGCTCCGTCAAGCCAACCACCTCCGTCACCAGCTTCATTAGGAAATGCATCACGACGTTGTCCCCAAAGTGAAGGTTCGCTCCTTCCCCAATCAAAAGCCCTGGATTAACACAGAGGTTGGCGCTAAGCTAAAGAACAGGGCTCCCGCACACAGGGCTATCGCAGCCAACCCGGAGGCTACGGCTGAAGACACAAACAAGTGCATGAAGTCCCGCTACGACCTCCGCAGAGCCATCAAACAAGCGAAAGGGCAATATAGGAACAAGGTGGTATCCTATTACATAGGCTTCGATGCATTAAGAAGGGGCTACAGTCCATTACGGATTACAAAGGAAGACCCAGCTGTGATCTGCCAACGATGCCTCTCTACCAGACGAACTCAATGTATTTTATGCACTCTTTGACAAAAAATAACACTGAGTCGGGAACGAGGGCCCCCGCTGACCCAGGGGACTGGTTGATGTCGCTGCTCCGAGGCTGTCGTAAGGTTTTTAAATAGGTAAACACGCTTAAGGCTGCGAGGCCGGGTGATATTCCAGGGTGTGTTCTCAGAGCATGCGGAGAACAGCTGGCAGGCATATTCACGGTCATTTTCAACCTCTCCTTGTCCCAGTCAGTAATTCCCACATCTCAAGCTGACCACCATCATTCCTGTTCACAAGAACTTTAAGTTTACCTGCCACAATGACTACCGCCCTGTAGCACACATCTGTAATCGTGCTTTGAAAGGCTGGTTATGGCACACATCAACTCCCATCATCGCAGAAACCCTAGACCCATTCCAATTTGCATACCGTCCCAACAGATCCATAGACGATGCAATCTCAATTGCACTCCACACTGCCCCCATCCACCTAGATAAGAGGGATGAATACCTATGTGAGAATGCTGTTCATTTACTACAGGTCAGCGTTCAACACCATAGTCCCCTCCAAGCTCGTCACCAAGCTTTGGACCCTAGGACTGAACACCGCCCTCTGCAGCCTGATCCTGGACTTCCTGACGGGCCAACCCCAGGTGTTGAGGGAAGGCAACATTTCCTCTGCCACGCTGACCCTCAACACGGGGGCCCTACAGGGGGGTGTGCTTAGTTCCCTCCTGTACTTCTTGTTCACCAACGACTACGTGGCCACGCAAGACTCCAACACCATCATCAAGTTTGCTGACGACACGACAGTGGTAGGCCTGATCACCATTGACAATGAGACAGCCTACAACATGGATCATCAACTAGATTCAACCACGGGACTATTTATTTCTTTATTGATCGACTGGCCTGAACATAATTACAAATAATTGTAGACTGCAAATTGACCACAAGAAGCCGAAACAGATACAATATTTGACTAAAACATAATAATTTCAAACCTTACTTACATATCTATTATGTGTGGGATTACGTGGGAACATATTTCCAAAATGTAAATCACTTGGAGCTGATTTCCTGGTTATTTAGTCTTTCATGTCCAACAGTGAAATATATTTATACAGTTGAAGTCGGAAGTTTACATACACCTTACAAATACATTTAAACTCAGTTTTTTACAATTCCTGACATTTAATCCTAGTAAAAATTCCCTGTTTTAGGTCAGTTAGGATCACCACTTTATTTTAAGAATGTGAAATGTCAGAATAATAGTAGAGAGTGATTTATTTCTGTCACGTTCTGACCTTTATTTCCTTTGTTTTGTCTTTATTTAGTATGGTCAGGGCGTGAGTTGGGGTGGGCTGTCTGTGTGTTTTTCTATGTTGGGGTTTTGTGTTCGGCCTGGTATGATTCTCAATCAGAGGCAGCTGTCAATCGTTGTCCCTGATTGAGAATCATACTTAGGCAGCCTGGGTTTCACTTTTGGTTTGTGGGTGTTTGTTGCCGTGTCAGTGTTTGTTCGCCACACGGTACTGTTTCGTTCGTTTGTTCCATTCGTTTATTGTTTTGTATTTTGTTAGTGTTCTGTTTGTTGGATTCGCATTAAAATTCATCATCATGAACATTTACCACGCTGCGCCTTGGTCCTCCTCTCTTCCACCTAACGACGAGCGTTACAATTTCAGCTTTTATTTCTTTCATCACATTCCCAGTGGGTCAGAAGTTTACCTACACTCAATTAGTATTTGGTAGCGTTGCCTTTAAATTGTTTAACTTGGGTCAAACATTTCGGGTAGCCTTCCACAAGCTTCCCACAATAAGTTGGGTGAATTTTGGCCCAATCCTCCTGACAGAGCTGGTGTAACTGAGGCAGGATTGTAGGCTTCCTTGCTCGCACACACTTTTTCAGTTCTGCCCACAAATGTTCTATTGGATTGAGGTCAGGGCTTTGTGATGGCCGCTCCAATACCTTGACTTTGTTGTCTTTAAGCCAGTATGCTTGGGGTCATTGCCCATTTGGAAGACCCATTTGTGACCAAGCTTTAACTTCCTGACTGATGTCTTTAGATGTTGCTTCAATATATCCACATAATTCTCTTTCCTCATGATGCCATCTATTTTGTGCCATCTAACATGATGCTGCCACCCCTGTGCTTCACGGTTGGGATGGTGTTCTTCGGCTGCATGGTCCCATGGTGTTTATACTTGCGTACTATTGTTTGTACAGATGAACGTGGTACCTTCAGGCGTTTGGAAATTGCTCCCAAGCATGAACCAGATTTGTGGAGGTCTACAATGTTTTTTCTGAGGTCTTGGCTGATTTCTTTTGATTTTCCCATGATGTCAAGCAAAGAGGCACTGTGTTTGAAGGTAGGCCTTGAAATACATCCACAGGTACACCTCCAATTGACTCAAATGATGTCAATTAGCCTATCAGAACCTTCTAAAGCCATAACAACATTTGGAATTTTCCGAGCTGTTTAAAAGGCACAGTCAACTTAGTGTTGTACATTTCTGACCCACTGGAATTGTGATTAAGTGAAATAATCTGTAAACAATTGTTGGAAAAATCACTTGTCATGCACAAAGTAGATGTCCTAACCGACTTGCCAAAACTATAGTTTGTTAACAAGAAATTTGTGGAGTGGAGTTTTAATGACTCCAACCTAAGTGTATGTAAACTTACGACTTCAACTGTATATATATATATATATACAGTGGGGCAAAAAAGTATTTAGTCAGCCACCAATTGTGCAAGTTCTCCCACTTAAAAAGATGAGAGAGGCCTGTAATTTTCATCATAGGTACACTTCAACTATGACAGACAAAATGAGAAAAAAAAATCCAGAAAATCACATTGTAGGATTTTTTATGAATTTATTTGCAAATTATGGTGGAAAATAAGTATTTGGTCACCTACAAACAAGCAAGATTTCTGGCTCTCACAGACCTGTAACTTCTTCTTTAAGAGGCTCCTCTGTCCTCCACTCGTTACCTGTATTAATGGCACCTGTTTGAACTTGTTATTAGTATAAAAGACACCTGTCCACAACCTCAAACAGTCACACTCCAAACTCCACTATGGCCAAGACCAAAGAGCTGTCAAAGGACACCAGAAACAAAATTGTAGACCTGCACCAGGCTGGGAAGACTGAATCTGCAATAGGTAAGCAGCTTGGTTTGAAGAAATCAACTGTGGGAGCAATTATTAGGAAATGGAAGACATACAAGACCACTGATAATCTCCCTCGATCTGGGGCTCCACGCAAGATCTCACCCCGTGGTGTCAAAATGATCACAAGAAGGGTGAGCAAAAATCCCAGAACCACACGGGGGGACCTAGTGAATGACCTGCAGAGTGCTGGGACCAAAGTAACAAAGCCTACCATCAGTAACACACTACGCCCGCCAGGGACTCAAATCCTGCAGTGCCAGACGTGTCCCCCTGCTTAAGCCAGTACATGTTCAGGCCCGTCTGAAGTTTGCTAGAGAGCATTTGGATGATCCAGAAGAAGATTGGGAGAATGTCATATGGTCAGATGAAACCAAAATATAACTTTTTGGTAAACTCAACTCGTCGTGTTTGGAGGACAAAGAATGCTGAGTTGCATCCAAAGAACACCATACCTACTGTGAAGCATGGGGGTGGAAACATCATGCTTTGAGGCTGTTTTTCTGCAAAGGGACCAGGACGACTGATCCGTGTAAAGGAAAGAATGAATGGGGCCATGTATCGTGAGATTTTGAGTGAAAACCTCCTTCCATCAGCAAGGGCATTGAAGATGAAACGTGGCTGGGTCTTTCAGCATGACACTGATCCCAAACACACCGCCCGGGCAACGAAGGAGTGCCTTCGTAAGAAGCATTTCAAGGTCCTGGAGTGGCCTAGCCAGTCTCCAGATCTCAACCCTATAGAAAATCTTTGGAGGGAGTTGAAAGTCCGTGTTGCCCAGCAACAGCCCCAAAACATCACTGCTCTAGAGGAGATCTGAATGGAGGAATGGGCCAAAATACCAGCAACAGTGTGTGAAAACCTTGTGAAGACTTACAGAAAACGTTTGACCTCTGTCATTGCCAACAAAGGGTATATAACAAAGTATTGAGATAAACTTTTGTTATTGACCAAATACTTATTTTCCACCATAATTTGCAAATAAATTCATAAAAAATCCTACAATGTGATTTTCTGGATTTTTTTTCTCATTTTGTCTGTCATAGTTGAAGTGTACCTATGATGAAAATTACAGGCCTCTCTCATCTTTTTAAGTGGGAGAACTTGCACAATTGGTGGCTGACTAAATACTTTTTTGCCCCACTGTATATATTACTTGGGTGGCCAATTAAAACCACCTGCAGGCCAAATTCAGCTCACATGCCACCAGTTGGGGAACCCTTGTCTACAGGGAGGAGATCAGTGACCTGGCAGTGTGGTGCCAGGACAACAACTTCTCCCTCAACGTCAGTAAGACCAAGCAGCTGATCGTGAACTACATGAAACGGGTGGGCGAGCAAGCCCCATCCAGTGCAGCGGGTTGAGAGCTTCAAGTTCCTCGGTGTCCAAATCACTAAATTAGTCCACACACACTCAAAGCGCCTCTTTCCCCTCAGGATTTTGAAAAGATTTGGCATGGGCCCTCTTGACCGGCTACCAGTGGTGGGCCGTCAGGGCCTGCAAGGCCTTCTCTGCTGGCCTAAACATCATCAGAATATAATTTTTTTTTAAATATATTTTCCCACAAATATGTATTAAATTATTCCCCAGAGTAAGAGTTATACTCTTCATTTCATAGCTTTCCTCTTGGTTGCACTGCTTCCAGCCCCAGGTTGAGATTTGGAGGGCTGGTCTTTATGTTAGATCTTTTATCCAATCATATTCAGCCATCATGTGTTGCCAGGGGTCTAAAATCTGCTCTCAGGCCTTCAGAATCAACAGTGCGGGCGCTTGTAGCTTAAAGTGAATGGAAATTAAAATTTTGTGTCAACCAATCAGCTTTAGAGTTGGCTATTGTACGCCTGCTGGCTGGCTCCAGTGTTACACAGGAGCCAGCTAGCAGGCCTAGGGCGTCCACGTCTTTTGATTGGATTACCAATATTGAGAGGCAGGTCCTATGGGCAGGTCTATGCAGATCTAGGAAACTCTACTAAGCTGTTTTTTGAACCCACAATGGCGGAAGGAGGAGAAGATATCGATTTCGTCGAGGATATAATTATAACGCCATTCTCAAGACGAACTTTTCAAGAAAAGTTAGACATTGTAAGGAGAGGTCGCCCGACGCCACAAAGCCTGTCACAGGCGGGAAAGGGGTTCGTTCGCTCGCCACTTTCAAAGTTTCAACTACGAGCGCTGTCAATGGCTCAAAGGCTCCGAGAAGCACTGCAAACTGTACTGCTGGGAATGCCTATTATTTGCAAGTGATCGATTTGGTGTTTGGAGCCACACTGGCTTTGCAAACTTGAGTTGTCTGTTAAACACTGTTTACCCAAAAATTTCAATTTGTCAATTTCAAGGTGACGCAACGCCTGGTTATACTGCGTTTCTGTCTAAATGTATAGTGTCTAGAGCCATGGCATAATTGATGATAATAAGAGGTGGATTAATTCGGGTGGGACTGTGTAGTACCTCACTGAAGGCCTAGGCCCCAGGCCCACGGCACGCCACTGCCGGCTACATAACTGCTTGGTATGGCAACTACACCGCCCTCGATTGCATGGCGCTACAGAGGGTGGTGCGGACAGCCCAGTACATCACAGCTCCCTGCCATCCAGGACCTCTTATATCAGGCAGTGTGAAAGTAAGGTCCGGAAAATTTGTTAAAGCCATAGACTATTCTCTCTGCTTCCGCACGGCAAGTCGTACCGGAGCAAGAAGTCTGACACCAACAGGCACCAACACACAGTTCATTTGCTCACTCGCACATAACACACACACACACACACACACACACACACACACACACACACACACACACACACACACATATTTATACTGACTCTATACACATATTTATACTGACTCAGTACTGTGTGCTTCGGGTCATTGTCCTGTTGGAAGGTGAACCTTCGCCCCAGTCTGAGGTCCTGAGTGCTCTGGAGCAGGTTTTCTTCAAGGATCTCTGTACTTTGTGCCGTTCATCTTTCCCTCGATTCTGACTAGTCTCCCTGCCGCTGAAAACATCCCCACAGCATGATGCTGCCACCACCATGCTTCATCATAGGGATGGTGCCAGGTTTCCTCCAGACATGGCGCTTGGCGTTCAGGCCAAAGAGTTCAATCTTGGTTTCATCAGACCAGAGAAATATGTTTCTCATGGTCTGAGACTCCTTTAGGTGCCTTTTGGCAAATTCCAAGCGGGCTGTCCTGTGCCTTTTACTGAGGAATGGCTTCCGTCTGGCCACTCTACCATATAGACCTGATTGGTGGAGTACTGCAGAGATGGTTGTCCTTCTGGAAGGTTATCCCATCTCCACAGTCGAACGTTAGAGCTCTGTCAGAGTGACGGGTTCTTAGTCACCTCCCTGACCAAAGCCCTTCTCCCCCGATTGCTCAGTTTGGCTGGGCGGTCAGCTCTAGGAAGAGTCTTGGTGGTTCCAAACTTCTTCCATTTAAGATGATGGAGGCCACTGTGTTCCTGGGGACCTTCAATGCTGCAGACATTTTTTGGTACCCTTCCCCGGATCTGTGCCTCTCCGAGCTCTACGGACAATTCCTTCAACCTCATGGCTTGGTTTTTTGTTCTGACATGCACTGTCAACTGTGGGACTTTATATAGACAGGTGTGTGCCTTTCCAAATCACGTCCAATCAATTGAATTTACCACAGGTGAACTCCAATCAAGTTGTAGAAACATCTCAAGGATGATCAATGGAAACAGGATGCAATTTCAAGTTTCATAGCAAAGGGTCTGAATACTTATGTAAATAAGGTGTTTCTGTTTTTATTTTGAATCAATGTGCAAAACATTTTTACTTTTCACTTTGTCATTATGGGGTATTGTGTGTAGATTGAGGGGGGAAAAAACCATTTAATCAATTTTAGAGTAAGGCTGTAACGTAAAAATGTGGAAATAAGTCGAGGGCTCTGAATACTTTCCTGAATGCACTGTAGGCTTAGGGTGTAGGCAGACTGGATTCTGTAAGGGGTGCAGAGTGATGCATTGTGAACTGCCATGCTGCAGTCTCCATTCACAGCAATCTGTCAGGCCATGGCCAGTACAACATGTGGGCCTGCGGGAAAGCCACACAGAGCAGAGGCGACAGCCACTTCTAATTAGTGATATCCACCAGTAATGGAAGCCAGATGTGGCGTGTGATGACAGGAAGTCAATGCACAGGGCTCCTGAAGCACACTCCAGAAGGCCAGGGGTTAACAGCATTTGGATTTGGCTAGCTGTGACTGAGCCAAAGGATTCACTTGTTCACTTGTACCCACCTCGCAACACATTATTACCTACCAGTCAGAGTACCTGTCTGCCAGCCCCTTAAAAATGCCTCATTTCAGTTAAATGCCTGTTTGGATGTGTTAGATTGTATTTGTGATGTGCGGAATGTGGTCTGTCCCACCAATTTATAATTTTGTCTACTTCTAGGATGCCCTTCAAGATTGGACAACCAAAAAAGCAGATTGTTTCCAAAACGGTAAGTGTTCAGTCTTCTGTCCCCCCCAAAAATAAAAATAAATACTAATGAGTCAACATAAGATCTTCCATTATTTGTGTTGCAACACCTATGAAACTAGACAATACATAATTAAATGTCTAATTTCACTAGACATTTGCTACCAGGCTTTATTTAGCGTGTTGTATGGTTGTTACACTACATGGCCAAAAATATGTGGACAGATGCTCGTTGAACATCTCATTCCAAAATCATGGACATTAATATGGAGTTGGTCCCCCATTTGCTGCTATAACAGCCCTTCTGTGAAGGCTTTCCACTAGATGTTGGAACATTGCTGTGGGGACTTGCTTCCATTCAGCCACAAGTGTATTAGTGAGGTCGGGTACTGATGTTGGGCGATTAGGCCTAGCTTGCAGTCGGTGATCCAATTCATCACAAAGGTGTTTGATGGGGTTGAGGTCAGGGCTCTATGCAGGCCAGTCAAGTTTTTCCACACTAATCTCAACAAACAATTTCTGTATGAAGCTCGCTTTGTGCACAAGGGCATTATCATGCTGAAACAGAAAAGGGCCTTCCCCAAACTGTTGCCACAAAGTTGGAAGCACAGAATTGTCTAGAATGTCATTGTATGTTGTAGCGCTAAGATTTCCCTTCACTAAAACTGAGGCCTAGCCCGAACCATGAAAAACGGCCCCAGACCATTATTCCTCCTCCACCAAACATTACAGTTCGCACTATTTATTGGGGCAGGTAGCGTTCTCCTGGCATCCGCCAAATCAAGATTTGTCTGTCGGACTGCCAGCTGGTGAAGCGTGATTCATCACTCCAGAGAACGCGTTTCTACTGCTCCAATGGCGGCAACTTTTACACAACTCCAGCCGACGCTTGGCATTGCACATGGTGATCTTAGCGTTGTGTGCGGCAGCTTGGCCATAGAAGCCCATTTCATGAAGCTCCCAACGAACAGTTCTTGTGCTGACATTGCTTCCAGAGGCAGATTGAAACTCGGTAGTGAGTGTTGCAAATGTGGAGAGAGAATTGTTACACGCTAAGGCTTCAGCACTCGGTGGTCCCATTCTGTGAGCTTGTGTGGTCTACCACTTCGTGGCTGAGCCATTGTTGCTCCTAGACGTTTCCACTTCACAATAACAGCACTTACAGTTGACCGGGGCAACTCTAGCAGGGCAGACATTTGAGGAACTGACTTGTTGGAAAGGTGGCATCCTATTACTGTGCCATGTTGAAAGTCACTGAGCTCTTCAGTATGGGCCATTCTACTGCCAATGCTTGTCGATGGAGAGTGCATGGCGGTGTGCTCGATGCTATACACCTGTCAGCAACGGGTGTGGCTGAAATAGCCAATTCCACTCATTTGAAGGGGCGGCCACACACTTTCGGTCATGTAGTGTATATGGAAGCACACTGGGATCTTACGACTCCTCACTTTGTTACAGATGAGTAAGAGACTTTCAGACTGCAGAAATACAAGCTAGATATTTTAACCTCTTTTATAGGGGAAGGCTAAGTCTGGCCCAACTAATAAAAATATTTGGTTGCATTTTGTTGTTCAAATTGTATGCTAAAAGATCAAAGCCCTGTAGTGGCTATGGAAGAGGACATTTGGCTTAACCTGTCAATTTTTTCTCTGAAACCTTGGATTTAGACTTGGGGAGAGCAGAGCACTTCTGTCCACACACTGGACAGTGAAGGAGTTAATGCATGTCTGTTTGGCCTGTGGAGAGAATCACACATAAACCTCAAACAATGTTCCAGGTCCCACAGCATGGTTGTTTTCGGAACTGAATGGACAGGAGTTATACAGCTTTTACATCCAATCATTGACCTCCAAAGGAGCCTCTAATCAGAAATTAAGTTTAAAGATGAGAAGGAAACCCAAATTAAGTCCCTCATTCTAACCAACTGCATCTTTAACTTGTTTCTTGGGTTTTCTGAAATATCTTTATTGTATAAGGCGTATGAGTCTATTCACAAAATTAACATAGTGTACTAGAGGTAACCAACAGCAAATCGTCAGACAAGTGACTGCACTCTCATCAATGAGCATGGGCCTGTGGGGTGCCAATTTGTCCAAACCATGTGAGGGGGCAGAGGTGGCTGCCTTGAAGTGCTGGTGAGTGGGTGCCTTCCTTTGGGGAAAACCACTTCCCCAGTAATCTGTCTGTCTCTGTGGTCCGGCAGTGGCAGACAGTCAGAACGGGCTCCCAGGCAGCTTCCTGTGACATCCCAGGCCAGACCCAGGGAGTGGGCTACAGTACAGGGAGCCCAGTGGACAACCCTGCCTCCACTGACAGACAGGCAGCTGCCTCCCTCACTGTTTATTTGTTTATCCAGAAGCCCACAGAACCACAAGACAGGAACCCCTGCTACCTCCATAACCAGCGCTGGCCTGTTCAATCAGTCCAGTCTGATCTGAGGTGGAGCAGGGAGGGGGTGGGTGGGGGCTGTCAACCAGACCTTTAGAACTAACAACATGAAGCAAATTAGGGGGAGCCAGGCTGTGCTCAGGATATGGCTTTATTGGCTCTCCAATAGTAGGGATATTCAGTATTCATCAAGCACATGTTAGGACCATAATCGAAGGTAACAACATTGAATGAACAAACATGAACATAAAGATGATAATGTTGTATCTAACAATGAGTTTCAATGTGTTTTTACAGGTTGAAAGAGACTTTGAACAAGAATATAACAAGCTCCAAAAGTAAGTTTGTTGCCACTAATGTTATAGGGGAACTCCTCTTTTCAAACTCATATTCATTATCTCCAGCACCAAACCAGTGTCTATGTGCCGTCTACAACGGCACATTTCTACATTTTGTAGAAAAAAAATAACGTTAAAAAGTTCTACCCAATGAACTGATCTTCAAACACTATGAGATTTGTGTGCAGCAAGAAAATACCCTTAAAAATAGCAAACTTTTAATCCTACTATGTGATGTCACAGAGAGGCATTTTTAGGACCTTTTTTCTCTCTTTTTAACCACAGATCATAGAAATTTGCAATTTTTACATATGTAGACACTGTTATTGTGCTGGAGATGACTTAATTTGTCATTTGTACTCCGTTTTACATACTGTATGTATTGACTCTGCATCATTAGTGCAGCAAAAACCCTCATTGCAGATGAACCCGGAATTGACAGACTAGAAAACATAACGAGTGCTATTTTAAGTGTAAGTTTCCCATTGATTTTTAGAGGTGAACACACATGCCTGTTCTCAACATTTAACCTTGAAATAATTATTTTCATGGGAAATACCATGTTAGAATCTTACACCTCTCTCTTCTGACCCAATGCTGAAGTGAGTTAGGTTACACAATATACACTGAACTAAAATATAAATGCAACATGTGAAGTGTTGGTCCCTTGTTTCCATACACACAAAAAGCTTATTTCTCTCAAATGTTGTACACAAATTAGTTTGCATCCCTGTTAGTGAGCATTTCAGCTTTGCTAAAATAATCCATCCACCTGACAGATGTAGCATATCAAGAAGCTGATTAAACAGCGTGTTCATTACACAGGTGTACCTTGTGCTGGGGACAAAAGGACACAATTAAATGTGCAGTTTTGTCACAACGCAATGCCACAGATGTCTCAAGTTTTGAGGGAGCATGCAATTGGCATGCTGACTATAGGAATGTTCACCTGAACTGTTGCCAGATAATTGATAAATTCTCTACCATAAGCTGCCAATGCTGTTTTACAGAATTTGGCAGTACGTTAAACCGGCTTCACAACCGCAGACCACGTGTAGCTACGCCAGCCCAGAACCTCCACATCTGGCTTCTTCACCTGCGGGATCGTCTGAGACCAGCCACCCGGACAGCTAATGAAACTGGGTTTGCACACCCCAAAAATTTCTGCACAAACTGTCAGGGAAGCTCATCTGCGTGCTCGTCGTCCTCACCAGAGTCTTGACTTAACTGCAGTTCGTCGTCGTAACCGACTTCATTGGAGTTGTGCTATTTACGGATTAATCCCGGGTTCAAATGTATTGTGCAGATGTCAACGTTGTGAACAGAGTGCCCCATGGTGGTGGTGGGGTTATGGTATGGGCAGGCATAAGCTACAGACAACGAACACAATCGCATTTTATTGATGGAAATTTGAATGCACAGAGATACAGAGACCAGATCCAGAAACCCATTGTGGTGGCATTCATCCGCTGCCATCACCTCATGTTTCAGCATGATAATGCTCGGCCCCATGTCTCAAGGATCAGTACACAACTTCTGGAAGCTGAAAATGTCCCAGTTCTTCCATGGCCTGCATACTCACCAGATATGTCACCCATTAAGCATATTTGGGATACTCTGGATCTACGTGTATGACAGCGTGTTCCAGTTCCCGCTATTATCCAGCAACTTCGCTCAGCCATTGAAGAGGAGTGGGACAACATTCCACAATCAACAGCCTGATCAACTCTATGTGAAGGAGATGTGTCACGCTACATGAGGCAAATAGTGGTCATATCAGATACTGACTGGTTTTCTGATCCATGCCCCTATTTTTTTTTTTTTTAAGTTAGGTGACCAACAGATGCATATCTGTATTCCCAGTCATGTGAAAGCCATAGATTATGGCCTAATGAATTGATTTAAATTAACTGATTTCCTTATATGAACTGTCGCTCAGTAAAATCTTTGACATTGTTGCATGTTGCGTTTATCTTTTTCTTCAGTGTAGATGGTTTGTGTGAAACGAGGGAGAGAAGCATTCTCTTGCCCAAGACTTTCTGTGAGCTAGCACATAGGAGGCCCTCCCCTGTTGTGTGTCAGAGGTTAAAGAGACTCCCCGAGGGGCCTGCAGACTGAGTGAGAGCACTTCACATTTAGGTTTTGTTGAGTAGGAGACATGGCACCACAATACACATTTCTTACACATGATGAGTAAGAGGAGCAGGCATGTACAGACGTCTTAGCACTCCCCTCTGTTACATATCGTTAACTCTTAGTGAACATAAATCTGCCATCTAGCTCTTTGAACTGTTGTTGAATTCAATAATCTATTAATTTGTGTGGAAATATACCGTGTCATTTGAAAGACAGGTCGGGTCAAATTTAGCAAATTATTTCATCATCCAATGCCTTCCACAGTAAGTCTAGCATCTATAATCCCATAGCAGTATGTCTACCTGAGATCAGCTTCTAAATCCATACTCCTACGGCATTATACCGCAGCATCTGGGAGTGTAGAGGCTGGCTGTTGGCGGCAGTAAAGGGCAAACTGTTGGGGCACACAGGAGCGAGGAGTAGCAGCTGCTCCAGCAGGCCTCCATTAACACCTTGTAGAAATGGACTTCTGGCCCACATCCAGAAGAGCCCTCCTCAGCCCTCGCATTCTCCTGCCTCCCGTCAGTTCATACAGATTGGAGAATGAAGATGGAAATAGGAAAACTGTTGTTTTTTCAGTCCCCTTCTCCTCCCCCCTCCCTTAATGAAACCCTGAAAACTGATGTGACAGCATTCTCCTGGGAGTTGCTAAACAGCCCCTCGTTTCCCTTAATTGATATAATGAACGGCACACGATTCAGCCTCCATAGTTTCGTAATTGCCATTTTAACACCCATCATTTAAATGAATGCGGAGGGATGATTGAAGACATAAATGCTTTTATGCCAGAATTTAGTTGACAGTAACAAAAAGCAATCCTAGTATTTTTAATTAGCAAAAGGGAAGTCATAATAATGTGTTTTATATTAAATCAATGCATTTTTGTAATCCTATTGAATGTCCCAGTCCATAGTGACTTGTAGGTGTTTATTTGTAACATGCAGGCTGGACTGAGATATCCCATTAAGACTGTGTCAGTGAATGCTTTATAGAGATTAGAGGGGTTTGATCAGGATGGACACAGTCCACCCTTTTTCAGTACTCTCCCTGCTGAATGTAAAAACATGATCCTACCGTCAATTTGCTCGGTTGATGCAAAACTGTACTTGGACAGATGCTTTCCAAATGTCATATGTTATATTATTGTGATATCCAAGGTACACCTGAAAAAAAACAAAATCCCTTCCTTTACAGGTTGGAAGATCAGACAAAGAAGCTCCACAAAGACGAAGAAAAGCACAGGCTGATATAGGTTTGTTGTTGACCCAGTGTTGTATATTTTGGCCAATCTCAGAAAAAAATGGATTTCCCACTGATCATCTTTTCTTTCATGTACAAATCTCCTTTGTCATTAACTTGCTCTCATTCGTCTCATCTCTTTCACATGCTAGGCATACATTTACTGACACCTAATTGTTGTGCCTGTCAGGTTTTTCAGGGACATGTCTGTTATGCAATTTTGGAAAAATGAATTTTTTGGAATGTGAGGTTTTATTCAGTAGCCTTTAAAGATTAGCAATATATCTCACATGCTTCCTACTCATAGCTTGTGTATTTCTGCACAGAAGAAATATATATTTTTGGTTGGCTCTTTTGGAGATGGAAATGGGTATCTTTGGGAGGAGCAGTAGCAGAATGTGCCCCTGGTAGATAGCTAGTCTGAGGGTGGAGAGGAGTAGGATGGGGCTTCTTCATTTCCTCTGCTTTGTGCTCTGGAATATGGGATGATGCCTCATCAAAGTATCAGAGCTGTCAATGTCTCATTAGAATTAATGGATTCCATCTGTTGCACAGGTCCTTTCTCCACCAACCAAACAAAGAGTAGACCTGCCTGCACAATATGTTAGCACACAGTGTGCTCCACACAGCTTTTCATAACACAATCATTTGTCTAGTCTATTTAAAGTAAGACAATGAAATTGTGGGCTCTTCTGAGGTAAGTCCATAAGCCTTTAGAGAGAAATCTTTACTGAGTCTGTATATCACTGGCCACGAGCCATTTTCTTCAATCTGTTTGACTGCAAGCAGAAAAGCTGAGTCAAGTTCTACATTGGCAACACAAACGGTTTATTCATTACCTGATACAATGGAATTTAACAGTTAGATTTTCTGTAGCTTGACAACCATG
Source organism: Salvelinus alpinus (assembly GCF_045679555.1). Classification (NCBI taxonomy): domain Eukaryota; kingdom Metazoa; phylum Chordata; class Actinopteri; order Salmoniformes; family Salmonidae; genus Salvelinus; species Salvelinus alpinus. The sequence goes on along the minus strand of NC_092090.1, from coordinate 75,700,308 downwards.
TTAAGATCTTTGCTCACCAACTGCAGTGCAATCTTTTTGTCCGAATTCAGAAAAAATACACAATCCGATTTTGACACGCCAGCCAATACGTTTTCGAAAACATCGCATAACGCCACCAACACTGCTGCAGTCATTATCCGTTGCAATATGTTGTTCAAAGTGGCTATGAGAGGATGCAGAATGAGAGGAAATTAAAATACTTCCGGACAAACAATATGCAACTGAAAATATTAGGATAGGCTATTCATGAAAGGAGCTTGGCTGCGATTCATTCAGTTAAAAGCAAAACTGGGAACTGTCGTCATTCCACGCACTTAAACTGACCATCATGATGCTTGCTGCCAATAGTTTTCTTTCTATCTGATTAAAGAGGTGAAGTCCAGACAGGCTAGACCTATTTTAGGAAACTTCCTGAATGGACATGGATAATTAGCGAACTCATACACGCACACCCACCCACCTAAAAGGACCCGTCAATCAAAGCAGCCTGCAGCGCATACCACTTAGACACATAAGCAAATCACAGTTCTCCTTTCCCCAAAACAAAACGTATGAAAAACATTGTCTTTAAATCCTTTTTGTAGGATATCAAAAACCACTCTACATTATAGGATAATGCTAAATCAATGTAGCCTATCATATAATTTGACGAAAGTTGTAAGGAGAAGATATCGAGACAGCTGTGATATAAGGCTATATCAGGATGAAATTGACAACCATTAGAAAATAGGAACACATGCACACAACCTGTCCATAGCCGTTGATCAATTTTAGTGAAGCAACGGGTGGTTATGTTGACACTAGGCCTACATTTTATTTTGAGTGAGTGCTTTATCTAAATCTTCGCAAAAACGTATTGATAAGGGTAAACTCCAGCAGATATTTTTTGGTCTGTATTTTAGGGTTGTCTATATCACACTTTAGCAGGCCTGTAATACATAGCCTAATATATAGGCTATATGAATGATTCGTTAAGTTAGAAGTTAATTAATATATTATCTCCGTCTTCACTGTTCCCTTCTTGCGCAATTCACGCATCTCTGCTGGCAAAGCCACTGTCACTCTCTTTTCCCTCTAGGTCTTGAACGAGTAACGTATAGATAGACAATGAACAGCAATATTGTTTAAATATATTTCAAGCTATTTTTATTATGCTATTTTTATTTTCGCAGGGGCGCGGACATTGACTCTAGGGGGTTAAACTGATAGGCCTATTTGAGAAGAGAAGCATCGATCGATCCTCTTGCTTGCTGAATGGCAATGAAATAGGTTACAGCGTTGGCAATGAACTGACGGAGAAGTTTTAATGGCGAGAGTGACGTGTAGCTCTGGTGTGATGTGATCACGTTGGCTAAATTGATACATTGCAGCATTGATTAATTGTAAACGCAAAAAACAGGCAAATATAAATGAATGAATTCACACAAAGAACACAGACCTGTCAGGGGTAGTGCAGTGGCAGTATCCCAGATAACAATTTCTATTGGTTAACAGTTTATTTTCACTTGCGAAAAGATGCAAAAATCGAACCTGGGCCAAAAATAAATAATTGACTGATTGCGGCAGGATATTTCGCAATTAGTGGGATAGGTGTCATAAACAAGACGTGCTGTATTTATTTTTTTCGTCTAAATTATTCGGACAAAAATAAAGGGTTTGGTGAGAAAGGGCCTTTTAGTCTGTTTCATAACCACTAAATCAACGTGGCTTGTTTTACCCACATATACATTCTCATGTGAATGCCAGGTTAGGGCAGGCTCAACCTGTTATTACAAAACCAGAAACTCCACCTGCATATGTTTGATTGACAGTAAATGGGTCTTTACCCGATCCTAAGAGTGTTTGAATGAGTCCTACGTTGAGTCTGATGTTTTTCTTTTTTTACTTCCTGCCTTATCAACTTCTTTGCATGTCCCCAGTGCAGCTCATTTATTTTGATTGTGATGCTGTGATCCGATATGCACTCTAGGTCTAAAGATAAAGTGTCAAGGGTGCAGATTAACAGTAATTGGCGCTGGGACTGTAGAAACATTTGCACTGATTCCTATTGCTTTTTTGAATATTCAGTACAGCAGCCGAGCCCACCACACCCTCAACTCCTTCCAACTGATGCTGTGCTGCTCTATCCTACTTTTTCTTTTAGTTTATTACACGAAAAGCTCAAACTTTTGAACCCCTCCCGCTGTGTCAGTCTTGGCACAGTGCTAACCTCTGCTGTTAGCCATGCCCACCAAGCATGTCTGGGCCAAATAGTCAAACCAGGCCAACAATTAATAACACAGATTGTATGTTGGCATGGTGATGTTTCTACATTCCACCATATCTATTTGGTTTTGGTGTTTTTTTTCTTATCCTTTCTCTCCCTCCCTCCTTTCCCTTCTCAGGCTCAGTTTTAACATGGTAATAACAATATTCCTTGGGAGTTCTATATGTGTCTCTCAGCCATGTCCAAGGCAGCAGTGAAGATCTCAGGGGACTTGCTCAGTAACCCACTGTGTGAACAGGACCAGGCTTTTCTGGAGTCCATGACTGCTCTGGACACAGCCATGAAGAGGATGGACTCCTTCAATCAGGAGAAGGTCCTGTCTGTGCTCTTCCTCAGCCTCACACCACAGCTGAGTCGTTCCCCTAGATTATTTTCCAGGTGGGGTGCAATTGCAAAAACCCCAGAGCAACATCTAGGTCAGGTCCTCTTGCATCGAAATTGTCTATTGAAACCAAAATATACAATATACTCTTCTAGGCAGGGGGCCAATAAACTGTATACTCTTTTAGGCAAGGGGCCTATACAATGGTAGAAGAAACACTCCCCCAGCCTAGCTTTCACAGCTCTACCTATGAGCATTTGATTCAGAATTCTGACAGGTATGCCTCATATGCTCCCCTCTCTTCAAACACTCAAAGGGCTGAAACCAAAAGGGTTTGGTTTTCCTAAGTGTATTTTCATCTTTGTCAATATTGTGTGAACGAGAAGAAAAAACTCACTCAGGATCTCTTTTCTTCTCTTGTCTTGTTTTGAGAGCGTCTCCAGCAGCACACTGGTCTATTAGCTGCTTGTCTTTGTCGAATATCAGAGAGCTGTAGATCGGATGCATTTGTGACTCACTAGTGTTTAAAATAACTCGTACTATGGAATAGCTTCACTTGGAAATGTCACAGGCTGTTTTAATGGGATTTGTTCTCTGCATGATCTTCCACAGTCTCTCTCTGTGAGGAATGCTGCTTCTGCTCTCAGCTCCTTTATATTATTTGCCATGTGTACATCACATATTTGATTAAAATCATCGCTGCAGGTAATCATAGGGATGGCATTGCATGTGCGTTTCTTCAGGGCATTGCACTGTGAGAGACATCTCTGTTAAGAGAGAGAAGTCAGTCAACAGGGAATCACACTGATCATCAAGAATGCAGAAAAACAAATATGTACAAGACCTGATTGTACTACAATTTTAGAAGAGTGCTTTTTCCATGAGTGTACTTTAGACTGGTTTTCCCAGCGTCCTTTTATGTGTCTCGTGGCCTTACCTTGAGTAACAATGTCCCTCTCTGTACATATTCTGAAGATCTCTGTGAATTCCTTTCAAGCACTCAACAAGGCATTCAGGCATTCTTCCAGCAAAGACTGGACGTAAAACACACATTGTGCTCAGATCAAGTTTTACAGTAGCCATTTGGAATGACTGGACTAAGATGTGTGGTGACTGTGCTTGTGGTTCACAGCTTGTGACCTATGGTAGGTCTTTTCAAGAGTTTGGCTTGGTGGTCTGCCAAGAACAGTCCTTCCATTTTGACTGTATTTAAGATGAAATGTCTTCTCATTCTTCTGAAGATTGGAAATGAGTAACATTTTTACATCAGAACAAGAGTTATTCTCCCCTTAAAATCTGGAACCCTTGCAAAAGATGAAGAGTAGTCAATATTCTCTAACCCATTTCTATGAAAATGTCCAAGGCAAATGTATTTGTGATCATCCATTTTTAGTCTGCTTTTCTCTTTCCTTCTCCACTTCCCTCTTAGTTAAACAGTGTGTCAGAACCCTGAAGTGTAGTTAACATCTCTTACTGTTCTCCTCTGAGTCCTCTTCCCTCTGGCTATGCTAATAACCCTCATAACCTTCACCTCGGACAAATATGGGAGGCCAGCTCTGCACTACACAGCACTCATCTTGCTGGACTCTACTCGAGCTTTCGAAATCATCTCGAATCGGTTTTGAGCTGCTTAGAGTCATATGATCAGGAACAGCAAGATGTCTATGTGGTATTGTATTTTTACATCACTGGCATTTTGCAGGTCAGTAACAAAGGTGCAGGTTTGCTGTAAAGTGCGTAGGATTGGAGGCGTTGGCTGGCTCTATAGGGTATAATTTCCCTGCTTGGCTCCATGGCCATGGTCTGCTGGACAGTTCTCCAGCCAGGCAGCATGGAGCCAAGTATACCTTCTTACTTCTGGAAGTGAAGCAGTCATCATAAGTTAGAAAATACAAAAACCAAAATACATTATTCTCCATCATATTGAGCCTGGTAGTTAGGTGGCCTTCACAGTATTTTGACATGCAACCCTTCTGTTATCACAATTTGGTGCTTGAGTTTAGAGGCCTCCTTTTCAGACAGTCTCAGTCGACAACATGTTTGACATGACCGTGTTCTGCTACAGTATATCTCTCTGAGCCGCATAGCTTGGCATTCGATTAACTGGTTGAGAGCTGACGCACAAGCAAAGCGTTTCTAGGCCCTTGGTTGGTCAGTTGGTTCAGTATTTTTTTGAATATCACCTCAGGAGTCCAGAGTTGTTAAAGCCCAACGCAGCTCACCAGAATCATACTCCACCAGCTCTCCCTCCAAGCTGGCTGTTCCTTCCTTCTGACGGCACCACCAACAACTCAACTGCTCAAGCAAAACAGACACAAAAGCAACCACCCTTTGCTCTCTTTGGTGTTGAGAGAAGATGTTCTGCCGCGGGGCTGTGAGTGAGAGAGCGAGCAGATAAAATGTGCAGGGATAATGAAGGCAGCAGTGGCCCAGGCCTGTGTGTTTATTTCTGGGGCTGAGGAGGGCGCACAGCCCCCCCGGCACACTGCTGCTGAAGCCGAGCCCCAGTGAAAATGGCGGCTGAGCAGTAGCGGATGCTCCGTTCGGAGGGATATTGATTTCCTCTGCGATCTGCGTGTATTTTTGGGAGGCCTGTGTGCCGGGATGGCCTCTGCCCCGTGACTCACTCACGGAGACTGCTGCTAGAGCGCCGGCCTCAGGCACTGCTGGGCCTCAGTGGAATAGTCCTGCCCCCCCCCCCCCCCCCCCCCCTCTGTGAGAAGGGGCAGAGGGTAGAGGGCACCAGCATGCTTAAGCAAATGTGCTGTTGTTGTTCTCCCCGCTTACTGCATGCACTCACCTCAGCAGCAGCGCAGCTCCAGACTTTTCTCTCTCCCAGGGAGGGGGGATGGTGTGAATATGTAAAACAGAGGAAAATGTAAATTCCCATGTACTTATTTGTTATTGGTTCTCTTGTTTTCCCTCAAACCAAATTCATTCGTGTTATGTACTTGTTTTAGCGAAGCAGTGTTGATGTGTGTGTGTCTTCTCAGAGATGGTCAGGGCATTCAGAAAGCTCTGCTGTTTTACAGTATTTGTTTCTTATATTCTGTGATTGACTATCCTTCCAATAACTAGTGAGCAAGTAATTACTTGTACTAGGCTCACTGTTCATATGGAGCTGTCACTTCATGGAGTTGTCTTGACACTTTTATTTCTCATGAAATGTTCTTAGCGATGTTGTTCACTGGAGTTGTTTGCCAGGTTAACTTAGCGTTCTGTCAGAGATCTAGCATTCATTTTGACTGTGCAATATAAATGACACTGGACATGTTGTTATTTGTGTGCCAACTTCTATCGATGGGACTTTGGCGTCAGGGCTGGAGGCCTCAAGATGAGATGTCAATTTACTTCCATTTAACAAATTCCCCCTCCCTCCCTTCCTCTGTCGGCTCTGGCAACGAGAAGGAGAATGCAGGAAAATATAAACTGTTATTGTTAAAATGTTTGTTTGCAAAGAACTTTCATCTTGTAAAGCAACCCACCCTCCGCAGCATTTGAAATCAGTGGGGCTTTGCTTTCATGTCCGTCCCCTGACAGTTGTATCCTTTTGTATTGTTGAGCTCAATGAATATTCAGGGGTTTCTCCTCGGGGCTTGTGTACAATAAAACAGTCAACGTCACAAAAGTTTCTTTGCAACCCGCCTCACCTCCCTCCCCTCTGTTTTGAGTGCTCTGTTTGAAAAATACACAATTGTTGATTGTTTGTGTGGAGGCATGGGACTTGGAGGAGCTATTATGTTCAACTTGATGTAATCCACTTTGACAACAAATTTTTATTCATAAAGACATTCATATTAAGAGAAGTACTGTATATATTTTTTTTATCTCTAACATTGACCCGTGTCTGTTCGTCCACAGGTGAACCAGATCTCGAAGACGGTGATCGATCCTCTTAAAAAGTATGTGTCTATCTAGACCTGCACCTCTCCCATTGTCCGCATGTTTTTAATACATCACAAGCCACAGCTGCTGTGTCTGTAGAGTGGGAAGGAGCGCACACACAAGGGGAGTTGGAACGTAGCATTAGCTCCAGAAGGCGCTGTAATAAAGCATAGCAGATAGTAAAACTGAACTGGACAGGGAATGGGGCTGCTGTGGTAGTGTGTCTGGAAGAAAGTTTAAAGTTTAATTCCCTATACTCGCCCCCGTCCGTCCGAGCACGCAGTGAGTGCTATTCCATTCCTGAAGCCTGGCCCTGACACACACACACACACACACACACACACACACACACACACACACACACACACACACACACACACACACAGAGAGTGCAGAGGCGGTAGAGGGAGTGGCCAGGCTTGGGAGCAGGGATCCCATCCGTCTTCCGTAGTGCTTGTTAAGGTCCTGCTTCCTCCTGCTGACCCCTCCCCCAGAGGCTGCTTTTTGGAGTGGGGTGTGTTTGAGAGAGAGAGATTCAATGTGTTTGCTGTCTGGTGAATTTGTGTGTGTTTTAACTTTTTTGTTTATAACAAAATATCTGTCTGAAATTCCTGATCTTGTCATGTCAAACCCCTAGCAAAATGAACTTTGATGGAACATATGAATGCACTAGTTAGTGATTGTGTGCATGCACTATTTGTCTCCTCGTGTGTTCTGGTAGCAGAGCTGTGACAGGATGGAATGGTTCTAATTTCCTCTTCCTGGTGGGCGGCAGGCGGACGTGTGGGCAGGCTCTGAATATGGCAGAGGGCCCAGCTTCCTGGGCCAGGGGCAGGGGATTGGCTGGGGAGCAGGACTGTCTCAGGACAGTACACACACATACACTGCATTGGACAAACACATTGTGGGAACAGCCTGGTTGATCTCTTAGGCCTTCCTAGTTTATCACCAAACTTTTATTTTGAAATGTCTTTTTTTTTTACCCCTTTTTCTCCCCAATTTCGTGACAGCCTTGCGTTCCTATTTTTTAAAATTAGTTTTGCACTGTTGGTGGTAGGTGCTCTTGATTCAGCAGCCCTAGCGCTGGGAAGGCAAAATGTTCCCATTTTTAACTGAAGGTAGAACTCCGCCTACCCGGCAGGCCCAGAGAACAAATCAAGTGCACCTATAGGCCCACCGCTGACCAATCAGATAGCTCAGATCACTGTGTCTGCACAGTTTCTTCGAGCCATAGACTGGGGAAAAAGCCTAGAATGCACAGCAAAGTTGATACTGTGATTTCAAAACTTAAAACCATGACTAGAGAGAGACTGAACGAATACAGCAAAGAGCTGCTGTTTTTGTGTAAGTTCATGTTTAAATTGTTATTCAGCACTGTAAACATTTTTGTTCAACACCTTTCTTTATTAGCCATAAAATGCACGTTATTGTCACGCCCTGACCTCAGAGATCCTTTTTATGTCTCTATTTTGGTTTGGTCAGGGCGTGAGTTGGGGTGGGCATTCTGTGTTCTATGTTTTGTATTTCTTTGTTGTTTGGCCGGGTGTGGTTCTCAATCAGAGGCAGCTGTCTATCGTTGTCTCTGATTGAGAACCATACTTAGGTAGCTCTTGCCCACATGGGTTTTGTGGGTAGTTGTTTTCTGTCTTTGTGTCTGCACCAGACAGAACTGTTTCGTGTTGGTCTATTTTTGTTATTTTGTCTTAGTATTCTGAGTTAAAATAAATATCATGAACACGTACCACGCTGCACCTTGGTCCGATCCTTCTCATTCCGACGACAATCGTTACAGTTATCCCTACTTCCACACGCTACAACCAGCACTGCAGCTGCAATTAATGAGTATAGCAAAAGTGTTCCGATAAGCCTACATTGTTATTATTTGCAGCCTGTGTGTCTTTTTTAATATCAAGGAATATTTCACTTTCTCTGGTCATAGGAGTAACAACATGAATTGGTGCATGAGGCAGTGCGACTTGAGTTTCGCCATCAGCTGGAAGACTATGTCACCTTTTCTCAGCGGAGGGGACGGGGGGATGGGTGAGAGGCAGCCTCAACGCTGCTCCCTCCATCCCTCCCTCTCCGACTGACCATCAGATGCAGGCCCATCAGTAAAAAAAAGCAAATTATTAAGCTCACTCAGCTGTGCTTCACAAGTAATACAACAAATTATCCATTATCTGTGTGATCATATACCTAATTAAAAAATATTGATAGAATTTCAAAATGGTCTGGGAAGAACAACATTGGCAGGGCAATTCAAGCATAGCTAATATGCAGTGATAATATTTGGGCCTATAGCCTACTGCACAAACCTCATTGCTACAGAACTGTTACATGCTTACATTTTTGAAGATGTGTTTTTAAAAAAAAACCTGAGCGCTAGATCTCGGCTTGCATTTTAACTCGGAAAGTGATCTTGACTCAAAAGGTTGGTGACCACTATTTTAGGACGAGGAAAACAAGCCATCAGCCCTGTTGCATGTTTATGGCGTTGAAGCTCCGCATATTGTAATTAGCCATCAAAGTAGAGGACTGCTCTATTAAGCCACCATACATTAAGCTTCCATTAGAAATAAAATGCCATTAGTCCACCAGTAACAGAATGTTAATCATTGTTTCTGAAGTCTCAATAGTCTTGATGTTTTTGTGTCGATCTGTAAGAAAATGTGTGGAATCTTAAATAGAGCAGAGAATGGCTTGAGCCTGGACAGTGTTAATGGAGTTTTTTTTATTTGTCACTTCAATGGGCTGTGTACGTGCCAGAGTATGTGTATTCAAATTTAGGCTACACTTAGTTGGGTAATTAACACTCACTGTATTAGGACAAATATAAGCACCCACCAACATATCCAGGAAATGATGAGCATGAAAATATGCTCTCCCTTTCTCTGTCTCTCCCTTTCTCAGTCACTCCCTCTCTCCATTCAATTTAAGGGCTTTATTGGCATAGGAAACATATGTTAACATTGCCAAAGCAAGTGAACTAGATAATAAACAATAAAAGATTAACAGTAAACATTACACTTACAAAAGTTCCAAAATAATAAAGATATTTCAAATGTCATATGTCTATATACAGTGTTGTAATGATGTGTTAAAGTACAAAAGGGAAAATAAATAAACATTAAGTATAGATTGTATTTAAAATGGTATTTGTTCTTCACTGGTTGCCCTTTTCTTGTGGCAACAGGTCACAAACTGATTGTTTTCTAATTCTTTGTGGGTCTGTGTAATCTGAGGGAAATATGTCTCTCTAATATGGTCATACATTTGGCACGAGGTTAGGAAGTGTAGCTCAGTTTCCACCTCATTTTGTGGGAAGTGTGCACATACTGTAGCCTGTCTTTTCTTGAGAGCCAGGACTGCCTTCGGCGGCCTTTCTCAATAGCAAGGCTATGCTCAGTGAGTCTGTACATAGTCAAATATTTCCTTCATTTTGGGTCAGTCACGTTGGTCAGGTATTCTGCCACAGTGTACTCTCTGTTTAGGGCCAAATAGAATTCTAGTTTGCTCAGTTTTTTTGTTGTTAATTCTTTCCAATGTGTCAAGTATCTTTTTGTTGTCTCATGATTTGGTTGGGTCGAATTGTGTTGCTGTCCTGGCTCTCTGTGGGGTCTGTTTGTGAACATAGTCCCAGGACCAGCTTGCTTAGGGGGCTCTTCACCAGGTTAATTTCTCTGTAGGTGATGGCTTTGTAATGGAAGGTTTGGGAATCGCTTCCTTTTAGGTGGTTGTAGAATTTAACGTCTCTTTTCAGAATTTTAATCATTAGCTGATATTGGCCTAATTCTGCTCTGCATGCATTATTTGGTGTTTTACGTTGTACACGGAGGATATTTAGCAGAATTCTGCATACAGAGTCTCTATTTGGTGTTTGTCCCATTTTGTCAATTCTTGGTTGGTGAGCGGACCCCAGACCTCACAACCATAAAGGACTATAACTGATTCAAGTATTTTTGGCCAGATCCTAATTTGTATGTCGAATTTTATGTTCCTTTCGATGGTGTAGAAGGCCCTTCTTGCCTTGTCTATCAGATTGTTCACAGCTTTGTGGAAGTTACCTGTGGCGCTGATGTTTAGGCCGAGGTATGTATAGTTCTTTTGTGCGCTCTAGGGCAATGGTGTCTAGATGGAATTTGTATTCGTGTTCCTGGCAACTGGACATTTTTTGGAACACCATTATTTTTTTCTTACTGAGATTTACTGTCAGGGCCCAGGTCTGACAGAATCTGTGCAGAATATCTAGGTGCTGCTGTAGGCCCTCCTTGGTTGGGGAGAGAAGCACCAGATCATCAGCAAACAGTAGTCATTTGACTTCAGATTCTAGTAGGGTGAGGCCGGGTGCTGCAGACTGTTCTAGTGCCCTCGCCAATTCGTTGATATATATGTTGAAGAGAGTGGGGCTTAAGCTGGATCCCTGTCTCACCCCCGGCCCTGTGGAAAGAAATGTGTGTGTTTTTTGCCAATTGTAACCGCACACTTGTTGTTTGTGTACATGGATTTTATAATGTTGTATATTTTTTGTATATCAGGCCCTCATGCCAAATTGAGTCGAAAGCTTTTTTGAAATCAACAAAGCATGAGAAGACTTTGCCTATGTTTTGGTTTGTTTGTCAATTAGGGTGTGCATGGTGAATACGTGGTCTGTCGTACAGTAATTTGGTAAAAAGCCAATTTTGACATTTGCTCAGTACATTGTTTTTGCTGAGGAAATGTACGAGTCTACTGTTAATGATGATGCAGAGGATTTTCCCAAGGGTGCTGTTGATACATATCCCATGGTAGTTATTGGGGTCACTTTTGTGGATTGGGGTGATCAGTCCTTGGTTCCAAATATTGGGGAATATGCCAGACCTGAGGACGATGTTAAAGAGTATAGCCATTTGGAAGTTGTGGTCTGTATATTTTATCATTTCATTTAGGATACCATCAACACCACATTCCTTTTGAGGTTGGAGGGTTTGTGTTTTGTCCTGTAGTTTAATTACATTCAATGTAATTGGATAATCCAGTCGGTTCTGGTAGTCTTTAATAGTTGATTCTAAGATTTGTATATGTTTTTGCTGTTTGTTCTTTGTTATAGAAGTGGTTTATCCATACATCTCCGTTTTGGATAGATAACTCTTCGTGTTGTTTGTTTAGAGTTTTCCAATTTTCCCAGAAGTGGTTAGATTATATGGATTCTTCAATTACATTGAGCTGATTTCTGACGTGCTGTTCCTTCTTTTTCCGTAGTGTATTTCTGTATTGTTTTTGTGATTCACCATAGTGAAGGCGTAGGCTCAGGTCTTCTGGGTCTCTTATGTTTTTCGTTGGTTAGGTTTCTCAATTTCTTTCTGAGGTTTTTGCATTCTTCATCAAACCATTTGTCATTGTTGTTAATGTTCTTAGGTTGTCTGCTTGAAATGTTTAGATTTGATAGGGAAGCTGAGAGGTCAAATGTACTGTTTAGGTTTTCTACTGCCAAGTTTACACCTTCACTATTACAGTGAAATGTTTTGTCCAGGAAATTGTCTAGAATAGATTGAATTTGTTACCTAATTGTTTTTTGGTAGATTTCCACACTACTTTCCTTCCATCTATAGTATTTTTTTATATTATTCAGTTCCTTTGGCTTTGATGCCTCATGATTGAGCAAAGCTCCGTTCAAGTAGAGTGTGATTTTGCTGTGATCTGATAGGGGTGTCAGTGGGCTGACTGTGAATGCTCTAAGAGACTGGGTTGAGGTCAGTAATAAAGTAGTCTACAGTACTACTGCCAAGAGATTAGCTATAGGTGTACCTACCATAGGAGTCCCCGCAAAGCCTACCATTGACTATGTACATACCCAGCGCCCGACAGAGCTGCAGGAGTTGTGACCCGTTTTTGTTAGTTATGTTGTCGTAGTTGTGTCTAGTGGGGCATATGGCGGAGGGAATGCTATCACATCCCAGGTAGGTGTTTGTCCCCCTGTGTGCTGAGGGTGTCAATATCTCCCTAGGAGAGGTGGGTGTGGAGTCAGGCGCAGGAGAGCAAGAATTTCAAGAAGGGCGTTTTATTTACTGGTCCACCAACAAAACAGGTACAGGACCACAAAAGCAGCCACTAGAAAACAGGAACGCAGTCTTGTCGAAAACGGAGGAACACACTCCTCTACAAAACTAACGTGCGGGAAAAACAGTCCCGTGAAATAAACCTGCTTAACAGGGAAAAACGCAACCCAAGCAAACGACAGTAACACAAACAATCCAAAAAACCTAGCGGGTAGGGCGAGATTAAATACCCCACTGATTAGCCTAAACTAGACACAGGTGAACACAAGACAGACAAAACCAAACTAAAAAGAAAAGGGATCGGTGGCAGCTTGTAGGCCGGCGACGACGACCGCCGAGCACCGCCTGAACAGGGAGAGGAGCCACCTTCGACGGAAGTCGTGACAGAGGGTGTCAGGTTCTTGTCCAGTTCTGGCATTTAGGTCGCCACAGACTAGTACATGTCCCTGGGCCTGGAAATTGTTGATCTCCCCCTCTAGGATGGAGAATCTGTCATCATTAAAGTATGGGGATTCTACTGGGGGATATAGCTAGCACACATGAGGACATTTTTCTCTTTTGAGATTAGAGGTCGACCGAATAATCGGAATGGCCGATTAATTAGGGCCGATTTAAAGTTTTCATAATAATCGGAAATCTGTATTTTTGGACACCGATTTGGCCGAATTATTATTATTATTATTATTATATTTTTTTTTACACCTTTATTTAAATATTGCTGTTACATTGTACAACCTTCAATGTTATGTCATAATTATGTACAATTCTGGTAATTACGGTCTTTGTTAGGAATAAATGGACTACACACAGTTCGCAACGAGCCAGGCTGCCCAAACTGCTGCATATACCCTGACTGCTTGCACGGAACGCAAGAGAAGTGACACAATTTCCCTAATTATAAGAAATTCATGTTAGCAGGCAATATTAACTAAATATGCAGGTTTAAAAATATATACTTGTGTATTGATTTTAAAGAAAGGCATTGATGTTTATGGTTAAGTTTGGTGTAACGACAGTGCTAAATCATCACCCGTTTGGCGAAGTAGGCTGTGATTCGATGAGAAATTAACAGGCACCGCATCGATTATATGCAACGCAGGACACGCTAGATAAACTAGTAATATCATTAATCGGTATCGGCTTTTTTTGGTCCTCCAATAATTGGTATAGGTATCGGCGTTGAAAAATCATAATCGGTCGACCTCTAGTTGAGATAATGTCCTTATTCATTTCTAGCCAAATGTAAAATGTTCCTGTTTTGACTAATTTAATAGAGTGGGTTAGGTCTGCTATATACCAAATTAGCATACCCCCTGAGTCTCTTCCCTATTTCACACCTGGTAGTTTGGTGGATGGGACTACCAGCTCTCTGTAATCTCCCTCCCTCTCTCTCTCTGTCCCTCTCTCTGTCCCTCTCTCTCTCTCTCTCTCTCTCTGTCCCTCTCTGTCCCTCTCTCCCAGCCGTGAATTCCATCGACTCAGGGGGGACAGTGAATGACATCAGGGTATTTATATGTAGGGATGGGAATTTGACATTCTTTGACTGTTCAAGTACCTGCAGGATTTGTTTTTCGAGTACTCGATTGGAAAAGCAAATCTATTTTTAGAACTCAGGGCCGCAATGGAAAATAAAAATTGCACGTTTATCTATATGCCAACAGATCGCAACAATGCCTAATTTATCATAACCATTACAAATCCTAATTGCTAAATTGCCCCATATATATATTCTGTCAATAAAATGTTAATTAATTTATTGAAATCGTAATATCAACTGGTTATACACTGCTCAAAAAAATAAAGGGAACACTTAAACAACACAATGTAACTCCAAGTCAATCACACTTCTGTGAAATCAAACTCTCCACTTAGGAAGCAACACTGATTGACAATACATTTCACATGCTGTTGTGCAAATGGAATAGACAAAACGTGGAAATTATAGGCAATTAGCAAGCAATTAGCATTTGTGGCCTGCTGGAGGTCATTTTGCAGGGCTCTGGCGGGGCTCCTCCTTGCACAAAGGCGGAGGTAGCGGTCCTGCTGCTGGGTTGTTGCCCTCCTACGGCCTCCTCCACGTCTCCTGATGTACTGGCCTGTCTCCTGGTAGCGCCTCCATGCTCTGGACACTATGCTGACAGACACAGCAAACCTTCTTGCCACAGCTCGCATTGATGTGCCATCCTGGATGAGCTGCACTACCTGAGCCACTTGTGTGGGTTGTAGACTCCGTCTCATGCTACCACTAGAGTGAAAGCACCGCCAGCATTCAAAAGTGACCAAAACATCAGCCAGGAAGCATAGGAACTGAGAAGTGGTCTGTGGTCACCACCTGCAGAACCACTCCTTTATTGGGGGTGTCTTGCTAATTGCCTATAATTTCCACCTTTTGTCTATTCCATTTGCACAACAGCATGTGAAATTTATTGTCAATCAGTGTTGCTTCCTAAGTGGACAGTTTGATTTCACAGAAGTGTGATTGACTTGGAATTACATTGTGTTGTTTAAGTGTTCCCTTTATTTTTTTGAGCAGTGTATTACATTGTGGAACATAATCTTCAAAAAGGCAGTAACCTCAGCAGTGGTGCTTGCTTCTAGAAGCCTTGTTTAAAAATAAACAAAATGCCTTGTTTTTTATTTATTTAGCAGACAAGATGTTCTTATTTCTCGAGTCCTTATCATAGTCAAGACACGCCTATTTCATTGTAAAGAAATTTAATATAATGTAATAAAATATATATTTTTAAATCTAATGTAAAAAGTTGCCATTGTGAAGTAATTCACATCTCGTGCCTGGAACAGTTATTCTCAAAGAGTGATCATTTGAAACCTGGGTCAATTTGGCAAGTTGAAATATATATTTTCGACATACAGATGTTCGATTTAGTTTATTCTGCCTGTTCTTTGGAATTTAAGTGGATGAACAATTCCACATTGAACATTGTATGGTGATGAATTACAGCCACGACATCAGTTTGGTGAGTAGGCCTATGCTCAATGGTTCTGATGAAAGTAGGCTCTTTGTCTTTATCAAACTATTTTTGCATATTTTCAGTGTGGAACTTGTCAATGTTTAGGGGGGTTATAGCCTAGAGCCCTAGGCTAACCAATTCTAAATGGCACTAGCAGGTCGCAAAGTAGCATAAGCGAGAAATAGACAGGACGCAATTATTCCAAAACTGCAGCTCGTTGGAACACATATTTTCCTACTTCAATCAAACAGTCCATTTTGAATTTGTGATAACACTTGACAAGGAATATATCTTGTGAATCCCATCAGATTTGTTTTATAGACATGTATTTCTGTAAGCCAAAGGAGCTTGTGTGCGCACTCAGCACGCGTGTGTGGCGGGAGGAGTCAGAATGCCATTGAGTGAATGAGATATGGAGGTGAAAGGGAATTTAAGGAGAACAGTGTGATGCTTTACTTGTTTTATTTTTTGTTGTTCCTCGGAAAGGCGCATGTACAAATGGAACATTAGAGTCAAAGCAAATTACCGTTGTCTCCAAGACAAAATTTCACTTGCCTATTCTGGCAGCCACAAAGCACATTCCACCAAATAGTTTTACAGTATTTAAAAAAAAAAAAAAAGTGGTCTCTGGTTAAAGATCGAGCTTTGATGTGCGTTTGAGGACTCGATTACTCATGCTCATACCTAAGGGGGAGTGAGTGGGTATGAGGCCTCCTATCCTAATCCTTTCTGCTTTGTTGCTCTTTTAGGTGAGACAGAAGGCAGCCCTGTTGTAAGACCTGGGGTTGGGGGAAGAAAGTGACTGCCCCTGACACTATGGTTCATTTAGTCTACTTTGGGAGTTACTCAAGGTGATGTTTTGTTTTCTGTCACTGTCAGATTGAAGCAATTAGATGTGTTTTACGAGGGTGTCTCAAAATTATGTAGCCTATAAACTAGCCTACATTTTAGTTCACAATCACAGAAATGTTTTTTTAATTTAAGTTATTCTAGAAAAAAAATTCTGCTCTTGCCTGATAGCTGACCCTGTAAAACAACACATTTCACTGCACCTATCTGGTGAATGTGACAATAAAAACATATATTTTTTTTAAATATCTGGTGTATCAGGTATCTAGCTTGCGTGAGTCGTCCTCTCACTTTCGATCAACAGAGACAAAGCATCAGGCATGTTGCGGCAGAGCAAACCTTCCCTATCAAAACAGAGGTTCTGCTGGCACTCTAGCCTTCACACAACACTTAGCCTACAGTGACTTTGTATTTTCATTACGCATAAATAATGTCTTATGTGATTGCGTAAACTTGGCTTTCACTGTGTTACTTCCTCATTTCATAGACAATGAGACATGGAAGGTGAACATGTTCTTAGAGAGGCCTTTTGTCATGTGACAGTGTTCAGTGGACCGGTCAGTCAACCTGCCAGACTACTGTCTCTGCTCCGGCAGGGCTGGTTGGTCCAGACTCGGGCTGGTTGGTCCAGACTCAGGCTTGTCTGGCTGGCTGTCTGGTTGTGTCGGTCCGGCTGTGGATCAACTTGTCATAAACAAGCTCTCGTCCAGCTGCTTTTTCCATCCAGCCAGCCACCACACCCTGACTGACCTGTCACACAGACAGTGGTGGTGCGCCCTTCGTCCAGCAGAGCTTAGGCCTAGACGAGGCCGGATTAAATATAGGCTGGTCTGGAGCTAACTGGTCAGTATGTGGAAGTCAGACCAGAGACATCTAGGGAAATGTCCAGCCCAGCCAGCGATCCCAAACTATCATTACGCAGTGTGTACAGTGACCTTCAAACACAGCCACTGTCACTCCTCTACATGTCACAGTTACAGCTGAGTCAGCCAGGCTCCCACAGAGCTCCTCTTTAGATAGTCTGAGCACAACAGACACATTAGCATCCTCTAGGTATGACAGCATTAGAACAGTGACCTCCTAATATCGGCTCACACAGGTGTTCTCTCAGTCCACATCATTAAGAGAAAGGAAGTGGTGGTCCTGCTGACTGTCAGGATACCTCCTATCTACAATGTGATCATGTGTGAGTGACCCAGATGTTATCATTACTACTCTATTGTGATGTAGTCTGAAGTGCGAGCATCTGATCACATGGCACCTCATGATGCCGTGCAGAGGTGGTGTGAAGTGAGGTGCTCTGGAGGAGGAGAATGCGGTCAGCCTTTATGTCTTTAATGAGTCAGTGTGGTGTGTATTGTTGTCATGGGCCAATGGAATCGTGTCGGAGTGCATTCGTGCTTAGGGGGGCGGTTGTGTAATCCCCTGGCACTTGAAGTATGTGTACACTACACTGGAGCAAGAGACAGATCGTAAATTACTAGAGGAAGGCATCCACCCAGCCTGGCTGCCTGCCGTAAACTGGGCCAAAGTGTTGTTTTATAAATAGAGGGAGAGCGTGGGTCGTGGGGCTGGGCTCTGTGACGTCGCCAGAACGATACAGGGCCGCTCCCTTCTCAACTTCCTGTGGGAAACAATCCACAGCTTGTCTTAGGCTGAGCCCAGGTCACGTCACACTGCCCAACTCCCCCCACCCCAGCTGGCCACCCCCTCACAGGGCTTATTCTACTCTTTGTTGAGGCAGACTGGATTTCGCAACCTCATGTCAGGTCCATTGTGGATTCCCCTCACCTGTGGTATATTAAGAAGAGGACCAGGAGAATTGGCTCATTGTTTGAGGAAAAAATGAATCACTGGCACACTTTACACTAGTGAGAGTAGCAGACGTTCAAGGAACTAGGCTATAGCTAGCTGCAGCCTGTATGGAATCCTCCCAGATGAATCATAGAAAAACAAAGCATTGTCATCAGGTTATGAAACTTAGACCTGGGTAAATAAACATGCATGGTGGATGTGACACCTGACTTACTGTGCCTATATAGAATCATACAAAGTACATTAAAGTGCTCTCAAATGTGTGAAAATCTCCACCATTGACTTGATGGTTAGTCTATAATGGTAAGATTTTCTGACTAAACAGGTTTGCAACCGTTTTAGTTTTCTAGTTTGGAAAATGTAAATCTTTTGCAAATTAAGTGGTGTAGCTGCATTTCTGTACTGTATTTCCCATAAAAGCAGAACGTACAGAACCAGTGTGTTGGAGCAAAGTAAGTCCCAGGATGAGGCACGGACTCCTGTTGCTAAGTTACAAAAGTGTTTCCTATTTTTAGTACCTGAGACAAGGATTCTCTCGGAAAGATTGTATTTTCATTTGGAATAAAATCATTGAAACCAAATGAATTGTTTCATGCCATTTGCACTATAGTAGTTAAATAAAAATTGGAGTTGGTTTGACCGAAAATTGGCCTCCTTGGTTGTTTGAAAGTGACTCCAGTCTACACTAAGATGTCTCCTACTTGAGAACACTTTTCTGTGCTGCATGCTATCGATCCACGAGATCTCACATGAGCACTTCAACAAGTTGTCAGTGGTTTAGAGAAAGCTTATTCTTGTTTAGTTTACTTTTGATTTTAAAGTGCAATACTTTTTTCAATGCACATGTTTATCATTTTAAGACAACACCGTAGGTTCATTTTCGCATGATTTGTTTAGATTTATTGGTCTGAATTGCGGACACATTGCAATATGTAGGAAGTTTCATTCAGATTGTCAATAGGCAGCTGTTCCTCTGACAGGCTCTTGTCTGTATGTCCATGTACACAGAGCAATGTCATGTCTCGTTATGTCCACATCTCAGGTACAAAGCAGTCACTTTGGCTCTTTGGTATCTGTCGCTCTGTCTCTCTGTGTCTCAAGGTCTGCCTCTGTGTGTCAGGTCTGATTCACTGTGTCTCTGTCTGTGCGTCTCAGGTACAGCAGTGTGTTCCCCAGCCTCAACATGGCTGTGAAACGAAGGGAGCAGGCTCTACAGGACTACAAGAGGTTACAGTCCAAAGTAGAGAAGTATGAGGAGAAGGAGTGGACGGGCCGGGCCCCACCATGGTCAAACTGCACCAGGTACGCTGCTCTTTCAATGTAACGGAACAGTGCTAACAGCTTCTGCTGGCACGTGTTGCCACTCCATCTCTCACTCCATCTCTCTGTTGGGCAATAGAAATCCTAGTATGATGTTAGTGTGTTCAATACAATCAAGAAGTGAACAAGGTACAAATGTTGACTGGCTGTGAACAAAAATAGTTGAGCGCAATGCATACTGTACATGTGCTCTCTGTTCACCCACACAAGCTACCAGGCTCTCAAGTATAGCCTTTAGAAAAGACACTGCTGCACATATACAGGCACGTAATTGAGTATTGTAGACACACTCACAGAGACCTCTTCAGTAGCACACACACATTCACAGATATCAATGCAGCGCTGCCTGGGCTCACACCCTCACATGGCTGCCCACCCACACACATTGAGAAAAGCATTGTCAGGGACACAAAGCCTAAACAGGCCCCCTATCTCCTTGGTCTTTGAATCCCACAGCTCTTAGAGAAATGATCTTGACAAAACACTACCACACCATTTTAACAGACTCACTAAGGACGGACACACAGAGTGGATTCTCAAGATAAACATGAGTGCTCACAGGTGATGCTGTTACACCCCCCCCCCCCCCCCACGAACATACACACACATCATGCACTCTAAATCATACATATTCGTTGAGATATCATTTCTTTATGCCCACCAATAGACTACGTACTAATACATCACACATCCTGATCAGCGATGGTGTGGTCTGCACACAGCCAAGTCTTCCCACATAACCCACTCCTCTTCACTTGTGGTCGTGATTAGTCTTTTTCTTTTTTTCTCTATTGTTCTGCGTCAGAACACATTTTCATTCTCCTATTGTTTTTCATGGTTATTGACAGATGACATTCCTGAGAACGTAGCTGGAATGTGATTGTTGAGACTCCATAGTGATGATGAGGTGTGTTTTGTTGAAGTCTTGACCTGTCTTCTGTTTGCCCCTGGCCAGACCAGGGAGGACCTGAGACCAGTCAGGGAGGACTTTGAAGCCAAGAACAAGCAGCTGCTGGACGAGATGCCCAAGTTCTACCACAGCCGCATCGACTACTTTCAGCCCAGCTTTGAGGCACTCATCCGGGCACAGGTGAGCTATAGTGTGGCTGGGTGCACACATACCCAGTTTAACTCCCGTGAGCCATCTTTGTAATGCATACATACATGCACAGTTATTAATTATTAGGCCTAGGTATGTATGAGCATTCAGTTGATACACAAAACATGTTCACATCTGTCCAATCCCAGGCCAAAAAGTTTCCAATGGGTTTTATTCGTCATTTTAGTATATTGTTGATCTGTAGTGTTGTGTTGCCCCCAGCTGTCTGTTGACCAACAGCAGAGAGAGTGGTAGTGGAGTGGAGAGAGAGAGAGTGTAATCCTCCCTGTCTCCCTCCACCTAGTCTTAATGTGATTAATCCCCCACGCCTCCCTGATTAGCCCAGGAGGCCCAGGTCTGTCCGTCTATCTGTCTGGCTCTAGCCCCTCTAACCCGCGAGCCCGTCTCGCTTTAACCAGCCCAGCAGCTGAGCTGGGCACCCGCAACTGTCGCCCACGCCTACCCCCCGCACCCCACCCCAGCCATGTCATTTCCTTTTTGGGATAGAGACTGGCACACGCCTAATCAGATTGAGTAGTGGCCACGTCACTAGGCCAGGCTGGCACCCCACCCCCAAACACACTGACAGACCGACAGCTGCCTATCAGACTCAAACAACATTTTGTCATTGATACTACCAGGCAAGCCCAGAGGGGGTTCAAAAGAAGTTGATATTTGCGCCCTTTGATCTATCCATAGTTCTGTCTTCCGTGACAGAGTTCTTTACTTTCTCTGTGTTTCTGTTAGATTACAACAAGGGCGTAGGCTTGTATGTGATGACTGTTACTGGAAGACTGGAAGTGAATGGAGCCCTCCTGGGTTGTCTGAGTAAAGACAGACTTGTGTAACAGTAACGTAGCCTGATCTTCACAGCTCAGGAGATGGTGTCACTGGAGGCAGTCTGAATAAACTTGGCAGCTGCCATTAGGTCTCTGGTAATCTTGTTAACTGATCAGGATTATCTCCTCCATAGTAGCTCTGTAATGTAACACTGGACATCACTGAGCCATTATCTCTCCCTAGAATGATGATTATAGAAACATGGACCCAATGCCCTATAAGATAAGGATTTAATAGAGACAGGTTGTGGATATAAAATTATTGGGTGAAGATTTTGGGCCTTCCCACTGTTAGTGTCCATTTTTCAGTGCTCTGTCCTCTATGGACATTGGTGCAGGTCTGTACTCAGTCATCTGCAAAGAATGACTTGAAACAGTAATGAGGGCCCTCTGAAGGATAAGCGCTGATGACTCAAATTCAAAAGCTCATCTCTAACTCCAGAACACTGTGAATGGAGGCGGGGGTGGGGGGGGGTGCAGTTGGGCCAGAGCGACAGACTCCAGTGCTGGGCTGGTCTAAACACCCACTCCTCCAACACAGCCGCTCCTGGGTGGTCAGTCAGCACAGCAGCCCATGCACGGTCTGGACTCCCACTCCCCCTCTTTTCTCTCCCCCGGACCTGCTCCATGGCTCCCAGGGCGCCCTCACAATGCCTCCCTTTGTTCTGAGGCTCTAGCACCACTAGCAGGAGTTTCATGAAACGGCTATGAATGGGACGCAATGCTCTGCTGTGATCGGATGTGCCTGTCCACCTGTACGGATGCTGGATAATTGAGACATTGTCTGAGTGTGGATTCCCTGTGGTTGTTCTTGGTTAGGGTGTTCTGTACTGCTTGTACTAGCAGAAAGAAATGTGTTCTTTTGACACGCTACTGTCATAATGATTTAGTTATATTGCACTTCTGAGGCAATTGATAGACCAGATTGATAGAGATGGGATCTTATTGGATGCCAAATCTTTTCTCTCACGTACTGTATGTTTTTGAAATTTTGTTAGTGAAATAAAGAGTTGAGGTCAGAGGAGGTAATATAAACCATTATGAATTTGGCCATTGGCTCCTTTTCATAGGTGGTCCATGGAGTTTATGGCACATGATTACTGGGCTAATTGTAGAGACCGGATGACATAAAGGATGTTCACCCCAGACCGGACACAGTGATCTGGTGTACATTATAACTGACATGTATCCCATAGCTTTTTCACCAAGCCACTTTTTAAATGAAAAATATCCGCTTTGCCCCCACATACACTGGTAACCCAATACTCATGGCCCACTCATGTGGTCTAGGTGACAGAGTTCGGTATAAACACAGAGGCTTTTCAAACTGGGTTCCTCTTCCGGTTAGTCACTGGGTATACCAACTAGCTTCTGTTAATATAACTGGACTGAAGCTGGCACACGTCCTGTGGAATAGACATTTGGATAGTTAATCACAGTTCAAATGTAATTAGTTGAAAATGGCTACATGATCATTTCTCTACCAGCATGCATCCTGTGACAAATCTCTTATAGTTGCATGTGGTTTCGTCTTCTCCCTGCCCAAGAGAGAGATCTTCATTTTCCTATCTGAAATGGCCTGTCTCTCTATTCTTCAATGCCTTGATCTGCCAGCAGCTCTTCTTTTATTCCAGCCTCTATGCAGAACACACGTGTGCATTTACAAATAAGTCTGAAATGTCCCCTAAAGTGCACTGTAGCGTATGCATCGCTGCATGAATAAATATTGAAATGTGTGTGGGTTTCAAGGGGTTGTATTTCCCAGTACTTTCATTCTCGGCCCACTCTTCTGGAGTCTTGTAATGTGATTAAAGTCTATTAATCATCAAAGCATCTCTCCTGGGATCCTGACTCATGAACTGGGGGAAGAAGCAGGGGTGGGATGTGTCAAGAAAGCTTTCAGCGAACACTCTCTATCTCATGTTCAGATTGGAAGAGAAAAGGCAGGGTCACTACCCACTGAAGAGCTGGGGTTTGGGCTTTGTTTTAGTTGTTTGATTTCTACGGGCTCGCTCCTTTACTTCTGAATGGCTTCTCATTAGTGGAGGTGAAGGGCTATAGGACCATGAGCCTCTGCATGTTGTAAGTAAACTGTGGCTAGATTGTGGGGGTGGACTGGGCAGGGTTCTGATTTGAACTTTAACTGCTCTCTTTCCGTAAGACCCTCATCGTCTTAAAGTTTTCCACCTCAGTAAATTCACCATTCTCTTTCCTTCTCTCTTTCAGGTGGTGTACTTCACGGAGATGCACAATATTTTCAGTGAGTTGATGGATCAGATGGACCAGGCAGGGCTGACTGATGAGCAGAGTGAGAGGGAGAATGAAGCCAAGCTGAGTGAGCTGCGTGCTCTGTCCATTGTCGCTGATGACTGAGAGGGGGTGAGAACACCAAGGAGGGGAAGGGCTCGCTCTATAGCTCTGGCCTTGACTCCTTTCAAACCTCAGTGAATGGATTGCTCTTCAGGATCCTTCTCAATGTGCAAATGGACAGCTTTGGTCATATCCTAATCATCAACTGGTTTCTTGCACTCATCTTCCCACCTCTCTCACATCTCTCATCTGACCCTTTCCTCACATCTAAAGAAACACTGATAGCAACTCAAAGCATTTTAACTGCCACCAAGCCATCACCCAAGTGCTATTATCATAAGCCAATATGTATATATTTTTTAAATGATGGAATGAAACCGTTCTAAGAACTCATTTGTGGGTCACACCGTAGAATTACACATAGAACTATAGATGTATAGGATATCCGTGGATCACACTTTCTTTTCAAAGCTGCATACTCGTTTATGATCATTTTGAGTTTTGTAATCTTTTCCAAATCAAGGTACGTACCAATATGGAATTTATTGTAACAAATTGGTAGTACTGTATTGAACACTAGTATTTAAATGTTATCGGACTAGAGGATGAAGTGTAGGTCAGAAAGCTACATTAATTTGAATCTCTGTATTTCTCCCTCCCTCAGTGTTTATGCACAGTGATCTAGCCTGTGCATTGTGGACCGGAAGCTTATTTGTTGGGGTAAAAAAATATATATATTGAAAGTAGTATTTAACACTAGCCACTCCAGCTTCCCAGCTATTGATATATGTCAAACTCTTTCATCTTCAGACCTCTGATGGTGGCTGTATAAAAGGTGTCAAAATGTTTTTGTCTGTTCCCTAATCGTCCCCTACTTCTGAAAAGGAGAATCTGACAGTCTTAGACTGAGTCCTTATACCCTTCTCTTGTTCTTCTTCACGTACAGTAGGTTTACAAGTCAAGCTAGAGTACTTGCCTTCCAAAAGCAACGCTCTTGCTCCCTCTAGTGACACTTACTGTTCATTGTTCCCATAGCTTTCCTTCATTTGACCGTTATCGAAGTGGTTCTTTGTTCCATTGTTTGTCCTCAGTTTAATTTGTGCAAACAGATTAATTATTGATTTAAACTCTCCAGTAAATATTCCTAATGTCTATCAGTTATTGCCTAAGGTGAGGTCATGGCATATGATTTAAGTACATCACCTAACTATTATACCCACCTTTGTTGCATATTTATTAATGAAAAATGCTTCTGATTGAGGATGAAATTGTTCCTTAGAATTCCCTCAAAACATGACAAATTGACTCTTTTTCTATGAACAATGCAATGAATGTGCCTTTTATTTGTGGACAGCTATGTACAAAATGCATTCTTGACTAAATGTGTATTATAATTTTTTTTAGCTTATCCAAAACATAGTTCTAGTTCAATTTAATTACCATTATTATTGAGTGAGAAACATGACTTGTAATCTGTTTCTTTAATGTTAATGGTTTTTATTAAGCTGTTTTATTTTAGCTCTATTACTTACCATCCTGTTTAGACAGTTTTCAGTGAAGCTTTTTCCATTGTCATTTTCTATGAACAACCATGCAATAAATGGATGTAAGAAGAGTCTCCTTCAGTGATCTGCCTTGTCATACATTTCAACTAAATGAAATTGACTGACGATAATCATCAGTTTCTTTATTAAGGAACATACAATAATATTTCTACATTGTTGGGAATTAGTCAAAATAGTGCCCAGTGAACATATTTCATCAATATTCAGTTTAAAATGTACTTCCCATTTACAAATTCACTATTTAATGGCAACTGCATAAATTATATTAGAGATTCTCCAGTACTTTTGTATAATTTCTTGCCAGTAGTTTTAAAAATAGTCCCCGAAATTGTTTTATGCCATATGTGCACCACGTCATTGCGCTTTCTCGGGCTCTACTGTGTATGCACCTTTCTAGCGGTCACCCAAATAGCGAGGGGTCGAAGCTCATTGGCTACATCTTGAATTGCTAGGGGCTGGCCCATTTGGGGGAAAATGACACAGCACAATCCCTTTCAAACTAAGGATGTAGTGGCTAATTGAGAAGATGGTAATTCTGCTCGTAGCTTATGAATGTATGAACTACACATTGACACACCCAGCCCAAAGCGGGAGGTTTAAAAAAAAGTTCTGGAGCATGTCTTTAAGGGTAATGTTTCAGTTGAATCCCTTATATAACTTTGGAGAAAGGACAGTGGTCAGTAAATGGGAATGATTTACTGCAGATATCTTGTTCAAAGATACTGTATCTCAGTCACAGCTTCACTGAGAACACTAAATCATCTCTAGAATCAGAGAATACACACGTGAATATTAATTAATTTGCACTGTAAGAAACAGCTTTCCCGAGGTTTAGATGCTACGTATTGGTAAGAAGGATGGAAATGTGGTCCAGGGGGGCAATATCAGGCTCACCTAATGTCTACTTACCCACTTTCTCTACCACTTAAAAAAATAATTATATGGCCAGGTTTTCTGCAAGGAAAAAAATTGTTTGGTCCCATTTAATGTTGTTGTTCCTACTGTCTATGATATGCAAACAATGAAAATACATTTGACATACTGATGTATGTACAAAAATCTAAAAAGTATGGAATCCCCTGAAAACCGTACCAATTGTGTTTGATAGTATTGAGCGGTGTACTGTAGGAATAACCTCTATTGGCTTGGCTACATGCTCAGTTTTTAGTACTATAGTGAGATACAACAAACTGCATATCTTTGTCCAGTTACAGAAAACACAGAGACAGTTCATGTACAGCTGAAGTCGGAAGTTTACATACACTTTGGCCAAATACATTTAAACTCAGTTTCACAATTCCTGACATTTAATCCTAGTAAACATTCCCTGTCTTAGGTCAGTTAGGATCACCACTTTGTTTTAAGAATGTGAAATGTCAGAATAATAGTAGAGAGAATGATTTACTTCACATTCCCAGTGGGTCAGAAGTTTACATACACTCAATTAGTATTTGGTAGCATTGTCTTTAAATTGTTTAACTTGTTCAAACATTTTGGGTAGCCTTCCACAAGCTTCCCACAATAAGTTGGGTGAATTTTGGCCCATTCCTGCTGACAGAGCTGATGTAACTGAGTCAGGTTTGGAGGCCTCCTTGCTCGCACACGCTTTTTCAGTTCTGCCCACAAATTCTCTATGGGATTGAGGTCAGGGCTTTGTGATGGCCACTCCAATACCTTGACTTTGTTGTCCTTAAGCCATTTTGCCACAACTTTGGAAGTATGCTTGGGGTCATTGTCCATTTGGAAGACCCATTTGCAACCAAGCTTTAACTTACTGACTGATGTCTTGAGATGTTTCAATATATCCACATAATTTTCCTCCCTCATGATGCCATCTATTTTGTGAACTGCACCAGTCCCTCCTGCAGCAAAGCACCCCCACAACATGATGCTGCCACCCCCGTTCTTCACGGTTGGGATGGTGTTCTTCGGCTTGCAAGCCTCCCCCTTTTTCCTCCAAACATAACAATGGTCATTATGGCCAAACAGTTATATTTTTGTTTCATCAGACCAGAGGACATTTCTCCAAAAAGTACGATCTTTGTCCCCATGTGCAGTTGCAAACCGTAGTCTGGCTTTTTTATGGCGGTTTTGGAGCAGTAGCTTCTTCCTTCCTGAGCGGCCTTTCGGGTTATGTCTATATAGGACTCGTTTTACTGTGGATATAGATACCTTTGTAACTGTTTCCTCCAGCATCTTCACAAGGTCCTTTGCTGTTGTTCTGGGATTGATTTGCACTTTTTGAACCAAAGTACGCTCATCTCTAGTAGACAGAATGCGTATCCTTCCTGAGCGGTATGACGGCTGCATGGTCCCATGGTGTTTATACTTGCGTACTATTGTTTGTACAGATGAACGTGGTACCTTCAGGCGTTTGGAAATTGCTCCCAAGGATCAACCAGACTTGTGGAGGTTTAAAAAAATATTCTGAGGTCTTGGCTGATTTCTTTTGATTTTCCCATGTCAAAAGAGGCACAGAGTTTGAAGGTAGGCCTTGAAATACATCCACAGGTACACCTCCAATTGACTCAAATGATGTCAATTAGCCTATCAGAAGCTTCTAAAGTCATGACATAATTTTCTGGAATTTTCCAAGCTGTTTAAAGGCACAGTCAACTTAGTGTATGTAAACTTCTGACCAACTGGAATTGTGATACAATGAATTATAAGTGAAATAATCTGTCTGTAAACAATTGTTGGAAAATTACTTAGATGCCCTAACCGACTTGCCAAAACTATAGTTTGTTAACAAGACATTTGTGGAGTGGTTGAAAAACGAGTTTTAATGACTCCAACCTAAGTGTATGTAAACTTCCGACTTCAACTGTAAATGTCATTGGAGTGTGTGAGCATGTTACAGTGGATAGAGTTCTTCTAGATGGCTGTTGTGCTATACATGTTTGTGATCTGTTCCTGGAAGACCCTGTGGATGTCCACTCGTCTGGTCTTCAGAGTGGGGGTGAGGAGACCGTTGCTAACACTGAACATCTCTGGATGCAGGTGCAGATCCTTCACCTGACAGTGAGGAAAGAGATGGCAAAACGATCAGACTCATGTCTTTATGTTGTTTTCAGTTTCCTGTTACACCATGTTTTATGTCTTCATATACCATGGCACATTTGTTACAAATATGAAGTCAATGTATGCCTGTATTCATGTTGAAGATTCCTCACCTGCTCAAATGACTTCAGCCCAGCTTCCTTCCCCACGGCTGTCATGTCTTCTAACACTTCTTTCTTCACATCCTGTAGTGAGAGAAGATTTCAATCAGTACCTTCGGAGTTGATACAATCCAACAACAGCAAACATTGTAAAGGCGCAGATGGCCTATTGAGTGAACCAGGGTGATGTCACATACTGGATTCTGGCAGAGTTCCTCATAGGATCCAAAGATTCCCCTCTCCTTAACCCAGTCAATGAACACTTCTGGGTCTGGCACAACAATACCGATCAGGTGAGACTGGAAACAGAACATAAAACAGTGTTAGTGAGAATGACTGTGTCTTAGAAAAGGGACTATTCTCTGACAGTGAGTACCAGAATATCACAAATACCTGTAGGCTGTCTCCGTGCACAAAGACCTGTAGCACAGGGACACAACGCATGTAGACATTCTCAATCTTCTCAGGGGCAATGTACTCTCCCTGGGACAGCTTGAAGATGTGCTTCTTCCTGTCGATGATGCGAAGTGTCCCATTCTAACAGGAAAACATACCGACACACATTCACATAAAAGTCTATATGACTTGACTGACTGGAGTATCTACTGATCATTGTCCTCTATTGTAACCCAGCTCACCGGTAGCCACTGGCCCACGTCTCCACTGTGCAGCCAGCCATCACTGTCCAGGGCTTCTGTTGTTTTCTCCTCATCTTTCAGGTATCCCCGGAACACACTGTGGCCACGGATACAGATCTAACTCAGCAGAAAGGTAGGAACAGTGTTAATATAGGAACAGCATATGATACACAACAGCCAGAGGGATACATTTTTGCTGGGTATGTTGTACAATAACACGGTAATACCATGATGCTTTGTTACCAACTCACCTCTCCTTCTCCGTTCTTGGCATAATAGTTCATATCAGGAATGTCAATCAACTTCACCATGGCACAGGGCAATGGAGCACCAACATGGCCTGAGACACACACACACAGTACCAGAGTATAACCAACACGCAGCTACTGGGATCAGTGACTAGTTGTCTCCAGATATGAAGTACATAGTTTCCCATAGTCATAGTCAGAGAGTCAGCACCTTACCTGCACTCCAGTCACCTGGCATGGAGAAGGTGCAGCCTGCTGTGCATTCAGTCTGCCCGTAGCCCTCGAAGATCTGCACAGAGCAGCAGGCACATTCCACATCACTAAACCTCACACTCCCATCTAAAATAAACCCACACATTTAGTCTGAGCTCCAGGCAGGCATTCTCACCAGACAGCCGAGGGTGGCCCTGAGGAAGGAGAGCACGGTGGGGGCGATGGGCGCAGAGGCGGTCAGGATGAACCTCAGATTACCTCCTAAATTAGCCTGAAACACAAAAGAAACAACGAGAATCCAATTACATCTAACAAATACAGTTTTCTGAAAAGGGAGACTTAACAGTGCATTCAGAAAGTATTCAGACCCCTTGACTTTTTCCACATTTTGTTACCCTACAGCCTTATTCTAAAATGTATTAAATAGATGTTTCCCTCAAATCTATACACAATACCCCATAATAACAAAGCAAAAACATGTTTAGACATTTTTGCAAATATATAAAATAAAAAAAACGTAAAACATTTTAACATAAGTATTCAGACCCTTTACTCAGTACATTTTTATTTATTTAACTAGGCAAGTCAGTTAAGAACAAATTCTTATTTTCAATGGCGGCCTAGGAACAGTGGGTTAACTGCCTTGTTCAGGGGCAGAATGACAGATTTTTACCTTGTCAGCTCGGGGATTCGATCTTGCAACCTTTCGGTTACTAGTCCAATGCTCTAACCTGCCGCCTCAACTTTGTTGAGGCACCTTTGGCAGCGATTACAATATCAAGTCTTCTTGGGTATGGACGCTACAATCTTGGCACAACTGTATTTGGGGAGTTTCTCCCATTCTTCTCTGCAGATCCTCTCAAGCTCTGTCACGTTGGATGGGGAGCGTCGTTGCACAGCTATTTTCAGGTCTCTCCAGAGATGTTAGATCGGGTTCAAGTCCGGGCTCTGGCTGGGCCACTCAAGGACATTCAGAAACTTGTCCTGAAGCCACTCCTGCGTTGTCTTGCTTGTGTGCTTAGGGTCGTTGTCCTGTTGGAAGGTGAACTTTCACCCCAGTCTGAGGACCTAACGCTCTGGAGCAGGTTTTCATCAAGACTCTCTGTACTTTGCTCCGTTCATCTTTTTCTTGATCCTGACTAGTCTCCCAGTCCCTGAAAAACAACCCCACAGCATGATGCTGCCACTACCATAAAGACCTGATTGTTGGAGTGCTGCAGAGATGGTTGTCCTTCTGGAAGGTTCTTCCATCTCCACAGTGGTGGAGTGCTGCAGAGATGGCTGTCCTTCTGGAAGGTTCTTCCATCTCCACAGAGGAACTCTGCTCTGTCAGAGTGATCATCGGGTTCTTGGTCAGGCCCTTTCCCCCCGATTGCTAAATTTGGCCGGGTGGCCAGCTCTAGTAAGAGTATTAGTGGCTCCAAACTTCTTCCATTTAAGAATGATGGAGGCCACTGTGTTCTTGGGGACCTTCAATACTGCAGAAATGTTTTGGTACCCTTCCCCAGATCTGTGCCTCGACACAATCCTGTCTCGGAGCTCTATGGACAACTCCTTCGACCTCATGGCTTGGTTTTTGCTCTGACATGCACTGTCAACTGTGGGACATTATATAGACAGGTGTGTGTCCAATCAATTGAATTTACCACAGGTGGACTCCAATTAAGTTGTAGAAACATCTCAAGGATGATCAATGGAAACAGGATGCACCTGAGCTCAAATTCTGAGTCTCATAGCAAAGGGTCTGAATACTTAAATTTCAAAAATGTACAAAAATTTCTAAAAACCTCTGTCATTATGGGGTATTGTGTGTAGATTGATGAGAAAAAACATATTTAATTAATTTTAGAATAAGGCTGTAACATACCAAAATGTGGAAAAAGGGAAGGGGTATGAATACTTTCAGAATGCACCGTATGTGTTCAGTGACGTACCTGAATCCTGTTGAACACCAGCCAGTCCCACAGACTGTTGTTACGTACCACCCCACTGCTGAGCTCAGCCTGCTTCCTCCTCACTGCATAGTGCAGCACTGCCCGGCGTAATGGGGACGTCACGGAGCCTAAGATCTACACACAGACATGCATGCACACAGAAGAGAACATAGAAAAAATTTGAAGTAAGGCTACATAAACAAATACAATTGGTATGGTTGGTACAGTATCATAGGATTTGCACTCATCTGCTGACCTTGTCGTAGATGCGGTTGAGTAGGCGAGGCACCACTGGGAAGAAGGTGGGTTTCAGAGTCTTAATATCGTCCATGAGCAGGGAGATATCCCCCTGGTAGAATCCTACCCTGGCCCCATGACATAGCATGGACACCTGAGGCAAACAGGATCATTTAGAGCACTGTCTGACATGTTTAGTCACCAAGACAGACATAGAAAAGTAGTATTGTAATCATAAGAGATTGAGCTACCTGAATCATCCTCTCAAACATGTGGGCAAGAGGCAGGTAAGATATGGACACGTCCTCTTGCTGAATTACAAATGACCCCTGTATTGGAGGGAAATAATTTCGCATTAAAAAAATTTACACAGTGGATAATAGAGATGACATACAACCAATTAAAATATGCAATCTAGATTTTACAACAGCAATGTATATTTTACAAGGACAATTATGGGTAAACTATTTCACATTCACAAGGGCTATTAAACATCCCATGTATCATCTCTTAAAACACTACAGGGAGAAGAACAGTGAGAGAGATGGAACGAGGGATGGAGTGAGACAAATAGAGAGAAAATGGAGCTAGCCATGAAACTCCTTCTGAATTCAAGACAGAGGTGGGAGCCAGAACAGACCTCCAGGATCTTAATAACAGAGGAGGAATTGGAGGCGATGTTGCCGTGGGTGATCATGGCTCCCTTGGGCTTTCCTGGCCAAATAAACAGAACACAGTTTAGTTTGGAGGAGGGCATCACTGCACGGCTCTGTGTAACACCGGAATTTATCTCATAACTTAATGAGAGGTTGTCAGTGGGCCCCCATGGGCACATTCCTAGTAGCGTGGGTAAATGCTTAAGTATATGATTAACATGCAGGGTAGTGGGGGTACTTGAGGACTCACACAGAGATCTATAAAAACACATGGTACCTGTGGTTCCACTGGTGAAGCACACGACTGCCAGGTCCTGGGGTTGGGGTGGCTGCAACAAACAGACACGGATGAATGACAACAGGATCAAAAACAGTAGGGAAGCAGCAAAAACTGTAATTGTGACCTAATCGACATTTACCAGAGGAAAACTCACCGCAGGATCTCTGAGGTTCTGTCGTCCAAGTTCCTGCAATATACACACACACACACACACGGTCATGTCTGTGGTACTCAAGGTGACTTCTAATCTAACCCCGGCGAAAGGGTGTGTGATGGGATCTTTTGTTTGTGATGTTGATCCAGTATCACAACCAAAGAAGCAGGCATCTATTCTATCAATTCATCCTCTTTACATTTTATACATCTACCCTC
Source organism: Salvelinus alpinus (assembly GCF_045679555.1). Taxonomy (NCBI): domain Eukaryota; kingdom Metazoa; phylum Chordata; class Actinopteri; order Salmoniformes; family Salmonidae; genus Salvelinus; species Salvelinus alpinus. The sequence goes on along the minus strand of NC_092090.1, from coordinate 75,667,292 downwards.
CTCCCACCATGAGCTGTGTGAGTTCTAGAATCTCCACTCCACAGTTCTTCCCCCTCTCCACTATGGCATCACTGCAGGGATTGAAGAGCACCAGACAGGAGAGAGTAGGCGTCACACCCTTCTCCTTATTCCCCAGAAGGGACTCTGCCTTCTCCTCCTTGTCACAGATCACCAGGGAGATCTCAGCTAGGAGGTGAAACAGACAGAATGAACATAAAGAGTAAAAGGACAGTGGTATAGGAGTGGACCAATATTTTTTTATAAAAAAAAATATATATATATATACAGTGGGGAGAACAAGTATTTGATACACTGCCGATTTTGCAGGTTTTCCTACTTACAAAGCATGTAGAGGTCTGTAATTTTTATCATAGGTACACTTCAATTGTGAGAGACGGAATCTAAAACAAAAATCCAGAAAATCACATTGTATGATTTTTAAATAATTAATTTGCATTTTATTGCATGACATAAGTATTTGATCACCTACCAACCAGTAAGAATTCCGGCTCTCACAGACCTGTTAGTTTATCTTTAAGAAGCCCTCCTGTTCTCCACTCATTACCTGTATTAACTGCACCTGTTTGAACTCGTTACCTGTATAAAAGACACCTGTCCACACACAATCAAACAGATTCCAACCTCTCCACAATGGCCAAGACCAGAGAGCTGTGTAAGGACATCAGGGATAAAATTGTAGACCTGCACAAGGCTGGGATGGGCTACAGGACAATAGGCAAGCAGCTTGGTGAGAAGGAAACAACTGTTGGCGCAATTATTAGAAAATGGAAGAAGTTCAAGATGACGGTCAATCACCCTCGGTCTGGGGCTCCATGCAAGATTTCACCTCGTGGGGCATCAATGATCATGAGGAAGGTGAGGGATCAGCCCAGAACTACACGGCAGGACCTGGTCAATGACCTGAAGAGAGCTGGGACCACAGTCTCAAAGAAAACCATTAGTAACACACTACGCCGTCATGGATTAAAATCCTGCAGCGCACGCAAGGTCCCCCTGCTCAAGCCAGCGCATGTCTAGGCCCGTCTGAAGTTTGCCAATGACCATCTGGATGATCCAAAGGAGGAATGGGAGAAGGTCATGTGGTCTGATGAGACAAAAATTGAGCTTTTTGGTCTAAACTCCACTCACCGTGTTTGGAGGAAGAAGAAGGATGAGTACAACCCCAAGAACACCATCCCAACCGTGAAGCATGGAGGTGGAAACATAATTCTTTGGGGATGCTTTTCTGCAAAGGGGACAGGACGACTGCACCGTATTGAGGGGAGGATGGATGGGGCCATGTATCGCGAGATCTTGGCCAACAACCTCCTTCCCTCAGTAAGAGCATTGAAGATGGGTCGTGGCTGGGTCTTCCAGCATGACAACAACCCAAAACACACAGCCAGGGCAACTAAGGAGTGGCTCCGTAAGAAGCATCTCAAGGTCCTGGAGTGGCCTAGCCAGTCTCCAGACCTGAACCCAATAGAAAATCTTTGGAGGGAGCTGAAAGTCCGTATTGCCCAGCGACAGCCCCGAAACCTGAAGGATCTGGAGAAGGTCTGTATGGAGGAGTGGGCCAAAATCCCTGCTGCAGTGTGTGCAAACCTGGTCAAGAACTACAGGAAACGTATGATCTCTGTAATTGCAAACAAAGGTTTCTGTACCAAATATTAAGTTCTGCTTCTCTGATGTATCAAATACTTATGTCATGCAATAAAATGCAAATTAATTACTTAAAAATCATACAATGTGATTTTCTGGATTTTTGTTTTAGATTCCGTCTCTCATAGTTGAAGTGTACCTATGATAAAAATTACAGACCTCTACATGCTTTGTAAGTAGGAAAACCTGCAAAATCGGCAGTGTATCAAATACTTGTTCTCCCCACTGTATATATATACACACACACACACACACACACACACACAGACACACACACACACACACAGTTGAAGTCGGAAGTTTATATACAACGTAGCCAAATACATTTAAACTCAGTTTTTCACAATTCCTGACGTTTAGTCATAGTAAAAATTCCCAGTCTTAGGTCAGTTAGGATCACCACTTTATTTTAAGAATGTGAAATGTCAGAATAATAGTAGAGAATGATTTATTTCATTTTTTATTTATTTCATATTCACAGTGGGTCAGAAGTTTACATTCACTCAATTAGTATTTGGTAGCATTGCCTTTAAATTGTTTAACTTGGGTTAAACGTTTTGGGTAGCCTTCCACAAGCTTCCCACAATAAGTTGGGTGAATTTTGGCCCATTCCTCCTGACAGAGCTGGTGTAACTGAGTCAGGTTTGCAGGCCTCCTTGCTCGCACACACTTTTTCAGTTCTGCCCACAAATGTTCTATAGGATTGATGTCAGGGCTTTGTGATGGCCACTCCAATACATTTACATTTACATTTAAGTCATTTACATTGACTTTGTTGTCCTTTAGCCATTTTGCCACAACTTTGGAAGTATGCTTGGGGTCATTGTCCATTTGGAAGACCCATTTGCGATCAAGCTTTAACTTCCTGACTGATGTCTTGAGATGTTGCTTCAGTATATCCACATAATTTTCCTCCCTCATGATGCCATCTATTTTGTGAACTGCACCAGTCCCTCCTGCAGCAAAGCACCCCCACAACATGATGCTGCCACCCCCGTGCTTCACGGTTGGGATGGTGTTCTTCGGCTTGCAATCCTCCCTCTTTTTCCTCCAAACATAACGATGGTCATTATGGCCAAACAGTTATATTTTTGTTTCATCAGACCAGAGGACATTTCACCAAAAAGTACGATCTTTATCCCCATGTGCAGCTGCAAACCGTAGTCTGGCTTTTTTATGGCGGTTTTGGAGCAGTGGCTTCTTCCTTCCTGAGGGGCTTTTCAGGTTCTGTCTATATAGGACTCGTTTTACTGTGGATATAGATACCTTTGTACCCGTTTCCTCCAGCATCTTCACAAGGTCCTTTGCTGTTGTTCTGGGATTGATTTGCACTTTTCGCACCAAAGTACGTTCATCTCTAGGAGACAGAACGCGTCTCCTTCCTGAGCGGTATGACGGCTGCATGGTGTTTATACTTGCGTACTACTGTTTGTACAGATGAACGTGGTACCTTCAGGCGTTTGGAAATTGCTCCCAAGGATCAACCAGACTTGTGGACGTCTCCAATTGCCTTTCTGAGGTCTTGGCTGATTTTTTTAAATTTTCATATGATGTCAAGCAAAGAGGCACTGAGTTTGAAGGTAGACCTTGAAATATATCCACAGGTACACCTCCATTTGACTCAAATGGTTCAATGCACTCACACCTGCCTGCTGCCATTCAAATGTCAATTAGCCTATCTGAAGCTTCTAAAGCCATGACATAATTTTCTGGAATTTTCCGAGCTGTTTAAAGGCACAGTCAACTTAGTGTATGTAAACTTCTGACCCACTGGAATTGTGATAGTGAATAAGGGAAATAATCTGTCTGTAAACAATTGTTGGAAAAATGACTTGTGTCATGCACAAAGTAGATGTCCTAACCAACTTGCAAAAACTACAGTTTGTTAACAAGAAATTTGTGGAGTGGTTTAAAACGAGTTTTAATGACTCCAACCTAAGTGTATGTAAACTTCCGACTTCAACTGTATATTACATACATAGTACGAGTCAAAAGTTTGGCCACACTTACTCATTCCAGGGTTTTTGTTTACTTTTACTATTTTCTACATTGTAGAATAATAGTGACGACATCAAAACTATTAAACACATATGGAATGATGGAGTAACCAAAAAAAGTGTTAAACAAATCTAAATATATTTTATATTTGAGATTCTTCAAAGTATCCACCCTTTGCCTTGATGCACACTCGGCATTCTCTCAACCAGCTTCACCTGGAATGCTTTTCCAACAGTCTTGAAGGAGTTCCCACATATGCTGAGCACTTGTTGGCTGCTTTTCCTTCAATCTGCGGTCCTACTCATCCCAATGCATCTCAATTTAGTTGAGGTTTGGTGATTGTGGAGGCCAGGTCACCTGATGCAGCACTCCATCACTCTCCTTCTTGGTCAAATATCCCTTACACAGCCTTGAGGTGTGTTGGGTTATTGTCCTGTTGAAAAACAAATGGTAGTCCCACTAAGTGCAAACTAGATGGGATGGCATATTGCTGCAGAATGCTGTGGTAGCCATACTGGTTATGTGTGTCTTGAATTCGAAATAAATCACAGACAGGGGCAACAGCAAAGCACCCCCACACCAACTCCTCCATGCTTCACGAGGGGATCCACACATGCGGAGATCATCTGTTCACCTACTCTGCATCTCAAAAAGACACGGTGGTTGGATCTGAAAATCTCAAATTTGGACTCATCAGACCAAAAGGACAGATTTCCACCGGTCTAATGTCCATTTCTCGTGTTTCTTGGCCCAAGCAAGTCTTCTTCTTATTGGTGTCTTTAGTAGTGGTTTCTTTGCAGCAATTCAACCAGAAAAGCCTGATTCACGCAGTCTCCTCTGAACAGTTGATGTTGAGATGTGTCTGTTACTTGAACTCTGTGAAGCATTTATTTGGGCTGCAATCTGAGGTGCAGTTAATTGCCGATTTCTGAGGCTGGTAACTCTAATCCTCTGCAGCAGAGGTAACTCTGGGTCTTCCTTTCCTGTGGCGGTCCTCATGAGAGCCAGTTTCATCATAGCGCTTGATGGTTTTTGCGACTGCACTTGAAGAAACTTTCAAAGTTCGTTACATTTTACGGATTGACTGACCTCAAACGCATTAAGGAAAGAAATTCCACAAATTAACTTTTAACAAGGAACACCTGTTACTTGAAATGCATTCCAGGTGACTACCTCATGAAGCTGGTTGAGAGAATGCCAAGAGTGTGCAAAGTTGTCATCAAGGCAAAGGGGGGCTACTTTGAAGTCTCAAATATAAAACATATTTTGATTTGTTTAACACTTTTTTTGGTTACTACATCCTTCCAGATGTGTTATTTAATAGCTTTGATGTATTCACTATTATTCTACAATGTAGAAAATAGTAAAAATAAAGAAAAACCCTGGAATGAGTAGGTGTGTCAACTTTTGACTGGTACTATACATATATATTACAGTATGTTGTAACAGAGTATTCCAGCCTTACCCAGGTTGAGGATATGCACCATGGCCTCCTCTCCAAGTGTGTCATACAGGGGCACCACAGCCATAGAGAAGGTGTAGCAGGCCAGCTCTGAAATGATCCACTGCCACCAACAGAGGGAGACAGAGCAACACTATTAGAAAGACAGAGCCCAGACTCCTTCCTAACTGATGCTTGGTCACTATGTTAGTGGTGTCTCTACAAGGACAGTGCTCTAACAGACAGGGAAATCTTAGGATTAAACATCATGGCATCTCACTACGTAGAATAGCAGGGAAGGAATGTGTAGCCTTCTGTACCTCTGGCCTGTTCTGGGCAAATATTCCAACTAACTGCTCAGGTTTTGGTTGGCAGCCTTTGCCCAAAAGCCCAGAGCCCAGCACCTGTGCCTGTTCAGCCACCTAAAACAGGACAATCAGACAGCAACAATAATTCAAATCAATGAATAGAGCTTGAGCATACCGTATAATGTAATTACTTGGTAATAACAATCAAAGACCAAAGATCCACACTCCACAGACCTCAGTGTAGGAGATCCACTGGTAAGGCTCCCCAGGTTTCCTGAAGCCAAGGCATGGGCCATCCCCTGTGCATCAACACAGTCTAGTCAGGTACACTCTGGCATGTCTGGTAAGTTGTCAGTGCTCCTAACTAGCTCATTAGTCCACTGTGTCCGGCCAGCTCACCTGCCACTCTCAGTCCTCTCTGGAACATGTCATAGGCTGTCCTGGTGTCATCATAGTAGAACTCCAACAGGACATCGTCCTTGAGCAAAGCTGAACGCCTCCAATTGGGCTCTCCCTGCAATACACAGACTCCATAAAACTCTCCCTCTTCAGCTCTTTAATATAATCAACGTTAATGTAGTAGTATAACTACAAACCAAAATACAGCGATAAATACAACTACTATTACTCACACAAACAAACATGACTGTTCTGAATAAATATTACTCTTATTAACACTCATCTGCTCCTTGAAGCTTCCAGAACACAATACTCTCACCTGTACAGGGATAGACTGGGCATTCAGATCACAAGGGGGGCGCATGGGCCGAGGGCGAGTCACCAGCCAGTATGCAGTGAAGGAGGCCAGAGCACCTATACCCAGCAGAGAGGACGGGGATAGAGAGAGGGAGGAGAAGGAGAAAGAGGACGACAAAGGGAGAAAGGGGACAAGGCTCCAGAAGTCTTTGTTTACAGGTCCTCGAACCCCCCCACTGGTACGAAGGGATTGTAACCACTCCTGAAAATGCATAGCTGAGAGAGAGAGAGAGAGAGAGAGAGAGAGAGAATGAGTGTATTTGCCTGAATGAATGAGAGAGAAATGTAATGAGAGAGTCAAAGTGAAAGGGGAAGCAATTACATCCAGGAATTCTCTACAAACTTGTGAAAAGACGTCCACAGAGGTGCTATTGTAATTTAAAAACAGAACATAAAGCATGTGCTGTATGCAAGAAAGAGGAGCTAATCTCCCTTATACAAAAGTATTCTACAGTCGTGGCCAAAAGTTTTGAGAATGACACAAATATTAATTTTCACAAAGTTTGTTGCTTCAGTGTCTTTAGATATTTTTTGTCAGATGTTACTATGGAATAGTGAAGTATAATTACAAGCATTTCATAAGTGTCAAAGGCTTTTTCATTGACAATTACATGAAGTTGATGCAAAGAGTCAATATTTGCAGTGTTGACCCTTCTTTTTCAATACCTCTGCAATCCGCCCTGGCATGCTGTCAATTAACTTCTGGGCCACATCCAGACTGATGGCAGCCCATTCTTGCATAATCAATGCTTGGAGTTTGTCAGAATTTGTGGGGTTTTGTTTGTCCACCTGCCTCTTGAGGATTGACCACAAGTTCTCAATGGGATTAAGGACTGGGGAGTTTCCTGGTCATGGACCCAAAATATCGATGTTTTGTTCCCCGGGCCACTTAGTTATCACTTTTGCCTTATGGCAAGGTCCTCCATCATGCTGGAAAAGGCATTGTTCGTCACCAAACTGTTCCTGGATGGTTGGAAGAAGTTGCTCTCGGAGGATGTGTTGGTACCATTCTTTATTCATGGCTGTGTTCTTAGGCAAAATTGTGAGTGAGCCCACTCCTTTGGCCGAGAAGCAGCCCCACACATGAATGGTCTCGGGATGCTTTACTGTTGGCATGACACAGGACTGATGGTAGCGCTCACCTTGTCTTCTCCAGACAAGCTTTTTTCCGGATGCCCCAAAGGGGATTCATCAGAGAAAATGACTTTACCCCAGTCCTCAGCAGTCCAATCCCTGTACCTTTTGCAGAATATCAGTCTGTCCCTGATGTTTTCCTGGAGAGAAGTGGCTTCTTTGCTGCCCTTCTTGACACCAGACCATCCTCCAAAAGTCTTCGCCTCACTGTGCGTGCAGATGCACTCACACCTGCCTGCTGCCATTCCTGAGCAAGCTCTGTACTGGTGGTGCCCCGATCCCGCAGCTGAATCAACTTTAAGAGACGGTCCTGGCGCTTGCTGGACTTTCTTGGGCGCCTTGAAGACTTCTTCACAACAATTGAACCGCTCTCCTTGAAGTTCTTGATGATCCGATAAATGGTTGATTTAGGTGCAATCTTGCTGGCAGCAATATCCTTGCCTGTGAAGCCCTTTTTGTGCAAAGCAATGATGACGGCATGTGTTTCCTTTCAGGTAAATATGGTTGACAGAGGAAGAACAATGATTCCAAGCACCACCCTCCTTTTGAAGCTTCCAGTCTGTTATTCGAACTGAATTAGCATGACAGAGTGATCTCCAGTCTTGTCCTCGTCAACACTCACACCTGTGTAACGAGACAATCACTGACATGATGTCAGCTGGTACTTTTGTGGCAGGGCTGAAATGCAGTGGAAATGTTTTGGGGGGATTCAGTTCATTTGCATGGCGAAGAGGGACTTTGCAATTAATTGCAATTCTTCTGATCACTCTTCATAACATTCTGGAGTATATGCAAATTGCCATCATACAAACTGAGGCAGCAGACTTTGTGAAAATTAATATTTGTGTCATTCTCAAAACCTTTGGCCACGACTGAACATGTCAGTTTCAGGGATAAGAGGGGCTGGGGGGGGGTGTCAATGTTTATGGAACAATTAGGAATGAGGCTGACAGATTGTATACAGCCCAAAATGAATAAAGCAAAATTACAAACAAACTTGGTGACCAAAACTAAATAATGCAACATCCACTGTTTTTAAAAAGCCCAGCCGAAGCACACTGGCCCTCCGGCTCAGCAGACAGACAAGGGGACTGAGGAGAGAATTAATGGGCTGGGGAGTAAAGGGGAGAGGGACTCGGAAGTAATCATGATTGGCTAACCAGAAACATGCGCTTAGGTTACTCTTAGTCAATGCTGTTTCTACCAACATAGATGGAGCTAGAGAGAGGAGAGAATAAAGAAAGAGCGAGTGAGGGGGAGAGTAGATGCATACAGTAACAGTTTGGTGGCGAGATGGGAGGGACAGCGTGATGGCCTGTAGGTCCACCCTCATGTTTCCCTGCCAGTCTGTAATTGCTCATAACCAAACCAGAGTATGAGAAAGAAACATGGACACTATGTTAACCAAAACAAACGTGAAACAAACGTACATCTACGAAAACATTTCATTCTCACACCCTCCTGTCTTCTAAAATCTTGTATGTCCTTCCAAACTATGAGTTTGCCCACAGTTCCACTTTCTCTGCTTATGCACATGGAATTCACTTCACCAAATAAATCCCCCTCCCCTATACCCCTCAACCTCTCACCCACTTTCTCTCCCCTTCTTTCAAAAGTGAAGGGGATAAAGGGTGTCCCTCTCCTTCAGTCTTTGAACCAGGCCAACCATGTCCCAGTTCGCTCCCCTGGAGAAAATAATTACCAGAGATCCATCATTCTTTTTCTCATTACTTGTTCTTCAAGTTCTTTGAAAGTTCTAGGACCTCTCCAAATGCACAATATCTAGCCAGAATACAGTGGGGCAAAAAAGTATTTAGTCAGCCACCAATTGTGCAAGTTCTCCCACTTAAAAAGATGAGAGAGGCCTGTAATTTTCATCATAGGTACACAAATTCCAGAAAATCACATTGTAGGATTTTTTATGAATTTATTTGCAATTTATGGTGGAAAATAAGTATTTGGTCAATAACAAAAGTTTATCTCAATACTTTGTTATATACCCTTTGTTGGCAATGACAGAGGTCAAACGTTTTCTGTAAGTCTTCACAAGGTTTTCACACACTGTTGCTGGTATTTTGGCCCATTCCTCCATGCAGATCTCCTCTAGAGCAGTGATGTTTTGGGGCTGTTGCTGGGCAACACGGACTTTCAACTCCCTCCAAAGATTTTCTATGGGGTTGAGATCTGGAGACTGGCTAGGCCACTCCAGGACCTTGAAATGCTTCTTACGAAGCCACTCCTTCGTTGCCCGGGCGGTGTGTTTGGGATCATTGTCATGCTGAAAGACCCAGCCACGTTTCATCTTCAATGCCCTTGCTGATGGAAGGAGGTTTTCACTCAAAATCTCACGATACATGGCCCCATTCATTCTTTCCTTTACACGGATCAGTCGTCCTGGTCCCTTTGCAGAAAAACAGCCCCAAAGCATGATGTTTCCACCCCCATGCTTCACAGTAGGTATGGTGTTCTTTGGATGCAACTCAGCATTCTTTGTCCTCCAAACACGACGAGTTGAGTTTTTACCAAAAAGTTCTATTTTGGTTTCATCTGACCATATGACATTCTCCCAAACTTCTTCTGGATCATCCAAATGCTCTCTAGCAAACTTCAGACAGGCCTGGACATGTACTGGCTTAAGCAGGGGGACACGTCTGGCACTGCAGGATTTGAGTCCCTGGTGGCGTAGTGTGTTACTGATGGTAGGCTTTGTTACTTTGGTCCCAGCTCTCTGCAGGTCATTCACTAGGTCCCCCCGTGTGGTTCTGGGATTTTTGCTCACCGTTCTTGTGATCATTTTGACCCCACGGGGTGAGATCTTGCGTGGAGCCCCAGATCAAGGGAGATTATCAGTGGTCTTGTATGTCTTCCATTTCCTAATAATTGCTCACACAGTTGATTTCTTCAAACCAAGCTGCTTACATATTGCAGATTCAGTCTTCCCAGCCTGGTGCAGGTCTACAATTTTGTTTCTGGTGTCCTTTGACAGCTCTTTGGTCTTGGCCATAGTGGAGTTTGGAGTGTGACTGTTTGAGGTTGTGGACAGGTGTCTTTTATACTGATAACAAGTTCAAACAGGTGCCATTAATACAGGTAACGAGTGGAGGACAGAGGAGCCTCTTAAAGAAGAAGTTACAGGTCTGTGAGAGCCAGAAATCTTGCTTGTTTGTAGGTGACCAAATACTTATTTTCCACCATAATTTGCAAATAAATTCATAAAAAATCCTACAATGTGATTTTCTAGATTTTTTTCTCTCATTTTGTCTGTCATAGTTGAAGTGTACCTATGATGAAAATTACAGGCCTCTCTCATCTTTTTAAGTGGGAGAACTTGCACAATTGGTGGCTGACTAAATACTTTTTTGCCCCACTGTATATTGCCCTGAACTCAAATAAAATGGCATGTTGGAGTGGTCACATAATTCATACTGTGCCCAGCATTCATAATAATTACAATTCTTTTAGCCGATAAAATAATAAATATGGCTACAATTGTCTTAAGCGTTGCACTACAATAGGAGCCAACACCTGCTGAAAAGTGGCCGTCTGAGTTTGGAAGGTCCCCATGGCTCCTTTGACATATACAAAGACAAAATAAATGGTCTTTCATATATGACACATAACAAATGGTTTGCTAAGAAGAATATCCCCCTATGTTCCCCTATTTCTCTCTTTATCTAGATTAGAATGTAGCATCATCTCCCTTCTTCCCTCAGTCCCATTCATTGTGGCTATTGTCAGAGCCAGACAGGGACTATTGTGCTTCCCTGGCACTTACTCCCAAACAGAGATGAGACAAAGGGAATAATGGAGACATGTGAAACAGTTACTAAGCAAATGAAATATCTAAGAGGGATTAAATACATCCATTGTAGGCCTCTAACATATATTTGCTGTGTTATAACGTGTAGATTAAACACAACAATCTGGAATTAATCACCTATACTGCTCAGTAAGATACGCATTAAAGGGTGGCATAAAGCACCAGCTAAGAGTTTCAAAAGTGACAAATATTTAACAGACACCCAAAGGCAGTTTGCATGTCTGTGCATATTCACTCCTGCTGGCAGGCAGAAACAGAGATAAAAAAACAGAGCAATACTAAGACAAAAGCAGAAACCACACAATGTGTAATTCTGTCCAATGGAAAATAATGAGGATCAGGAGCAGTATTGCAGCCACTGTCTGTATCCTCATTGTCTTTGTACTAATATAACATAGGTACCTATGTCATTGCAGACCTGGATCTATGTTCTACAGGAGAGAGGTGTATGGGGGAATATGGTTGGCAAGGGATTTCTTCATCAAGCAGATTCATTATTTTCCAGATTTACAGTGATCAAAAGCCACCACACTACAAAAATCTCATTACGCGTGTGAGCAAATGGGATGTTGGCTTCGAAGACCATCCCTGATGAAAGACAAATGGCATGTTATTCTCTGACCCAGAAAACTACAGGTGGTGAGAGGAAGGACTGAGTGGCAGCATAGCCTAGCACTACACCAAACGGTTCTCTGAATGGAGATGGGGAGAGCACTGGGGACACGTGAGGTTAGTGAATAAGTGACAGAGTAAGGGGGAGAACAAGTGAAATGCACGGTTGTTTTCCGGCTGTGATTCCCAAATGAAGCGTGAAAAACACCGACATAGTCACAATTAGGGTTTTGGGAAGGGAAAGGCGACAGAGAGGAAGAAAGATGGCACGGTATGCGTCACGATGATGGCTGCTGGGAAGATTAACTGTCCAGGAGCGGACAGAGCAGCATCACTCTAGTCAACACACACTCAGAGAACACAGGAGTTCTTTGCAGAACTCCTACCACCATCATTAGACTCCCATGGTATTGATTAGAAGGAGGGCCTGTCTTGAATGTGTGTTTGTGCACTAAAGCAGCACAGCTCACTATACATAAATGGACACTCAAACTTCAGCTGTCCAAGGTGTTACTTTTACCCAGTGTTACTATACCTCCACTATCTGACTGTACCAGCGACACAACAGTATGCCAACTCAGCCCTGCCCAGACTGCATTCCAGCAACATGGACAACTTTTAAACATGTTGCCTGTGGTTTCCATAGACAGACATAGACTTCAATATTAATGCAAAGGCATAAAGCCCCTGCAAAAACAAACTCAATGCAGACATATGGGTACATGCAGCCAGACATTATGTCTGGTAACTGTACAGAACTCAAGCTATACATGTGTTTGGTCCAGCTGGCCAAATACAATGGGTTTCAAGCTATATAGCAATTACCTTTGTTTGGGGAAAAAGAAGGACCACATAATTCTGCAATGGGTGTTTTCACCTCATATGCTAGAATTAAAAGTATAAAGAAGTATTTAAAATATATCCTTACTTGAAACTGATAACTTACTGTTATGGCAGCTGACAATTTCTTACCATGCATTGCAAAGTTTAGAATGTCGAGCTCGAAAATCTTATTTCTGTCCCATTCATGACCAATACATAACTTAACATGCATCATCTTCAGAAAAGACACACGCCTTTCTCTCTCTCTTCATTGACATAATTGTGCAGGACAACTCAAAATCGTCAAAAATGTACTGTAACGTTACCTGTTTCAAAGCTTGTATCGAATGGAAATGGTAAACAGGTTATAAGCAAGTGTATTGCACTTATGCCCCACGATGAGTACGCTCGCTTGTATCCAATAGTGTCACTACTAGTGTGTTACAATTACCTACTCTAGCTAATTTGTACCTAGTAGAGAACTTTCCCCACAGTTTTAAAGAAATAGTTTCACAAGAGTCGAGGCAACTGACTCTTACCTGAACAAAATCTAGGTCACCCAATTTTCTTCAAATTGTGTTCTTCTACTTCGGCAGGAGTAGCGAAATCACCAACCGACACCAAACACACCAAAGTGTAACCCTTAACCCCCCTCTTCTTGAGAGGGGTACAGCTGCAGACCTCATCCCTCAGGCCCCTTTCTATACCGCCACCTACTGGAGACCTCATCTCTCAGGCTCGTCTCTATAATGCCACCTATTGGAGATCTCTCAGGCCCCTCATCTCTCATACCCCTCATCCTCAGGCACCTCTCATCTATCAGAGATTGCCATAGAACTGTTGCCATAGAACTGAACTCTACATGTCAGACAGGATTATCGTCATCATCCAACATAATTCATAATTCTTCAATAATGCAAAATAGGGTTCAATTTGTTGTCTCCCAAATAGAATGAAATAAACAAGTCAATGAAACAATTGGGATAGCGACATGAAAGGCATTCCATTAATAAAATACTTACAAATAAGCATATAAATCAGGAACAGTAGCCTGTCAAAAAATGGCTGCTACTGCGACCCGTAGAACGATAAAGTAGTCACAAGCCAATAGAAAGAGAAGCATCAAATAGCCTTTTGATAGAGGGGGTTCGTTTTTCCTGGGTCGTTCGTCACTGAGGGGCCTGAGAGATGAGGGGTAGGGGCCTGAGCGATGAGAAGGACCTGAGAGATGAGGTCTCCAGTACGTGGCAGTATAGAGAGGGGCCTGAGAGATGATGGGCCTGAGAGATGAGGTCTGCAGCTATTCTATTGCTCTTGAAATAAATGATCATGAGAGAAAAAAAGCTATTGAATTAGTAAAGCACTTCAACAAAAAAAACCAAAAAAATGCTGGAGGTGATTAAGAAATATATATTAATTAAAGTGCTTTAAAACACCCTATGATTTAACAACCAGTTATTGAATGCAATTACATGATAAAGCTCAGATTATTATTTGTTTGTTTATTTAATTCCAAATATTCAGATGTTGACTCATAGGTTTATGAATTGAAAATGCCTACATAACACTTTTGGTAAAACAATAATACAAAGTAAGAAATATCACATGATAATATAGGAACAGCTATCAACATTTACTTCTTTGCTAGTTCACAAAATATGGAATTACAAAATATTCTAACCAGTTGAAATAAAAGAATGCTGAACACAATGGCATTCCATTGCTCTGTCTCTTCGGTTTAATATATTTCCAGTACCAAAAACTATTTTCGTATCAGATCATGTGTAGGATTCAACCCAGATCAGCATTATATTGTTCAATCAGAAATCTATGTCCCAGTCTGAGTCCTCAACAGCTGGTGAGTCCTCAAGGATGTCAGTGAAGGGGTCCAATTTGCTGTCCTCCAAGTGACTGATGAACTGAAAAAATTATATTTCTAAGGGTAAAATACAATATGCAAGTATATATATAGTCAACTTCTGATTATTATAGTACCAGTCAAAGGTTTGGACACACCTACTCATTCAAGGGTTTTATTCTTTTTACTATTGTTGACATTGTAGATTAATAGTGAAGACATCAAAACTATGAAATAACACATATGGAATCAAAAATATTTTAGATTCTTCAAAGCAACCACCCTTGATGACAGCTTTGCACACGCTTGGCATTCTCTCAAACAGCTTCACCTGGAATGCTTTTCCAGCAGTCTTGAAGGAGTTCCCACATATGTTGAGCACTTGTTGGCTGCTTTTCCTTCACTCTGTGGTCCAACTCATCCCAAACCATCTCAATTGGGTTGAGGTCGGGTGATTGTGGAGGCCAGGTCATCTGATGCAGCACTCCATCACTCTCCTTCTTGGTCACATAGCCCTTACACAGCCTGGAGGTGTGTTGGGTTATTGTCCTGTTGAAAAACAAATGATAGTCCCACTAATGCTGCAGAATGCTGTGGTAGCCATGCTGGTTAAGTGTGCCTTGAATTCGAAATAAATCACAGACAGTGTCACCAGCAAAGCACCCCCACACCATCACACCTCCTCCAACATGCTTCACAGTGGGAACCACACATGTGGAGATCATCCATTCACCTACTCTGCGTCTAAAAAACACACGGCGGTTGGAACCAAAAATCTCAAATATGGACTCATTAGATCAAAGGACAGATTTCCACCTGTCTAATGTGCATTGCTCGTGTTTCTTGGCCCAAGCAAGTCTCTTCTTATTGTTGGTGTCCTTTAGTAGTGGTTCCTTGCAGCAATTCGACCACGAAGGCCTGATTCACGCAGTCTCCTCTGAACAGTTGATGTTGAGATGTGTCTGTAACTTAAATTCTGTGAAGCGTTTATTTGGGCAGCAATTTCTGAGGCTGATAACTGTAATGAACTTATCCTCTGCAGCAGAGGTAACTCTGGGTCTTCCTTTCCTGTGGCGATCTTCATGAGAGCCAGTTTCATCATAGCGCTTGATGGTTTTTGCAACTGCACTTGAAGAAACTTTAAAAGTTCTTGACATTTTCCAGATTGACTGACCTTCATGTCTTAAAGTAATGATGGACTGTCGTTTCTCTTTGCTTATTTGAGCTGTTCTTACCATTATATGGACTTGGTCTATTACCAAATAGGGCTATCTTCTGTATAACACCCCTAGCTTGTCACAACACAACTGATTGGCTCAAACGCATTAAGGAAAGAAATTCCACAAATTAACTTTTAACAAGGCACACCTGTTAATTGAAATGCATTCCAGGTGACTACCTCATGAAGCTGGTTGAGAAAATGCCAAGAGTGTGCAAAGCTGTCATCAAGGCAAAGGGTAGCTATACTTTGAAGAATCTCAAATATAAAATATTTTTATTTGTTTAACACTTTTTTAGTTACTACATGATTCCATATGTGTTATTTCATAGTTTTGATGTCTTCACTATTATTCTACAATGTAAAAAATAGTAAAAATAAAGGAAATCCCTGGAATGAGTAGGTGTGTCCAAACTTTTGACTGGTACTATATAGAGTTGAAGTCGGAAGTTTACATATACCTTAGCCAAATACATTTAAACTCAGTTTTTCACAATTCCTGACATTTAATCCTAGCAAAAATTCCCTGTCTTAGGCCAGTTAGGATTCCGCCAAAATTCACCCAACTTATTGTGGGAAGCTTGTGGAAGGTTACCCAAAACGTTTGACCCAAGTTAAACAATTTAAAGGCAATGCTACCAAATACTAATGAGTGTATGTAAACCTCTGACCCACTGGGAATGTGATGAAAGAAATAAAAGCTGAAATAAATCATTCTCTCTACTATTATTCTGACATTTCACATTCTTAAAATAAAGTGGTGTTCCTAATTGACCTAAAACAGGGAATCTTTACTACGATTAAATGTCAGGAATTGTGAAAAACTGAGTTTAAATGTATTTGGCTAAGGTGTATGTAAACTTCCGACTTCAACTGTAGCTCTGCCAAGTACTTACTTTCGGTATGATTGGGGGAGACAAAGTGCCTTTGCGAAGTCCTTCCCAGTTGAAACCTTCAAACCACCTGAAAGAAAGAACAAGATAACAGACTATAAGCTGCTGCTATATAGATGACAGTCACACAGTCTGATGTTTTCATCTCAGCCTTTCATCTTACTTGTGCTTCTGGATGTCCTTGGCCCCGTTTCTCTGGTTCCCCAGTCTCTCTGCAGGGTTGTTCCTGAGAGACCAGGACAGAGCGTCATCATGACACACAACTAATAGCTGAGGAAGTGTGATACAATGAATGTCTGTTTTCAGTCATTGCTAAATGTGTCACACCTGCAGAGCTTCTTGATCAGGCTTGAGGCACTCTTACTGATGGTTTTTGGGAATTCAACCAGGTCAATCCCACGGATGGTGGCTGTGAAAGTCTTCATAGGATCAGGGCCACAGAATGGGAGACTAGAAAGGTAAAGATTGGGAAGAGACATCTACGAGAATGACTGACAGAGACAAGAACAAAAAACTGGAGCTCTGGAGAGAAATGGACTGTCTTATAATCGCACCTTCCACTCAGCAGTTCAAACACGAAGACGCCTAGAGACCAGAGATCTGCAGACACACTGTGCCCCTTGTTCAGGATTATCTCAGGGGCCACATAGTCAGGTGTGCCACAGAACGTCCACGTTTTCTTACCCAAGCCCACATTCTTAGCACAACCAAACCCCACCTAGGAATAGTAGCACAGTCAAGTCATGAATATGGATGTTCAGTATCTCAATGGATCCATAACATATATTTTCCAAAGTGATATTCTCCATAGATTATTCAGACTCCTTGATTTTTTCCCCCATTTTGTTACGTTACAGCCTTATTCTAAAATGTATTATATTGTTCCTTTCCTTCATCAATCTACACACAATACCCCATAATGACAAAGCAAAAACAGGTTTTTAGAATTTTTTGAAAATGTATAAAAACAAAACAAACGGAAATATGACATTTACATAAGTATTTAGACCCTTTACTCAGTTCTTTGTTGAAGCACCTTTGGCAGCGATTACAGCCTTGTGTCTTCTTGGGTATGACGCTACAAGCTTGGCAGGCCTGTATTTGGGAAGTTTCTCCCATTATTCTCTGCAGATCCTCTCAAGCTCCGTCAGGTCGGATGGGGAGTGTCGCTGCACAGCTATTTTCAGGTCTTTCCAGAGATGTTCGATCGGGTTCAAGCCCTGGCTCTGACTGGGTCTACTCAAGGACATTCAGAGAAGCCACTTCTGCGTTGTGTTGGCTGTGTGCTTAGGGTCGTTGTCCTGTTGGAAGGTGAACCTTCGCCCCAGTCTGAGGTCCTGAGCGCTATGGAGCAGGTTTTCATCAAGGATCTCTGTACTTTGCTCCGTTCATCTTTCCCTCGATCCTCACTAGTCTCCCAGTCCCTGCAGCTGAAAAACATCCCCACAGCATGATGCTGCCAACACCATGCTTCACCGTAGGGATGGTGCCAGGTTTCCTCCAGATGTGACGCTTGGCATTCAGGCCAAAGAGTTCAATCTTGGTTTCATCAGACCAGAGAATCTTGTTTCTCATGGTTTGAGAGTCTTTAGGTGTCTTTTGGCAAACTCCAAGTGGGCCACTCTACCATTAGGGCCTGATTGGTGGCGTGCTGCAGAGATGGTTGTCCTTCTGGAAGGTTCTCCCATCTCCACAGATGAATTCTGGACCTCTGTCAGAGAGACCATCAGGTTCTTGGTCACCTCCCTGATGGTAGAGTGGCCAGGTATTGTGTGTAGATTAAATAGTCCCCCCCCCACCCCTAATCAATCAATTTTAGAATAAGGCTGTAACGTAACAAAATGTGGAAAAAGTCTAGGGGTCTGAATACTTTCCGAATGCACTGTAAATGTAACCTTTGAAAGTACTGTATTTCTTTGTGTAACCCCCTCTCCATCTTGTGTGGGTTTGAAATGCAGTGAAAGGAGCTCATGTTACCACTTTGGCATATCCACGCTGGTCCAGAACTACATTCTCAGGCTTCAGATCCCTGTATGTGATACTGTTTTGGTGCAGGAAGATAAGGGCCTCAACAACACAGGCAGTGTAAAAACGTGTGCTACTGTCATCAAACGAGCCTCTGAAATGTAGGAGCAAGAGCACAATAGTGATTAGAATGTGGGACATATTGATGTTGTGCCCTAAAAATAAGAATTCCAATGCTATCAATTCAGTTATAAAATTCATACTGTAAAATATACAAAAACAACATGTAGTAGACAGTAGTGAAGTTACCTGTCTTTCAGTAGATTCCAGAGCTCACCACCTAAACAAGCTTCTGTCAGCATGTACAGGCACTTTGCATCTCGGAAGGTACGGTGTAACCTAGGAGTGGCAAAGAAGACAGGTGTTGTCCAGTTGATAAGCATATAGTGAGTTAACCAATCTAAGATTAGTGCAAGGATTCAGTCCGATCACAGGTGATAGGCATTGAGTTAAAAAAAAACAATTGAGCCGATATATGCAGCGTTTATACAGTGAATGGGATCTCCGCGAACGTGGGAACATTGCCTAAGCCGCAATGCCTATAACCCGCGATAGGATTGAATCCCGGCCTAGGTATGTTTGGCTGGTGGTTGGGTGCACAGCACACCTGACGATGAATGGACTATGAGCTGCCATGAGGATGTGTCTTTCCCTCAGGATGCACTCCTGTTGAGCAGTGCTTAGGATCTGATGCTTCCTCAACACCCTCATGGTGAACGGGCAGTTGATGTTGGTCTTAAGCTGTACCTAGAAGGAATGCAAAAACCTCAACATGTAGGTTAATCCATTAAAAGCAACATGGAAACCAGACAATAATGCACTGGGATTTACTGACACAGTTTCAAGCTTGACCCACTACTTACTCCCAACTTCGGCCAATTAGACCACATCGGTATTCCTACAAGCAGGAACTCAAGAGGGAGTCACCAACACAGAGAATAGTGAGGCGCTGGACAGAGGAGGCAGACTCAATGCTGCAGGATTGTTTTGAGAATGTTTGGAATATGTTCAAAGATTCATCCACCCAGGACTCATCCATCAACATTAATATACATCGTCAGTCACAGGCTTCATTAGGATATGTGTTGATGATGTTGTACCCACAATAATAATCTGGACATACCCCAACCAAAAACCATGGATGAACGGCGATATCCGTACAATGCTGAGAGCCCGCATTTCAGCATTCAATGTCAGCAGAACGAACCCCGATGACTCGGTTGTGCACAGCGCGTACAAGACAAGCAGGTACGAGCTCAATACATTCGGGAAGCAAAATGACAATACAGACTCAAACTTGAATTGATGGTCGACAACTCAGACTCGCGTCACAATGGCAACTCCAGCTGTACGTTGCCCACCGAAGCCTCCCTCACAGACAAGCTTAACACATTCTATGCTCGCTTCGAGGCAGACAATACCCAACCATCCAGGAATACTCTCACTGCTCCGGAGGACCAAGTGATTACACTCTCTTAACACAGGGCCCCCCCAGGTGTGTCCTCAGTCCTCTGCTGTATTCCCTGTTCACCCACAACTGCGTGGCTTTGCACGACACCAACTCTATCATCAAGTTTGCTGATAACCAACAAGTCACCCTATGGGGTGGAGGTAAGTGAACTGGCATTATGGTGACATGATAAAGACCTCAACGTCAAAAAAACAAAGGAGTTGATTGTTGACCTGATCCACATCAACAGGACTGCAGTAGAGAGAGTCACGAGTTTTAAGTTCCTCTGCGTCCACATCACAGAGGACTTGTCATGGACCAACACCACCACCATTCTTGTCAAGAGGGCACAACAGAGTCTCTACTTCTTAAGGTGGCTGAAGAAATTCTCTCCAAATACTACCGCTGCACCATTGAGAGCCCCTCCTGCGAGTGGTGAAGACAGCCCAGTACATCACTGGGACCGTACTCCCAGCCATCCAGGACATCTACTTGAAACGGTGCCTGAGGAAGTCACACAGCATCATCAAGGGCCCCACAAACCCCAGCCATGAACTGTTATCTCCCTTACCGTTGGACAGACGGTATCGGAGCATGAGGTCTGATACCAACAGGTTCAGAGACAGTTTCTATCTACAAGCCATCAGACTGCTGAACACTTGAACTGGACTGACCATCTGCTCTGACTCTCCGCACCTTAGCACACATGCCCTCAGTCATGCACACACCCAGACAGACATACACACACGCATATACAATCATGCTACACACACACACACACAACTGCTGCTAACAGACTCTTATTATACGGCTCAGTTTATACACTGTCCCCCTTCCCCAATACACGTGTAAATATTGGACTATAAATTGTGCCTTCCTTTATAATACTTATGCTAAAATGTTTATTCTATTCTACTGCCATTTACTTTTTGTTTGTATTCTTATCTTTTATTCTTTTTTATTGTTGTTGCATTGTCAAGAAGGCACCTGCAAGTAAGCATTTCCTTGGATGATGTATTCCATGCATATCCCGTACATACTAATAATAAAACTTGAAACAACTCACCAGCTCTGAATGACCGGTTTCTCCCTCTCCTAGGTTACAGATGACCTGGAAATCTCTGAGAGACGCGTTGGATAGGAGAGCTGCATCTTCCTCTGACCTGCTCACGTGGAAAATATGAATTAGCCAATGTTGCTTTACTTGTTCTAAATAAAGGTTAAATCCATAAAAATGGTTCATTTGGATCAAGGCTCATTAAAATATAAGCAGCGAGCTAGAGAGACAAAACATGTAAGCCTTACGATAAGACATTATAAAGGTTTATACCATGCTTATAACAAGTACTAACGCAATATACCTGTTGGCTGGAAAGTGTTACCTATAGTTTCAGTTGCTACTTACTGGGCTTTGAGTTCGCTGCTCTTGTGCACATTATGACTGTCATCTACCAAACCTATGATCTTTTTGAAAGACCTGATGAGAGATGATATGATCTCAGGTCACTTAAAACATTTTTAACAATTTTCACATCATAACAAAGTTGCTTATAAAAACTATACTGGCACTGTGTGCTTGGGGGTCACTGTGGTGGGGCATTGTGTGCATGTTGGAGATCTGTACTACATATTCTACAAATAAGATTGAAGCAGAATGTCCAACATTCTCAAATAATCATGCCATAGTCTAAACAAATCACTTACTCTCTATCCACAACCAGGCATGTGACATCACCAGCAGCAATTACATTCACTGTCCGCACATCTTCTCTGGAAATCGAACAAAAGGTTTGTAATTGAAAGGTTATCAAAATGGCATTGCAATAAATGACAACAGTACTGACACCATGCAGACAGAAAATGTTATCGCTCAGAATATTCTCTTGAAACCTGTGAGACCTTGTGTTGCTTTTATTACTATCATTTTCTCGAATCCATTGACCTCGATATTTTCATTATGAATTTGCATATTGTCACTAGCTCACACTGTCCTATTGATTGTAGTTGATTATGAGGGACAACATGATGAGCAAAATGCAATCACATGAGGAGAGTATGTCTCATTCCCCAGATGATTCCGTCAATCAAACTTGGCAACGTTGGCTTAGTAATAGCTGAATTATACATATAGTATAATGTATGTATGTTCTATTACTCTGTAACTACAACTGTCTAGTGGTTATTGAGATTTGTGATACAAGAGAGCTAGTATGTCACTGTATATCAAGCCATGTAATGTGTACGAATGTAAGCTGCTGTATAACAGACCTTTGGATAAAAGCAAATGATGTATTACTGTTTCTCACCCCCTCAGTGCTTTCTCTCCAAACCAATGGCCCTCAGAGAGAGTTGACAGGAGTACTGCCTCTTCATTGGCTGACTTGTTCTCTGTCACCTTCACCTAGGTCGGGAAGCAGATAGAGGGGTAGAGACTGCTTATCTGTCTTGTCTCTTTCATGCCATCTTTGAAATGTGGCGATGCACGGATTAATTAGCACCATCTGTGCCCGTACAGTTGTTGTGTCAGACTAACCCCTGCAGATGCCTATTTCTGTCCTCCACTAGTTGAAGCTTGTTTATTGAGTTCAAGGTAAGGTTCAGCCATCCTCATCCTTACCTGGCCACTACTGATGATGTAGAACGTGTCCCCTGTTGCACCCTGGCGAATAATATAATCACCTTCACTGTAGCGACTCTGTTGAGACAGACAGGTGAGAGATGGTGGATAGGTGGGAAAATGAGCGACGGGAGTTAGAAATAAGTAGCAGTATGACGGCAGGGGGAGAAGGGATATGTAGCATGTGAGATGTTGAGAATCTTGGCATGAGTACATCACCAACCAATCAACACAGATATTTTTGTCTGTGTGCCAACCTGATTAGGCCACCAATGCAATGCAAATATACCTGTAAACTGTCAGAGAATGCATAGCAGATGGGTAATTATTATTTGGAAGACATACAAAAATCATTAGCTAGCTAGATTCTGTTTGTGGAACATGGCTTTTCTATAGCATGTTGTGTTAGTGAATCTGAGGAGTGAATGTGTATAATAGATTCATATGTTCTGTACCTCTTCCAGAATATCAGACACTTTCATGAGCACATCCTCTGGCAGCGAGCGCAGGAAGGGTACTCTGCAGCCAGACAAACACAAAAACAGCAGAACGACTGACTCACAACATATTACATTTGAACTGTTCTACTATAGTCGCGTAGATTGTAGATTAGTGTCAATTCTACACAAATATGTATTTTAAATTTTACACAGATATGTATTTTCCTTGTGTAGTGATGAGGGTGGTATTGACCTGCAGAGGAGCTCTCTGAACTGGGCCAGTCTGCTGAGGCCACTCTGCACCATGATGGTCTGAAAGCTCTGCCGGTCAATAACCCACAACATGCTGTTTTTTAGGGCTGCAGAGAAAGACAGGGAATGGTAAAGAAGATCTTCCAAATCACACAATGTCAAGAGCAGTGGTAGGAAGAAACAGAAATCTCTTTACGGATTAATGTATTCTGTATTCTGTGAGTATACCGTATGTGTGTTGAGTGGAAATTTAAATTCTTACCCTTACAGTTTATGTTAGTATTATAGATAGTACCCTCTGTTGCATTACAATGTAAGGCTAGGGGACTTAGCAAATGTCTTCTATTTCACAACATTTTCATCTCTATAAATAGATGTCAAGGCCGGGTTTGCAAACGAGGCTCTACAAACAATTTACTCCTAGAAACACAGTTACATAACACTACCATAAATGTTTCCTGTACTCTTAAAAGGAATGTCTGAGTGTTTGTGTTCCTTTCTCTGAAAGTGTTGTGGATAAAAGAATAAGGAGGACAGATTCTAGATTACATTCCCCACGCAGCCTTCCTCTCTTCCTTTGTCTGTTCTGTGCAGACAGTAATGGAACTCTGATACAGATGTTGTAAATTAATAATGATCCAGATGAATTGATTCAGCAGGGCTTTGTGCGAACAGGAGCCTCTGTCCTGCACTGGCCATACAACTCCAATCCTTCTAGTCCTTCCCCTCCCAATCATGCCATTATTTAAGTTGGTAATGAAAGCACGGTGGGAAATCAACATGCCA
The DNA here is from genome assembly GCF_045679555.1 of Salvelinus alpinus. Taxonomy (NCBI): domain Eukaryota; kingdom Metazoa; phylum Chordata; class Actinopteri; order Salmoniformes; family Salmonidae; genus Salvelinus; species Salvelinus alpinus. The sequence goes on along the minus strand of NC_092090.1, from coordinate 75,643,199 downwards.
TTGTTATCTTTATATGGTACGTATTGCAGCGAACGGCAGGGAAGTGAACCCGGGTCGCTGGCCTACGCATTGCGCCAATAGGTTTAACCCACTTGGTGGGAATTCTAACGTGGCTCATATAGCAAGGGTCACTACACTGCTGCCTTCGAACGGGAAGGCACGTCCCCGTGCTTCATCACTACCGCAGCCCCCTCACGTGTCTGGCCATGCATTCCGATGGTCTCGACAACTTCCATCCCACTTCTGACACCAATGTACTAAACGGCAGGGCAACCAGGCAGGGAAGCAAACCCAGGTCACTGTCGTGAAAAGGCAAACACCCTATCGTGCCAATAGGGTTAACCCACTTGGTGGGAATTGTAACGTGTATATTTGAGTCTAAAATGTGAATGTCAGATATTAGTCTAACCCTTTTAAATGTCATACTCTTTGCCATTTTCTGGGAAGAACATCCTGTGTGACCATGAATGTCAAATCAGGGAACACATTTTTTCACCTAAACCTCTTACTGTTACAGTGATTTTAGACTACAGGATAGAAAGCTTTATTGATGTTCTTTGATGGCAACAAAGGGAAAAAGTAATTTCAGGTCAGCCAGGAGAACCAGGGAATGGGTTGGGAAGCGTGCATACAGAAGAAAGAGAAAAGGCCAGGAACATAAATTGAAACGTTGCTGTGAGAACAGATAGGGTGAGGGAGATTGACTGAAAGATAAATGTACTATACAATTAAACAGGAAACCGGCAATGCACTGAAACAGAAAATGGACATGGTGGCACAGTGGAAAAGAGGACAGGAGGATGACAAAGGAAACACTATAAGAGGGGGAGAAATGAACAGATTTTTTTCATTTGCACCGATTCTGTCCATTCCGTCAACCTATTTCTTTGTGAAAGCAGGTCAGATGTGAGCAGCAGTGGCTGCGTTTCCCAGTGGGCTATGGGCACAGACAGTGTAGAGAGACGATCGCACACATTGAATTTTCCATTGAGAAAATCAACTGCAAGTCACTGAGCAATAATAGGTCTCGTTGAGAGGTTATTTGGTCAGTCATGAGGAAAAGTGCAGTGAAATCAATAAAGAGAAAACGTATAACCAAATAAAATGTGTTGTTTTGATATACTGGTATCATTATACATATGTGCGTATGTTAATTTCCATTTCCAAGTAAATGGTATAAATAGCAGGAAAGCTGAGAAAGGAGATGAGTTAGGCAGTCAGGTAATTTTTGAGCCAATGTGTTTTCTTATTCCGCACATTTCAGAGGAGAGGAGTGTTTGAAGCTGTGATGTAGTGTTTGAAAAAGTTATTTTGATTTGAAATTCTACAGAAATTCCCAATCTGACACCAAATCTACTCAGCTGTGATGAATAGGCTGGTCTGTGATGGCGATGCTCTCTTGAACAATACTTTTTTTAGGCCAATGAAAAATCAATCCAAGCACAGCAAAATTGTGAAAGGATTTCAAGACAACATGTTTTGCATTCACTTCAGCTGTTGTTACAAAAGGAATAGAACAACCACATTACACAGCACTCCATGCACAACGCTCCAGTACCTGATATAGTGTAGGTGTAGGTGCAGCTGTACAGGAGTGCCAATTCTCCAAACACTTTTCCTGGTTCAATTGTGAGAAGCTTCTTGGCATCCTTCGTCATCTCCATCTTCCCCTCTGTTAAATGCCCATTTAAAACACAAATACACAATGCAGCAAATACAGAATATATTGTTATCAACAGATTACAAATGCTTAAAATCAAAGTGCACCAGTGATGTTGCAGCAATATGTGGCGTCCTTGTGTTTAAGTATGCATGTATGTGTTTACCTTTGTGCATGTTTATGTTTGCATGTGTGTGTTTATGGCATTGGCATGTGCGTGTTAGACTATGTGTGTGTATGACAGTGCAGTTGCTGTTTGATCTCCTTCAGAGGAGGATGGTAAAGGATGGTGATGGCAGTCTGAGGCGTCCATACAAACAGCAGGGTGGCAGCTGAGGAGGTGTGACCACACGTTAGCTCAGCCCCCCTCACCCAGCTCCCAGCTGCAGGTGCAGGGAGTGTGACTGACACAATCAGATGAACGCAGCTGTCTGAGATATGCCATGTGTCAGGTAGAGACACTTTCATCTACAACAGCACAGCAGAAACAGAAACAGTCTAGGGCTCAGGTAACAAGAAAAGCAAATTGGACAACCGTGCCCGATTGCCTGTCACATCAGATATGAGGGTAGCAGGAGAAATGCCTGAGCTCCAGCATCAATGAGCATTGCAAACCAGGGCCGATCATGAATGGGCCTCTTGCCCTGTCCCTGTCTGACATTAAACATTTTGTATGCCGCTTATCATGCACAACACCATCTCCCCCTCTCTCCTTCCAGAAACAGGTCATTCTAACATTCCCCCTCATTGCGCCAGAAAGCAGTGCCGGCACTAACAGAGGAGCATACCAACTCAACTTGAGCCAGAGGGAGGAAGAAATTAGGAGGGGAGAGATGTGTACTTGAGTAACATTTACTGGGCATATCTCTGAGCAAACTTAAAAAACGAATAACCAACATACATTAAAGACCAAGAGCTGCCTGCTCTTAGATTGTGGAACCAAGTGCTCAAAGAATCATTCACCAAAACATCTTGAGCAATTACTATATCTTGGGGACTTTGGGAATACTTAAGTCCTCTTTTTGAGAGTGGGGCTATGCATGGAAATTCAAGAAGACAACAGGGTTTGGACCTTGAAGTGACTGTATTGCCAATCCACACTATACTCACCACTTTTAAACCACTGTTGATTTAACTTGTTACCTTCTAGAACATAGGCAAGAGTTCCACTGTCTCCCTCTTGAATGACGCAGCAGCCTTGGTTGACCGTGGTGGGGTACATACAGTCCATTATAGCCAGGATTTGCCCACTTTCCAGGTTCTTTAGAAAGTCATTCTCTAAAAAGGAGGTTTGAATCAGCTCCTGTGACCTGAAGGAGTAAAGATTGTGTGAGGCAATCAATAAGTAATTTCACTGTGGCTAGTGTTTGACAACAAAGGCTCTAAAGCCTTGAGCCAAGTTTCATACAGTGTGTATAAATCAATGAAAATCCTTATTGACATTTGTGTCTGTGCAGGTACCACTTGATCAGCCTTAAGGGCCTTTAGGAGCACATTTCTCAAGTGGAACAGTTAAAAGGGAATGTTGCCAAGGCTAACGGTGTCTTTAGTGTGTTCTCTCACTGTTGGCTTTTGTTGTAGCTTTTCAGGGTGGCCAAAGCACGTTGCCTTGGATCCTGAGTGAGGGGCTTTGACAATATGGTCTTTCTTCTGGTTCTCTGGATCTCTTCACACTGTGCAGAATGCCCTAAAACAGGCAAATACATATATTTCTCTGCTCACTTACTTTGTGCAACATATAAGGAGCACAATTTAAGTCTAAAAACAACAAATAGCCAAATGTAGAGTATTTGCAGGTAGCCTAGTGGTTAGAGCGTTGCTGGATCGAATCCCCGAGCTGGCAAGGTAAAAGTCTGTCGTTCTGCCCCTGAACAAGGCAGTTAACCCAATATTCCCAAATAGGCCGTCATTGTAAATAAGAATTTGTTCTTAACTGACTTGCCTAGTTAAATAAATAAAATAAAAAATTATATTCAGACACTCAATACAATGTATCCTGTGTCGGCACATATAGAAATACAGCGCCTTCAGAAAGTATTCATATTCCTTGACTTATTTTCTCATCCATCTACACACAATACCCCATAATGACTACCTGAAAACATTTTTGCAAATGTATTGAAAATGAAATATCTAATTTACATAAGAATTCACACCCCTGAGTCAATACATGCTAGAATCACTTTTGGCAGTGATTACAGCTGTGTGTCTTTCTGGGTAAGTCTTCAAGAGCTTTGCACAGCTGGATTGTACAATATTTGCACATTATTATTTGTTTTATTCTTCAAGCTCTGTCAAGTTGGTTGTTCATCATTACTAGACACCCATTTTAAGTATTAGATTTTCCCCAAACATAATGCTTTGTCTTTAGGACATAAAGTAAATTTCTTTGACAATTTTGTTGTTGTTTTACTTTAGTTCTGTACAGGCTTCCTTCTTTGGAGTAACTACAATGTTGTTGATCCATCCTCAGTTTTCTCCTATCACAGCCATTAAACTCTGTAACTGTTTTAAAGTCACCATTGGCCTCATGGTGAAATCCCTGATCGGTTTCCTTCCTCTCCGGCAACTGAGTTAATAAGGACGCCTGTATCTTTGTAGTGACTGGGTGTATTGATAGACCATCCAAAGTGTAATGAATAACTTCACCATGCTCAAAGGGACATTCAATATCTGTTTTGTTTTTTTACAAATCTACCAATAGGTGCCCTTCTTTGTGAGGCATCGGAAAACCTCCCAGGTCTTTGTGGTTGAATCTGTGTTTAAAATTCACTGCTCGACTAAGGGACCATACAGATAATTGTATGTGTGGAGTACAGAGATGAGGTAGTCATTCAGAAACCATGTTAAACCCCATTATTGCACACAGAGTGAGTCCATGCAACTTATGATGTGACTTGTTGGGCACAGTTCTACTCCTGAACTTATTTAGGTTTGCCATAACAAAGGGGTTGGTTACTTATTGACTCAAGACATTTCAACTTTTCATTTTTAATTAATCTGTATAAGTAGGCCTGTGCCACAAAATCTCAAATTCATCCATTTTTATTTCAGACTGTTACACAACAAAATGTGGAAAAAGTAAATGGGTGTGAATACTTTCTGAAGGCACTGTATGTGATAAATAAGATGTATAAGAGCATAAAATAAAAACATTGCCTGAAATGTGGATATACTTTTTGCATAATGTTTTACCTTCAATAGCTCCAGAAGACTCTGGGGGAGTGATGGTTGCCCTGTAGCGGTCCAGTTCACCCTGCAGCCTCCGAATCAAGTCGTCCTTAGCATCCAACTCCAGCTCCAGCTCATCAATGAGTGTATCCCTCTGGCGAAGCTCCTCAATCTTCAGTTGCAGGGCAAACTGCAAGTCTCGAAGTGTACCCATTGCCTCTGTAGAGCGGTGCAGAGCTGATCGGCAAGGGAATTATGAGATACTTAAGAGTGCGTGTTACATTGCAAATGTTTATTTGTTGCATTTCAGAACATTCTAAATAGACTGTCTTTGATTGAAAAGACAGCTCAAAAACGAATCTCTTACTAAGGATGCAGTTGATGAAATAATAGGCATAGTACGCAACAAAATATGTAAAATTGTTAAGAGTATACATGCATTCAGCTATGAAACTTTAACTTCACAGCAAAACAATTATAAATCACAAAGTAAAATAACTTACCTACCTGTCTAAGCAGAAGGACATCAGCAAGAAAGTCTGAGAATCGAATGCCTGCAGTATAGTCTATCTTTTAGTTTTAAAGAATCGAATCACATCTGTCGCTGACTGTTTTCGATTCTGTTTTCGCTCGATTTAAAAGAATGGACAGGTGCAGCACAGGCACTTGCAATACTGTCAGTGAAGATTAGATGTTTGTAGCTACAGAAAGACTATGGATAGATGACGCCTGAACGCTCTCGCCAGTAGGCTACTCTTGGCTCTCAGATTCCCTGTTCTCTCGCGTCGCCCAACATTGCTCTCGTACCTAATTGGGACACGGGACACACTCCTTTCAGTGTTTTTCGTACATAATTAGCCTACATGACTCGCTCAATAGTAAGGGGGTGTTTGTTCTCCAAAGTTTCTTGTAGGTAAAATCGTGGATGTCATGTCATCATATTACAAATTGGAATCGTGGTGCACATAGCCCTATTGCATAAAGGCTATATCTAAGGATTTTTTTCTGAATTTGATGAGCAAGTTCAACATTTTTAATAACCTAATGTTATAAAGAAATACTATTACAGTTGTGTAATGCTCTCGATAACATAAATAATAATATTACATGTGTGTAATGCTCTCGATAACAAAATTATCATGATGACATTTAAAATATATATATATATATCATCATGCACAAATGATCCTTGCACCAATGGTTCATAAGTGACCGGTCGAACATACTCCACACAATAGGGGGCAGCACGCACATATTGAGTAGTAAAAGCAGTAGGGAAGTAACTAGAACATGGATTGTTGATAAGGTTCGGCCTGTTTGAAGAAACAACAAACCTGATATAATAACGTCGAATCGTTCTTAATTAAACAGTCAATACAATGATTTTAACTGTAAAACCACTTCAAGGAAAGGAGTGCAACGTACAGGTAAGCAGAGCAAAAGTCAGCCCAAGCCGGTGGCTATGTTTGGCTAGCTTAGCTGAAAATGTTGTTTTCCTGCATCACGGGCTTCAGTACAGGTTACAGTTAGGAAACTAGCTAGTTAGCATTTTTAAAGAAATTTGTATTTAAAAAAAATGTAACTAGCTAACGTTAGCTACAGAGTGTCTTGATAGATATGTTGTTCACAGCAGGGCTGTAACTTAATGAAATGATAGCTAGCTGGCTACAAATGCAGTGTCAGCTAGCTAACTAGTTACTGTAGCTTTCTTGTTCTTACTAGTAGTGAAGATCAAATCAAATCAAGTTTATTTTATATAGCCCTTCGTACATCAGCTAATATCTCGAAGTGCTGTACAGAAACCCAGCCTAAAACACCAAACAGCAAGCAATGCAGGTGTAGAAGCAAGATAGCTAGCTAACTTTGTAGTTTTGGTTCAGGGCGTTAGTGCGCGTTCAAGTCAGGCAGACTTGTTCAATTATATAAATTGTGCAGTAGCTCATCAATATAGTCACGAATATTAAATGTCAGTTGTTTAATCTGTCACAATTTCAGGTCACAGAAGATGAAAAAGTATCCACTGTGAAAGAACTGGTGTCTGAACGTCTGAATATACCTGCAAATCAGCAGCGATTGCTTTACAAAGGGAAAGCCCTTGCAGGTACCTACACCAACTACCGTAGCTAGTAGTTAACGGAAAAGTCCAGTTTACTAGACTCTGCCATATGACAATCATACATAGCTGGGGTATTGTAGACAACTGTGTATGATGATGTCAAGTCACTGAATCTACCAAGCTACACATTGACCCGCTGCATGTTTGAATACTCTTTGTAACATCCATACCTGTACATACATTGAGTATACCAAACTTTAGGAACACCTTCCTAATATTGAGTTGCACGCCCCACTTATTCCCTCAGAGCAGCCTCAATTCATCAGGGCCTGGACTTGACAAGGTGTCAAGCGTCCACAGGGATGCTGGCCCATGTTGACGCCAATGCTTCCCACAGTTGTGTCAAATTGGATGGATGTCCTTTGGGTGGTGGACTATTCTTGGTATATGCAGGAAACTGTTGTGTGAAAAATCCAGCAGCAAGCCACCCTTTGCCTTGATGACAACCAGTTCTTGACACAAACTGTCTGCACCATTACACCTGGTCTTGCCCATTCACCCTCTGAATGCCACACATACACAATCCATGTCTCAAGGCTTAAAAATTATTTAATCTGTCTCCTCCCCTTCATCTACACTGATTTGAAGTGGATTTAAGAAGGGATTATAACTTTCACCTGGTCAGTCTGTCATGGAAAGAGCAGGTGTTCTTAATGTTTTGTATGCTCAATGTATATTACAAAGCTATACACCTCTTTGTCAATTTTCCTTTCAGATGAACACCGATTGAGTGATTATTCCATTGGGCCAGAGGCCAAGTTAAATTTGGTGGTTCGTCCTGCGGGGGAGAGGAGTGGTGTGACTGGGATGGCTAGCAGTAGCAGTGCTGTTGGTGGGGTGTGGCAGACTCTGTCCACTGTCCTGGCGAAGCACTTCAGCCCTGCAGATGCAGCTAAAGTGCAAGAACAGCTTGTCAAGGTACAGTATTTCTATTAACAAGAGTAGGCAGCTGTTGGTCCATATCCATAGGTCTTATCATGCTCACCAACAAAAACAAAACACTCAGGAAATCATTATACTGATTTCGGAGTATATAAGCTGCTTTGCATGCACACCCATGGAATGCTGTTTCTACGCTAGAATAATTACCAATGAAGTGTTCAAAAACATCCCTCTGTACTTTCGCTGAAGTACATAATTCACTGAATGTTCTCACCTGAGACTGTGTAGTTACAACTACTTTTGTACTGTATGAATTATTTTATATTTTTCTAGCTATTGATTAACACTGCTTTCTCTTTTAAGGATTATGAACGTTCACTTCGGCAACTCAGCCTGGATGACATTGAACGCCTGGCCGGGCGACTGCTTCACCCAGACAGTGAGGGTATGGACACATCGTACATGGATTGAGGGCCTACCTATCTGACATGACAGTATTCTGGCGATTCCCAGAGGAGCGGTGGGTCAATTTTGACAGATTATGGCAGGGGAACTGCAGTGTAAATTGACTTCATGCTGAGAATCCCCAGTGTCAGCCTTATATAGGTTTAATTGTACAGGGATAAAATGAACTGTTGACTATAGTCTTATTGCAAAGCTTCCAGATTACAGCCTGGCTTAATGATTATTTTCTTTGTTTTCTTCAGTCATTCCAGTTCAATTAATAGGATATTTTCACTTGATCAAATCAAGACTGAAATGAGAGCCAATCCCTTTTGACTGTTGGTCTAAAGTTATCTGTGGCTGCTACATCACGCTACAAGAGGACACTGAGTAATTATGGAAGTTCTTATTTATAAGCAATGTGTTTGAAATGAATGATGGTATGTTTTCTGTAAACTATCTGTAAGAAGGTGAGTGGTGCCTGTCTGTTCAGCCATTTGCAGCCATTGTATGATTTGTAAATATTGTGTTTATACAAGCATTAAAAAAGAAAGTTACTGTTTTTCCCTAAATTCCAAATACAGTACAACTCAATAGGCCTAGCCCTAGTATGAAAGAAAGCACAATCTACCTCAAATAGTGCTGTCATAATTGCACCTTTTTATTCAACTTTGTCAGGAAGTTATTTAACAATTTAATAAAATATATAGGGGTATTTAACTTCTACTTACAACCTTATACATTTTGTATATAGACTTGATGAGGACCTGCATATGGTTGTGTTTGTGTATATATACAGTGGGGAGAACAAGTATTTGATACACTGCCGATTCTGTAGGTTTTCCTACTTACAAAGCATGTAGAGGTCTGTAATTTTTATCATAGGTACACTTCAACTGTGAGAGACGGAATCTAAAACAAAAATCCAGAAAACCACATTGTATGATTTTTAAGTAATTAATTTGCATTTTATTGCATGACATAAGTATTTGATGACCTACCAACCAGTAAGAATTCCGGCTCTCACAGACCTGTTAGTTTTTCTTTAAGAAGCCCTCCTGTTCTCCACTCATTACCTGTATTAACTGCACCTGTTTGAACTCGTTACTTGTATAAAAGACACCTGTCCACACACTCAATCAAACAGACTCCAACCTCTCCACAATGGCCAAGACCAGAGAGCTGTGTAAGGACATCATGGCTAAAATTGTAGACCTGCACAAGGCTGGGATGGGCTACAGGACAATAGGCAAGCAACTTGGTGAGAAGGCAACAACTGTTGACGCAATTATTAGAAAATGGAAGAAGTTCAAGATGACGGTCAATCACCCTCGGTCAGGGGCTCCATGCAAGATCTCACCTTGTTGCGCATCAATGATCATGAGGAAGGTGAGGGATCAGCCCAGAACTACACGGCAGGACCTGGTCAATGACCTGAAGAGAGATGGGACCACAGTCTCAAAGAAAACCATTAGTAACACACTACGCCGTCATGGATTAAAATCCTGCAGCGCACGCAAGGTCCCCCTGCTCAAGCCAGCGCATGTCCAGGCCCGTCTGAAGTTTGCCAATGACCATCTGGATGATCCAGAGGATCAATGGGAGAAGGTCATGTGGTCTGATGAGACAAAAATAGAGCTTTTTGGTCTAAACTCCACTCGCCATGTTTGGAGGAAGAAGAAGGATGAGTACAACCCCAAGAACATCATCCCAACCGTGAAGCATGGAAGTGGAAACATAATTCTTTGGGGATGCTTTTCTGCAAAGGGGACAGGACGACTGCACCGTATTGAGGGGAGGATGGATGGGGCCATGTATCGCGAGATCTTGGCCAACAACCTCCTTCCCTCAGTAAGAGCATTGAAGATGGGTCGTGGCTGGGTCTTCCAGCATGACAACGACCTGAAACGCACAGCCAGGGCAACTAAGGAGTGGCTCTGTAAGAAGCATCTCAAGGTCCTGGAGTGGCCTAGCCAGTCTCCAGACCTGAACCCAATAGAAAATCTTTGGAGGGAGCTGAAAGTCCGTATTGCCCAGCGACAGCCCCGACACCTGAAGGATCTGGAGAAGGTCTGTATGGAGGAGTGGGCCAAAATCCCTGCTGCAGTGTGTGCAAACCTGGTCAAGAACTACAGGAAACGTATGATCTCTGTAATTGCAAACAAAGGTCTCTGTACCAAATATTAAGTTCTGCTTTTCTGATGTATCAAATACTTATGTCATGCATTAAAATGCAAATGAATTACTTAAAAATCATACAATGTGATTTTCTGGATTTTTGTTTTAGATTCCGTCTCTCACAGTTGAAGTGTACCTATGATAAAAATTACAGACCTCTACATGCTTTGTAAAATCGGCAGTGTATCCAATACTTGTTCTCCCCACTGTACATGGATGGTTTAAAAAATATCAAAACATAAGGTCTGTGTGTGAGAGAGACGTTCTGCCTTATCTATGGTAGCAGGGTGCATATTGGCCTGCATATTGAACAATCTTAGCTGGGAAAAGCTATTTCAACTCGCATCTAATAAGATGTCCAGTTTTGTATAATCAATGTGACTTGATAACAAGAATTTGCCTCTGACTGCATTGTCCATATTAGAGAGATACAGCACAAATTGCTGATCATAATGGATTTCCTAGTGAGCGTTGTCTCCTTTCTCCCACCTACTGTCACACTTGAGTCCCATTTCTACACTCAAATCAGCAGCTCAAAACTGTCTTCCAATTCTCTATTGTTCATGCAATTATGCTGTACGTAAGTATTAACCTACTTTAATAGTAAATACAATAGTAGTGCAGATAAGTGAGAATGACAATGTGACACCAAGTTCTTTTGAGGAAGAATGGTAGTTATGACTGCCATGACAAACACAGTGAGCTAGCACAGAAAACACAACCAAAATGGAAGGCACGTTGATAAGGGAGAATCTGCATTGGATGTCTCCGTGACATAACATACGTTATGGCATGACTGATGAGTATCAAATACAAAGCCAGTTGTCTTGGTGAAAAGACTGAAATTGATGTAACTGAGGGTGGAAATGAGGGGGGGGAAACTTCAAAGAGAAAAACAGGGAGATTTGCATTTTTCATCTGATATCTCACGTATGGGAAGACATATAAATGGTAGGAATGTACATGTTTGTAGTCCCACCCCCCTCAAGCAAACATTGTGTATATTCATCCTTTTTCCTCCCTTCAGCAGCTGCAGCCATCACTGGAGGAGGCTGGTGTGTCATCCCTCAGTCTGATCTGGGAATCATAAGTCTCTACTTCTGATTCCTAGAAATGGAGAGAAAAAAAGCTTTGTGAATGCATGTTTGTATCTGTATCAATCAATTGTTCTTCGAGTGTGAAAGTTGTCATTAGTTTAACATCTAAATTCAATCAGCATATGGCTACCTGTTTGAGAGCATTTAGGCAAATAGTCTGGAAGGCTTGATCAACATTGGCCTACTTCGGATTTGTCTCGAAGGAGGTGTACTGATCTTACTTGTACACCATGCCTGGGCTTGATTGGTTATCACCTGGTCAATAGTATAATATTTACAAATGACATTTCACACAGCAAACCAAAAACTGAGGTAACTATGCAGCATGGCACAACTTCACATAATTCACACATCTGGGCAAATGCACAGACCTGACTGTTCTCCAAGTCAATTTTGTGGCCGAGCACAACGAAGGGGAAGTTCTCTGGGTCACGACGGCTGACTTGAATCAGGTACTCATCTCACCAGCTTTCAAGAGTTTGAAGGTGTTGGGAGCGGTAATATCGTACACAAGGACACAACAGTTTGCACCTTGATAGAAAGCAACTCCCAACAACTGGAATTCTCCTGCCGTGCGGTGTCCCAGGTCTCGTAAAAAAAAAAGGATGAAATTCGCAACAACTGTAAACTCACCACTACATGCATCTCGAGACAACCAAAGGGACCATGTTACATAATAGAGAAAGGAATGACTTAGGCTGTGTTTACACAAACAGCCCAATTTGAACCTTTTGCCCAATTATTGTTCTTTGGACTTTTGGCAATAATTGGGCAAATGGATCAGAATTGGGCTGACTGTGTAAGCACAGTCTAAAAGGTTTAGTTGTAGGGTTGTTCCATTTGATTTCAATCCCTTTTTAACCGCACCCCTTTGATTTGAATGAAACTTTCCATACATGGTAGAAGTGGTCAGAAAGTAACTTTTTGGACCTGGATGCCAAAACATTTAGGGGAGAGATGTGCTCAAAGTTGACCCATTTTAGATACCCCACCAATGAGACATCTATTCCTTCATCACTGGAAAATATAAACTGAGTTTGATATAATTTAAAAGCTTACAATCAGGGTTGTCAAACTATTCTATAATTTCCCAAAAATGTGTCTAAAAACCGCGTAAACTATAATTTCTGCATATATTTTAGCTTAAACCCTATTTTACATCATCTGAGGTGTTTGTGTTGTGCCCGCCATTGGTTGACATGTTTTGGCTGATAAATGTACTCAAATGGGAATAAAAATTTAAAAGGTAGCGCAAACATGTTTAGAGGTCCACACATCAGAACATTTTGACTTGAATGGGAATATTAGTAGTTTTAGATTATACTGTCAATCTTACAAAGAAAACCTTTTGAAATAATAAATAAATAATCAAATATACATTCACATTTCCAATTGTGGGTTGACTGGCAGCCATCGTTATGGTAGTAATTGGAAGTGAAACTGTAAATGATGTACCAGCTAAATTGCAAGAATATGAAGGGATATGTACAGACTATGATAGAAATGAGACCCACACTGTATTCAAGAGTATGCTGTCTCTCAACCGATGGCGGGCACAACACAAATACCTCAGGTTATGTCAAATAGGGTCTAAGCTACAACATATGCAAAAGCGTTCATGTTTTTAGATAGACGTTAAAAGGTAAAATAATGTAAACAATTTGTTTTAATGTTTTATTCAAGAAATGTTTTAATAGTTTGACAACCCTATTTGTTAATGATGTCAAACTCAACCATTTATCTTTTCCAGTGATGAAGACATGGATGTCTCATGGTAGGGTAGGGTATGCAAAACAGGTCAGCTTTGAGCAAAAATTACTTGAGTTAATACAGCAGAATACAAACTTGGTCTCTTTCTTTGAGTGCATCCAAGATGCTTGACATAGGCGTTTGAAAGAGCCGTCAGTCAAGCCGAACTCATTAATATAAGCTTCCGGGCCACTCAGCCTGTCTTTTCAAACTTCCTGATAGTTAGCCATGAGAGAAAAAGTACTTTTCAGAATGGCTGTTCAGGGCCTTTAAACTGGGATTACTGGGGGAAATTGTGGCTCAGCTAGACACCGCATATAGACAAGCCCTGACCTTCACAACCAACAAACAAAGGAGAATAGGTACGTGCTTGCCTAAATTACAGCTCACATTAAATTGAGTGGAAATTCTGAGACAGCACTGCAGGGCTGTGTCACAAGTTTGCCTACAAGAAGGACCACCATGCCATCTTCCTGTACAAGTGAGCACAGGACAACAACAGTGAGTCCAAAAATATATATTGTATGCTGCTGCATAAGTGATGTAATATGCCAGGGAGATATGTATACTCTAGCTAAGAAAGTAATACTAAGTGTAAGCTGTTAGTAGCCTATGTGTCTCACCCTAAGAATTTGGTCCATCTCAATATATGGGTGGTCCCGGGAATCAAACCCACTACCCTGCCGTTACAAGTGCCATACTCTACCAATTGAGCTACAAATCCTCTCCCCCTCAGAACTTAGCCTACTGTTCTGACTTGGTGGTGCACATGTAGCCTATAGCTGTTAGAGAAATGTAATCATCGAATATTGTAAGAGCTTTCATTGTCTGCTTATGTGCCCCCGTTATTTATCCTGCGGTTCTGACTTGGTGTACTGAGAGAATACTGTAAGAACGGCCCATGTTCTGAATTCTGTCGCTGTCCATTTGAAAAGTGCCCAACGAATAGGCATATACACTAGGCTCGTCCGCCTCAGCTTGCTGATGTCTTAATCGAAATTACAGCTTGCCTCTCAACCGCTCATCGTTCCCTTATGCCATCGTTTGTACACCTCCATTGTTATATTGCTTATATAGGTCCATCTCATTCATCATTTTATGCAATGTTAGAATGGTGCATTTCATTGTTTTGCTTACTATTTGTATTATAATTAGCTTGTGCTTTTTTTTCACGGGGAGGGGATACTATATAGTGTTGTTGGGTCTGTAACCATGTTTGACAGTCTCTTCCCATTCAAATATTGTTTTTCAACAAAAGGTTCAGTAATAGACCCCTGTAATTCCAGTTGATATGGCGAGGGTTGTTTTGTTTGCGCAATGCGTTGTCTGTGCGTCGGTATATTGTCTATAAAAGTGGATTTTCCTTTCTTTTTAGACCACATAATAAAATATTTCAAATGGTAGGCTAACCGCTGACTCTGCATCGCTCTCTCTCTCTGTGTGGTGTCTTAAAAAAAGAGTAAAGTTAAGGCCTCAACATCTTGCTAAATCTATCTGAACTAACATCTATCAATTTGTCGCTGTCCATTTAGAAAGTGCTGAACGAATAGGCCTACCTCATCGCAGCTCGTTTGCTTGCACTAACTTATACTTAGAGCTACAGTACCAGTCAAAAGTTTGGACACCTACTCCTTCCAAGGTTTTTCTTTATTTTTACTATTTTCTACATTGTAGAATAACAGTGAAGACATCAAAACTATGAAATAACACATTTGGAATCATGTAGTAACCATTTTCTTTTAAAACAAATCTAAATATATTTGATATTTGAGATTCTTCAATGTGTTAAGATTCTCCACCCTTTGCCTTGACAGCTTTGCACACTCTTGGCATTCTCTCAACCACATTCATGAGGTAGTCACCTGGAAGGCATTTCATCTACCAAGTGTGCCTTGTTGGGTTAATTTGTGGAATTTCTTTCCTTCTTAAAACATTTGAGCCAATCAGTTGTGTTGTGACAATGTAGGGGTGTTATACAGAAGATAGCCCTATTTGGTAAAAGACCAAGTCCATATTATGGCAAGAACAGCTCAAATAAGCAAAGAGAAACAACAGTCCATCATTACTTTAAGACATGAAGGTCAGTCAATGCGGAACATTTCAAGAACTTAAAAAGTTTCTTCAAGTGCAGTCACAAAAAGCATCAAGTGCTATGATGAAACTGCCTCTCATGAGGACCACCACAGGAAAGAAAGATCCAGAGTTACCTCTGCTGCAGAGGATAAGTTCATTAGGAGTTACCAGCCTCAGAAATTGCAGTCCAAATAAATGCTTCACAGAGTTCAAGTAACAGACACATCTCAACATCAACTGTTCAGAGGAGACTACGTGAATCAGGCCTTCATGGTCGAATTGCTGCAAAGAAACAACTACTAAAGGACACCAATAAGAACTTGTTTGAGCAAAGAAACACGAGCAATGGACATTAGACCGGTGGAAATCTGTCCTTTGGTCTGATGAGATTTTTGGTTCCAACCGCCGTGTCTTTATGAGACGCAGAGTAGGTGAATGGATGATCTTCGTATGTGTGGTTCCCACCGTGAAGCATGGAGGAGTAGGTGCGATGGTATGGGGGGTGCTTTGCTGGTGACACTGTCAGTGATTTATTTAGAATTCAAGGCACTCTTAACCAGCACGGCTACCACAGCATTCTGCAACGATACGCCATCCCATCTGGTTTGAGCTTAGTGGGTCTATTATTTATTTTTTAACAGGACAATGACCCAACACACCTCCAGTCTGTGTAAGGGCTATTTGACCAAGAAGGATTGCAGTGCTGCATCAGATGACCTGGCCTCCACAATCAGCTGACCTTAAACCAAATGAGATGGTTTGGGATGAGTTGGACTGCAGAGTGAAGGGAAAGCAGCCAACAAGTGCTCAGCATATGTGGAAACTCCCTGTTGGAAAAGCATTCCTCATGAAACTGGTTGAGAGAATTCCAAAAGTGTGCAAAGCTGTCACCAAGGCAAAGGGTGGCTACTTTGAAGAATCTCAAATATAAAATATATTTTGATTTATTTAACACTTTTGGTTACTACATGATTCCATACTACATGATTCCATTCCATTATTTCATCCTTTTGATGTTTTCACTATTATTCTACAATGTAGAAAATAGTAGAAATAAAGAAAAACCCTTGAATGAGTAGGTGTGTCCAAACTTTTGACTGGTACTGGATGCTTGGGATATGTGACAGGCTTTGACCATTAATCATGATGATCACTGGAAATTCCAGTGGAATACAGAAAAGGCAAATTGGTAGCCCAGCTATACTTCTTGCTAACTGTTCAATTTACACATGACCTGAGACATGTTGGCTAGGTAATAGCTAGCTATAGCTAACGTTGGCTAGCTGACTATCTTGAGGGAAAATCAAATGTTTAACGTTACCTTTTACTTTGGCTTCAGACACATAATGTTAAGGATACAGGTATCCTGTGTGTATTTGTTTTCTCTCCTTCTGCTTTAGTCACAGGTGGCAGTCATCAGTCGCCAATCTGAAGACACACCTGCTCCTTTTCCCTTACCCAATCACATCCCCTTTCCCTTGGTTTAAAAACCCAGTCAGTTGTGGGGTTTTCTCGCTCTCACTCTCTCTCTTTCTCCCCCCTCCCCCCTGTGAGTATGTATTGTTGTGGTGTATGACTGATTGTTGGTGGGAAAAGGGGATACCAAGCCAAGTCGCCCATGGCCATACATTACCCGTAGGAAAACATTGTCTAAATACCCTAGTTAGAACTGGGCGGACCACCCACTGTATTTTATTGGTTAGTTAGTTAGCTGTGCTTGAAGCAGGTAAGACTAGCTTAGGGGTTTTTGGACCCTTTTTTGCCACACCCCATTACCGTGTGATTAAAATAAACCCGAAGTGTTTGACGGTACATTTAAGTTGTCTGTGGATTTCTTTTAGTTCTCACTGTTCCTTTACACTGTTATGATTTGCATGAGATATGTTACGGGTCTCGTTTCCATCCCCCCTAGACTGCAGGGCCAAAGGGGTTTGTAACATAAGTGGGATCTGTCTTTACTGACACCCATGCCGCTCGTGCAAATTATTGTGGTGGTCTAGTTCAGTGTTGAGCGTCACAGCTGGGAATAGCTGATGTAGCATTAGAGTTTGCTATTTGTTGGCGCTTGTGTTTTAGTGGTAGTTCAAAATGTCTACTTTTGATTTGAAATCCTTTTTGGATAACCCTACGTGGGAGGTTTTTGACAAATGTCGTAGTTGATTTACTGACCTTGGCTGACCATTATTCTGTATCTATTCCGCAGAGTTTAATTAACCTCTCTAGGCTAGGGGGCGGTATTTTCACATCCGGATTAAAAGCGTGCCCAAAGTAAACTGCCTGCTACTCAGGCCCAGAAGCTAGGATATGCATATTATTAGTACATTTGGATAGAAAACACTCTGCAGTTTCTAAAACTGTTTGAATGATGTCTGTGAGTATAACAGAACTTATTTAGCTTGTTTTGTTTTGTTGAAGTGACAGTGTTTTCAATGGATTTCTTTGTGGATCTAGATTTCTAAGGCACTTGCTTGCAGTTCCTATCGCTTCCACTAGATGTCAACAGTCTTTAGAAATTGGTTGATGTTTTTCCTTTGTGTAATGAAAAAGTAGGGCTGTTCAGAACGAGGGTCGAGTCTAGTGTACTGTTGTGGTTGGGGCGCGGGACCTGAAAGCTCGCTCCACTTTGTTTTTATCCGCTATTGAACAGAGTTTATCCCGTCTTAAATTTGATCAATTATTTACGTTAAAAAATACCTAAAGTTGTATTTGGAAAGTTGGTTGAAATGTTTGGACAAAGATTACAGGTAACTTATTAGATATTTTGTAGTCATGTTGCGCGAGATGGAACCAGTGTTTTTCTGGATCAAACGCGCCAAATAAATTGACATTTTGGAGATATAACGACGGAATTAATCGAACAAAAGGACCATTTGTGATGTTTATGGGACATATTGGAGTGCCAACAGAAGAAGCTCTTCAAAGGTAAGGCATGAATTATATCGTTATTTCTGAGTTTTGTGTCGCGCCTGGCGGGATGAAATATGATTGTCTGTGTTTGTTTGATGGGGTGCTGTCCTCAGATAATAGCATGGTTTGCTTTCGCCGTAAAGCCTTTTTGAAATCTGATATGGTGGCTGGATTAACAAGAAGTAAAGCTTTAATTTGGTGTATTGCACTTGTGATCGTATGAAAGTTAAATATTTCTAATAATTTTATTTGAATTTGGCATTTCACCCGTTAACGGGATTTGATCCCTATGTTAAAGCAGAGGTTAAACACTTGGTGTTAAATGTTTTGTTGGAAGAGCAAGTGTTTGTGTTACCGCTGCCTGAGCCTACTACCCATGTAGGGGATGTTGCTGCTCCTGTAAGCCCGTTGGTGTCAGAGAATGAGGGCGAGGCTAAAGCTCCAGCCACATTGCCCCGTTTTGATCCACTCTCCCCACTGTCAAACGGTGATGCCATGAGGGATGTCCGTTCGACACGGCTCCAACTGGAGGCGGAAGAGAGAGCCCAAATTAGGCGAGAAAATCTCCAGTTGGAAATGTGTAAACTTGAGGCAGAAAAAGGAAGAGAACAGCGGCAGTTGGAGATGTGTAAAATTGAGGCAGAAAGAGAACAGCGGCAGTTGGAGTTCAAAATGCGCCAGATGGAACTGGAGGCCTCCATTCCTGCTGTGCCTGTTAGTGAGCCGTCCTCACCAGCTGGAGCATCCAACACTTTTGCCATTAGTAGGCAGATTGCCTTAGTACCTTTGTTTAGAGAGTCAGAGGTTGACTCGTATTTTTGTGTTTTTAAACGTATAGCTGTAGAATTTAAATGGCCTGAAGAGTTATGGTGCCTATTACTTCAGTGCAAAATAACTGGTAAAGCCCAAGAGGTTTTGTCAGCGCTACCTCTTGAAGACAGTTTGAATTATGAAGTGGTCAAAGCTACTGTTCTTCGCGCCTATGAGCTTGTGCCTGAGGCATACCGACAGAGATTTAGGTCTCATAGAAGTCTTCTAGTAAGACTTATGTGGAATTTGCTAGAGACAAGGGAAATCTGTTTGATAAATGGCATGCTGCTAGGAAGGTAACTGATTTCAACTCTCTCCAGGAGTTAATCTTGTTGGACGAGTTTAAATATTGCTTACCCGAATGCATTGTAGTTTACCTAAACGAACAGAAAGTATCCTCCCTGTCAGAAGCGTCTGTGTAGGGAGACGAGTTTGTGTTGACGCACAAGAGCGTGTTTTCGGCTCATAGAGAGCCACTGAGTTGCCTACTTTTAGCCCTAGTCGGCCAGCAGCAGTATATCAAGCACGCCCGAAAAATTAGCGTCCCTGTTTCTATTGTCATAAGAAGGGACATATGATTAATGATTGCTTCCTGGTAAAACGCAAACAAGGGATGCCTCTTTGTGCCAAGCCGCCAACAGGTGTTGGTCTAATTCGTACGGTTGTGAGGTCTGAAACGAAACAGGTGCCTCAGGGTAAATGTAGTTTGAAAGTCCCAGTCCCCGACCGCAGTTATGAACCGTTCATTTTCGAGGGGTTTGTTTCCCTAACGAGTGACGAAGCGTCTCAGCGTCCGGTTAAAATCCTTAGAGATACTGGTGCGGCGCAGTCGTTTATATTGTCTGATGTGTTGCCCTTCTCCGATAATACCTACTGTGGTTCCAGTGTGTTAGTTCAGGTTATTGAAATGGGTTTTGTCCCAGTGCCATTGCACTTTGTGAATGTACACTGAGTTAATCAGTGGAATATTCAGAGTGGGGGTACGTCCTATGTTGCCAGTAAAAGGTGTGACCTTTATAATGGGTAACGATATTTTGCCGGAGGAAAGGTAGTACCCGTATTGGATAAAAGTGACCACTCTCTCTCCAATGAGCTGGCACAGAGTTATCCACATGTGTGCTGTCACTCGTGCTCAGGCACGACAAGTGGGTGACGGGATAGATTTGTCGAACACTGTTCTGTTCAAAGAGTTTGATTAAGAGGATGGGTTGTGTGCTACCTCTGGGAAGCTGATCCCCTCTGACAAACAGCCCAGGGAAGAATCGAAGGATATTGAACTTATTGCTGATGCAATACAGTTACCAGTCACTCGTGAGCAGCTGATTGCTAACCAAAAGGTTGACAACAGGCTTGCTAAATGTTTTTCTAGGGTTGTCTCATGGGAAGAGGTAAAGAAGAAGAAAGTGGCTTACTTCATTGATGGTAATCTCCTCATGCGTAAATGGACATCCCATTTTGACGCGGGCGGAGATTGGAATGCTGTTTACCAAATAGTGATTCCTACAGCCTTTAGACAAAATGATTTATCCCTTGCCCATGATCACCAGTGGTCCGGTCATTTAGGAATCACCAACACTTATGATTGGGTCCTTCGACATTTCTTTTGGCCAGGTTTAAAACAAGATGTGGCTCAGTTCTGTCTAACATGCCACACATGTCAGATAACAGGAAAACCAAATCAGGTTATTCCTCCCACTCCTCTTTGTCCAATACCTGTCATAGGTGAACCATTCGAACATGTAGTGGTTGATTGTGTTGGACCGTTACCGAAGACCAAATCGGGTAACCAGTTTCTGTTAACGGTTATGTGTATGGCAACAAGTTACCCCGAGGCCATTCCTCTGCGAAGAATTACAGCTCCGGTGGTGAGTAAAGCCTTAATTAAATTCTTCACGACATTCGGGTTACCTAAGGTGGTACACACTGATCAGGGTACCAATTTCCTATCAAAGCTCTTCCAGCAGGTGTTAAAATCCTTGTCAATTACGCACCGTGTGTCAAGCGCATATCACCCAGAGTCTCAGGGTGCGCTTGAACGTTGGCATCAGACACTAAAGTATATGCTATGTAAATATAGTTTGGAATCTGAGAAAGATTGGGATGAGGGAGTTCCTCTAGTTTTGTTTGCTGCTCGTGAAACTGTACAGGAGTCCATAGGGTTCAGCCCGGATGAACTAGTGTTTGGTCACACAGTGAGAGGACCAATGAAAGTCCTTAAAGATCAGTTTTTGTCCCAAGAGTTGTGTGCGGGAGATGAGAATGTGTTGCACTACGTTAGTCGCATTCGTGAGCGCCTACACCAAGCCTGTGCTCTCGCAAAGGAAGCTCTGTCTTCCTCACAGAGGAGTATGGAAAGATACTATGATAAACAGGCTGTTTCTCGTCCACTACAGCCGGGTGACCAAGTACTGGTGTTATTGCCTGTTCCAGGGTCTTCACTGTCAGCTCGTTTCTCTGGTCCTTATTTAATTGAAAATAAATTAAGTGAAACTGTTTATGTGCTTCAAACTCCTGATAGAAAACGCAAATCTCGTGTGTGCCACGTTAACATGTTGAAAGCATACCACACCTGACCCATCACCCAGGTAGATAGTTCAAAAACAGTGGCAGGTACTACTGTCTCCTCTGTTTCTGCTGCTATGATAGTGGGCTGTCATATTAATGATGTTGATGGAGATGGATTAGAGTTGCGCAATACTCAGCAGCAGTGCGTAAGATTGCCCAATTCAGAAATGCTGCTGTCTCTCCAGTCAGGTCTGGTTCATTTAACGGACGAACAGGCCGACGATATTGTGAGGCTAATACACAGTTTTCCATGTCTCTTTAATGATGTTCCTACTCGCACAAACGTGTTGGAACATGACATCAATATTGGAAATGCTGCCCCTATCAAGCAACTCCCATATCGTGTCAACGCTTCTAAGAGGAAGATAATGAGGGATGAGATGAGATATTTGTTGAAGAATGATCTGGCTACACCAAGTTCAAGCCCTTGGAATTCTCCTTGCATTCTGGTTCCTAAACCTGATGGTATGTCCAGGTTATGTACGGATTATCGAAAGGTAAACTCTGTCACAATGCCAGATTCGTTCCCGTTACCCAGACTGGACGACTGTATCGACACTGTTGGGGCTGCTACTTATGTAACTAAGTTGGACCTCTTAAAAGGTTACTGGCAGGTTCCGTTAACCTTACGAGCTTCTGATATTTCTGCCTTTGTAACCCCAGACATCTTCCTACAATACTCTGTAATGGCTTTTGGGATGCAGAATGCACCAGCCACTTTCCAACGACTGGTTAACTCTGTATTAGCTGGCGTTCCCAATTGTAGTGCCTATCTTGATGATCTAGTGATTTATTCGTCTGAGTGGTCAGATCATATTAACTCTCTAAGGGTAGTATGTGAACGTTTGGCAGCTGCTTCTCTAACCCTGAACTTGGCAAAGTTTGGGAAGTTTGCGAGTTTGGGAAGGCCACTGTTACCTATCTCGGCAAAGAGGTTGGCCATGGACAGGTGCGCCCTGTTGATGCCAAGGTCTTGGCTATAACTGCATTCCCTGCACCTACCACCAGACGAGAGCTACACCGCTTTTTAGGGATGGTTGGCTACTACCGTAGTTTCTATAAAAATGTCTCTGCGGTAGTTGCTCCATTGACCGATTTGCTCAGTCCGGCTAGATCGTTTGAGTGGTCCCCTGATTGTCAGGTAGCTTTTGATACTGCTAAAGCACTCTTATGTAATACCCCTGTACTTGCTGCTCCGGATTTCAAACGACCGTTTAAACTTGAGGTAGATGCTAGTGCCAGAGGTTCTGGTGCTGTTCTACTGCAGCAGGACAAGAGTGGAGTGGATCATCCTGTTTGTTATTTTTCTCGAAAATTTTACAAATGTCAGGCTAACTATGCAACCATCTAACAAGAAGCTCTAGCTTTGTTGTTAGCTCTGCAATACTTTGAAGTATATATTGGTTCCAGTGCCCTACCAGTGATTGTATATACTGACCATAACCCCTTAGTGTTTCTCCACCGTATGTACAACCAGAACCAGCGCCTTTTGCATTGGGCGCTTATTGTACAAAATTATAATTTGGAGATCTCCCACAAAAAGGGTTCTGAAAATGTATTGGCAGATGCTTTGTCTCGTGTTTAAAAATGTATGATTTTTGGATGTCTCGTTAGGTTGCCTTTGATTGTTGAACTTGTTGGTATTCTTTGTAAATACTTTGGTCGCAATCCTTATAGGTTTGCTCTTTTAAGGGTGAGAGTGTTACGGATACAGGTATCCTGTGTATATTTGTTTTCTCTCCTTCTGCCCTAGTCACAGGTGGCAGTCATCAGTCGCCAATCTGAAGACACACCTGCTCCTTTTCCCTTACCCAATCACATCCCCTTTCCATTGGTTTAAAAACCCAGTCAGTTGTTTTCTCTCTCTCTCTCTCTCTCACTCACTCACTCACTCACTCACTCACTCACTCACTCACTCACTCACTCACTCACTCACTCACTCACTCACTCACTCACTCACTCACTCACTCACTCACTCACTCACTCACACACACACACACACACACACACACACACACACACACACACACACACACACACACACACACACAAAATAAAATTTGCTTTATTGGCATGACGTAACAAAGCTTATTTTGGATATTTACAATATAAAAAATAACAGTAACAAAATAAGCATACAGTAGAGTACATGTGCAGGTTGATTGGTCTGTCAGACACTGTCCCTCAAGCAGTAATGTGGTGCGCTGCCAACCCACAGCTCTCTGCGTCCTCCCCCTACAGGACGGGTAGCCTACTCTCATCAGAGAGGTCTTTGAAACCTTGAATAAGGGTTTCAAATATGGGAAAATTACACTCTCTAATTGTTTTATATTTTGGACATTTTGTCAGGAAATGCAGCTCCGTCTCAGGTTCTGCTGTTGTGCAGTGGTTGTTCTCTCTCTCTCTCTCTCTCTCTCTCTCTCTCTCTCACTCTCTCACTCTCTCACTCTCTCACTCTCTCACTCTCTCACTCTCTCACTCTCTCACTCACTCACTCACTCACTCAAGGCCCCGCCCCTGGTTAAAGAATTATTTTCTTACCAATTTTAATGCTGCACGTATTGCCAGTATACATTGATTTAATTATGTCATATGTTTTACCCCCTACACCACTTTCAATAACTTTGTAGAACAGTCCTGTATGCCAAATAGAATCAATGCTTTTTGGAAGTCGATAAAGCAAGCGTATATTTTGGTATTATTTTGGTTGACATGTTTATCTATCAGGGTGTGTAGGGTGTAAATATGATCAGTTGTACGATGTTTTGGTATAAATCGAATTTGGCTTTTACTCAAGACATTGTGCTTATTAAGGAAGTTTAGAACTCTTACATTGATAATACTACAGAAAACCTTCCCCAGGTTACTGTTCACACAAATGCCTCTGTAATTGTTATGGTCAAATTTGTCTCCATTCTTAAAGATTGGGGTTATGAGTCCTTGATTCCAGATGTCAGGGAAATATCCTACACTCAGGATCAAATTAAACAGTTTTAATATAGCCAATTGAAATTTTGCACTAGTGAGTTTGAGCATCTCATTTAGGATGCCATCAGGTTCGCATGCCTTTTTAATTTTGAGAGCCTGAAGTTTCTTATAGAGCTGGGGTGGGGAAGAGGGTGGGGAAGAACTCCTCTGAGTAATATGGGGATTCTGAGGGGGGGGTATATATTGCGCAAAGGAACACATATTTGTCTGTCAGTGCAAGTTCTTTTTTCAGTTTTAACCAAATGGGATATTTGCCAATTTTGAGGGGATCAATTAGATGTTGTAGTTCGGATTTGTACCAAATGATCAGTCCTCCAGAGTCTGTGCCTCTATTGACAGAGCTGTGTTTTTGTGACGGCACAATTACCTCTCTGTAGCCTGTGGGGCAGTGAGTGACAATGTCAGCCTTACACCATGTCTCCTGCAGAATGATGACGTCAACATCTTAAAGATTTTTGTTGAACTCCAGTGCTAAACTCTTCAGTCCAAAGGTTGATGAGTTTAGGCCCTGAATGTTCCACATGCTATCTATCTCTCTCTTTCTCATTTTCTCTCTCTCTCTCTCTCTCTCTCTCTCTCTCTCTCTCTCTCTCTCTCTCTCTCTCTCTCTCTCTCTCTCTCTCTCTCTCTCTCTCTCTCCCCCCCCCCCCCCCCTGTTATCCTGTGAGTATGTATTGTTGTGGTGTATGACTGTTTGTTTGTTGGTGGGAAAAGGGCATACCAAGTCACCTATGGGCATACATTACCTGTAGGAAAACATTGTCTAAATACCCTAGTTAGAACTGGGCAGACCATCCACTGTATTTTATTGGTTAGTTAGCTAGCTGTGCTTGAAGCAGGTAAGACTAGCTTAGGGTTTTTGGATATTTATTATTTCTTTCCTTAGGTCCAGATCAGCCTGTTTTTCCCGCACCCCATTACCGGGTGTTTAAAATAAACCCCAAGTGTAACGACGGTAGGTTTAATTTGTCTGTGGATTTCTTTTAGTTCTCACTGTTCCTTTTCACTGTTATGATTTGCATGAGATATGTTACTGGTCTCGTTTCCATCCCCCCTAGACTGCAGGGCAAAGGGGTTCGTAACACATAACGTTAACCGACAGAGATGCTGAGGGGAAAGTGTTGTTCTCTCGAATAATTAGTTGTCATTAACTAGCTAACTACTTTGATTACAAATTGGTAGATTAGGATTGTCTGTCTATACACAACCCTCTGCTGTTGTTTTTTTAAATCAACAGGGCCCTGTTTCAGAAAGCGGGTTTGTGAAAACTCAGTTAGTTGACTCAGAGTTGAAGGAAACTCTGGGGTTTTGGTTTCACAAATTCAGTTCAGCTTAACTCCGAGTCAGTTACTATGGCAACATACTATGGCAACAGAGCCCATATTCCTATCAGTAAATGAAGGAGATTGTGAATAGGAAGTTTTTTCCACAGCATTAATGTGCAGGTAGACCTAAATAGTAGTCTTTAGCATTCCAAGTGAAAGATATTTCACAATACAGCTAATTACTGTTTTGCACTGTGAAGATCATATGTGATGCAGCCCACATCATCAGCAACGTGGAAGCTAAGTGGCCTGGGTCTGTGCATAACTCGCAAATTTTTCATGAGTGTACACTGAGCGCTAAATTTGCCTGTGGTAAGTTTATATATATCCTATTATAATCAATATTTTGTTTCCGTCTATTGTAACTGAAAATGTTAACTGTGTACTCAAATTATCATGTATATAGACTTGTCTATTGTCAAATCAAATCTAATTTTATTTGTCACATACACATGGTTAGCAGATGTTAATGCGAGTGTTAGCGAAATGCTTGTGCTTCTAGTTCCGACAATGCAGTAATAACCAACGAGTAATCTAACCTAACAATTCCACAACTACTACCTTATACACACAAGTGTAAAGGGATAAAGAATATGTACATAAAGATATATGAATGAGTGATGGTACAGAACGGCATAGGCAAGATGCAGTAGATGGTATCGAGTACAGTATATACATATGAGATGAGTAATGTAGGGTATGTAAACATAAAAGTGCATAGTTTAAAGTGGCTAGTGATACATGTATTACATAAAGATGGCAAGATGCAGTAGATGATATAGAGTACAGTATATGTGTAACAGTATAGCTTCCGTTCCTCTCCTCGCCCCAAACTGGGCTCGAACCAGGGACCCTCTGCACACATCAACCACAGTCACTCACGAAGCATCGTTACCCATCGCGCCACAAAAGCCGCGGCCCTTGCAGAGCAAGGGGAACAACTACTTCTAGGTCTCAGAGCGAGTGACGTCACCGATTGAAACACTATTAGCGCGCACCACCGCTAACTAGCTAGCCATTTCACATCGGCCACATATACATTATATTAAGTGGCATTGTTTAAAGTGGCTAGTGATATATTTTTGATCAATTTCCATTATTAAAGTGAGCTGGAGTTGAGTCAGTATGTTGGCAGCAGCCACTCGATGTGCTAGTGATGGCTATTTAACAGTCTGATGGCCTTGAGATGGAAGCTGTTTTTCAGTCTCTTGTGTTATTGACTGTACGTTTGTTTATTCCATGTGTAACTCTCTGTTGTTGTTTGTGTCACACTGCTTTGCTTTATCTTGGCCAGGTCGCAGTTGCTTGTTCTCATCTGGCCTACCTGGTTAAATAAAGGTTAAATAAAAAAATAATAGGAGCGTTCGATGGTTCCCTGCTCGGTGACAGAGGGTACCCCTGGCAGCCCTCTTACCCTGATCGCGGCGCGCAGAAACATAACTTGGCTGACTGCAGG